>NC_080175.1:66449801-66749801 GCF_950295315.1 Erinaceus europaeus
CACACACACACACACCTTTAGTGCTAAATACATTTTGTTATGTTCAAATTCTTTGAATAGCTATTTCTGGCAGCAAATTTTCTTTCGGAGGGAGGAGAAAAGGATGACTTCTTCTACATATATACCACTATAACCTGGGATAACTTTTTCATCTTTCTATTCAAGAGAAAAGAGACAGAAAAAGAACAAAAAGAGGAGACAAATCATAGCACTTTCTCCAAGATCCATGGAGTCCACCCCCCACCAGCCAGCATCGTGATGCCCACATGGTGGGGCCCAGGAACACAGTAAGACATGTGCCTTACAGAATGAGCTGTCTCCTGGTGGGCACAAAATGGACTTAATCCCTGGATGCTTTCTGAAGTTGAATTTGTTTATGAACCTAGAAATGATACAAACATCCCCACAGAACTGAGAACTCTAAATAGACGTAAAACTCTAATGAAAGTAGCAGATACTGCGCAAGTAGCTAGACATTTATGCTTAAAAATGACTATAAACATATTGTTATTTATTTGTTTGTTTATTCCCTTTTGTTGCCTTTGTTGTTTTATTATTATTGTTATTATTGTTTCTGTTGGATAGGACAGAGAGAAATGGAGAAAGGAGGGGGAAGACAGAGAGTGGGAGAGGAAGATAGACACCTGCAGACCTACTTTCATCGCTTGTGAAAGGTGACTTCCCTGCAGGTGGGGAACTGGGGGCTCAAACCAGGATCCTTGTTCTTTGTGCCATGTCGAGCTTAGCCTGCTGCACAACTGCCCAGCCCCCACAGTGTGTGCTTTTAATAAATAATCAGACTAGGCTACAGTTGGAAAAGCTGAGACTAGCTTATAGCAAGTGCCATAAACACTCAGCACAAATGTTACCATTTTAAACCTTAAGACCTTATAATTTCATTTTAAGAAGACCCTTCACTACTTAAAATTGTTGCAAAAGGATGGCCCTCAGGAAACAAACTGAATTTCTTATTATTTTCCAAGTTCAAGCACATTATTCTATGTAGCTGGTTACAACTATAGCAAACTCAATTGATCTGAGCACTTTTGCTCACATTCATTCCTTGCTCACAAATATTCTATCGAATGTTCTCTTCGACCTTGATATCAGTGGATAACTTCAATCACTGACACTCTTGTCTGTGTAAACACTAGGGAAAATACCTGTCAACTGGCATTTATTTAATTTCCCTCCAACCAACACCCGAGCACTTGTTAGCACATCTGCCTGTATCCTCTAAGGGACTGTTCCTTACTTAACAATTAATCATTCAAATATTTAGCACAGCAAGAACAGCTTTAAAATGTCCAATTATGATAAGCATTGGACTCCCAGCAACATCACTAGGGGTTTAAATAGCCATTGGTAAGGACCACGTATGCATGCTTCTAAGAAGCCATCCATTGACACAGGACAGCCTGCTAGTGGACTTCTGGGTGTTCACCCCAGCTGCAATCAATGTGTGATGGATGCCCCTGGAGTAGGTGGAGCTGCGTCAATTTCCTCCGACGTGATTCCTGTCTTCAGTATGCACCAGCAAGCCACAATTGAAGGAGACAGCTGGCATGTTCCAGGAAGCGGGGATCAGACACAACGAGGAATGTATTCAGACTTAAGCAAGGAGAAGTCAAGAGGTGCCCAGTCAGTGTCAAATTGCCAGTCTGACTGACTGCTGAAGGAGAGGAACTGGCAGTGGCCCTTGTTATAGGACGTAGGCTTTGGTGGGAAGAGGAACTGTGACTTCTGTGAATGCGGTGGGGGGTGGGGGGAGAATGAAACTTTAATTATAGTGACTGTGCTGAATAGCTGAATGTGGAGTCATCTTGAGGATTAGTGTCACTTCAAGACAGCACTTATCATTACTCATCCGGCCTTTTGCACACGGCTTTCAAAGTGCTGTTGCTAGATTTAACAATATGGCTCTCAATAAAGGAAGGGAAGGTCTTCATCAGATGCAGTGTCAAACCAGAGGGGCCTGGCAAGCTGACAACAGCTGCCAGAATGACTCAGCCTCAGTCATCATAAAGAATAGGCAAATTCACCTAGACTTCAAAGGTGGACTAGACCACTGTGATAACTCTCTAAGGTTCATTCATTTTACAGGAGAGAAGAAATAGGAGGAACCTCGCTTTTCCTCTTAATATATGCTTTAAAAGGTAAGAACTAGATCTCTAAATAACATGGACAACTAAATAAATGGCTGCCTATTTGTATTTTATTTCCCAAATCATTTTAGTCATAGAAATAAATTTGGGGGGGTCGGGCAGTAGCACAGCGGGTTAAGCGCAGGCGGCGCAGAGCTCAAGGACCGAGGTCAGGATCCCGGTTTGATCCCCCGGCTCCCCACCTGCAGGGGAGTCGCTTCCCAGGCGGTGAAGCAGGTCTGCAGGTGTCTGTCTTTCTCTCCTCCTCTCTGTCTTCCCCTCCTCTCTCCATTTCTCTCTGTCCTACCCAACAAAGACATCAATAACAACAACAATAACAATAACCACAGCAACAATAAAAAAAAAAGAAAAGAAATAAATTTGGAATCATGGAGTCAAGCATGCTAAGACACTTTTAAGAGCAGTATTTCACTGTGAATATAGACAAGTTCTTCAGCTACTTATCTATTCTTGGACACCTGGGTTCCTTCCAGGTTTTGGCTATTAAACATTGTGCTGCTGTGAACATAGGTATACACAGATATCTTTGGATGTGTGTCTGGTTCCTTAGGCTATATCCTGAGGAGAGGAAATGCAGGGTCATAGGGTTGGTCCATTTCTAGCCTTCTACATAATGATGATGATAATGGTAATTTCCTAAATCACTTTTAAAAAAACACTTTAAGGGGTTCAGAGATCACTGTCTAGATTTAAATATCTTAGTATCATCTGTGATTTTCCTACAGTTAAAGATATCTAGAATTCTTTTTTTCTTTTTACTTATTAGTAGTTTGTTATAAGATTGTGAGATTACAATGTATCGTTCCACATGACATCTATCACCAAAGTTCTGTATCCCAATCCTCCCACCTCCCAAAGTTAACCACCAGAGTTCTCATAAGTCTTACAGTTTGCTTGCTTCTGCTTTGTTTGGATTTTTTTTTTTTTGGCAATTAATGTAAATCAGACTTTATTTATTTATTTATTTAATTTTGCTTTCAGGGTTATCGCTGGGGCTAAGTGCCTACACCATGAATCCACTGCTCCTGAAGGCTATTTTTCCCCTTTTGTTGCCCTTGTTGTTTTACCATTATTGTTGTGTTTGTTATTATTGTCATTGCTATCATTGTTGTTGGATGGAACAGAGAGAAACCAAGAGAGGAAGGGAAGACAAAGTGGAGAGAGAATGATAGACACCTGCAGACCTGCTTCACCACTTATGAAGAGACCCCCCCCCTCACAGGTGGGGAGCCAGGGACTTGAACCAGGCTCTTTAAGGTGGTCCTTACACTTTGCACTATGTGCGCTTAACCTGCTGCGCTACCACCTGACCCTCGTAAATCAGACTTCTAAATTCCACATATGAGTGAAACCATCTAGTAGCTATCTTTCATCTCTTTACTTATTTCGTTAAGCACAATCACCTCCAGTTGCATCCATTTTGTCCCAAAGGACACAATATCATCTTTTTGATGCAGAATAGTATTCCATGGAATATATAGAATTCTATTCATCACTCTGACACATGTGGTAATGGGTTTAAAAGCACCCAAGTCCTGCACTCTACCCTCCACACATCCTTCCCAGCCACCACTCTGTTCATTTAAACCATTCACTTAATATTTCTTTCCTTTTGGTTATTTTTTCTTCTGTGCTTGGTAGTTTTGTAATAATATGGAGCTGTTGTTCTAAAATTAATCTCCTTGCTGCTAATGTGATAATACAGAGGAAGGTAGATTGTTGCTTCTGGGAAATTCTTTCTTTTCTTTTCTCTTCTTTTCTTTTTGCCTCCAGGATTATCGCTGGGGTTCAGTTGACTCCTGCAAGTGGGGAGCCAGGGGCTTGAACTGAGATCTTTATGCTGGTCCATGCACTTGGCACCATGTACACTTAACCTGCTGTGCTACCACCCAGTCCTTAATTTCTGGGAACTTTGAACCAAACCATAATTTTCCCAGAAGCCGTGAGAAAGCTTCTTCCTCTATCTACTTGAGCCCGTTAACATTATCATGAGGCTATTTTCAAAGCCAAGTGTAGCAAAGGAGATGGACTAAACTTCAAACAAGCTGATCACACACCTGGAGCTGGATGCATTCAGAGATGCTGTGGACAGAGGGCAGCAGGTGTGGGAGGAATGGAGACCTCAAGGATATTGATCCCGGCTGGACAGAGTGATGACTGGGTGCCCAGACCACCTTATCCTCTGTCCTTGCCAGCTGAGTGAGTGTGGACAGAAGCAGAAGGCTCTCTGACCTTCCTCCCTTACCCATTTGGTGGTGGTCAGACATGTTCTTCATGTCCATTTTCACCTCCCTTTGTCATAATACATCTTTTTTGCTTTGGCTGAAAAATAGCTAGCTAAGTACCCATACTTCTTGGTCCACTCTGCCTCAAAGTATGTTTAGAAGATGAAATGGCAACTGGTATCTGGCTTTTTGCCTTTCTCTCTTCTGTCAGGTAGTCTACCTTGAGTCAGAATGTAGTCACTTGAGTCCTGATAGCCTTCCTAGCCCAGGAAGTGAGTTTGAGAGAGGAGACCAAGTGTCAGGGATGAGGATTAGAGCTCCGTAGAATTGCCAGCTTAGCCCTGGACTTCCTGTGTAAAACCCTTTTCATATGAGAGAACTGAAGACTTTTAATTCCTTTTAGCTTCTTTGACTGGAAATATCTGTAACTGGTACAGCACACATTACTCAGATAGCCATCTCCAGTCATCAGCGTCTAATCATTTGTGAATGGGAACCATCCCTATGGCAATTTTGAATGACGCAGATTCCATATGCCCCTGCAAAAACTATTCCCTTCCAGTAGAAACTTTAAATGACCCGATAATTTCATGGGGTTCTTTTGTTTGTTTGTTTGTTGTTTGTTTACCAGAGCACTGTTCAGCTCTAGCTTTTGGTGATGCAGGGGACTGAACCTGAGACTTTGAAACATCAAGTATGAGAGTCTCTTTGTATAACCATTATGCTATATCTACTCCCACCTAATTTCATGCTTATGGTTATGAAATAATTGTGTAATAATAAAATAAATAGTATTTTATAAATCACAATATTTTATCAAATTTTTATAATGTAATTTTATATAAATATAAAATTTAATAATCAAATAAATTATCGTGTTTTTTTCATTCACAGGTAATACTTAAAATGCGGCTATGAATGAGTGATTATGAATTTACAGGAAAAAATATGAATTGAATTTCTTTTTCATCTTGCTTTGCTCTGTGATAATCTATATCTGAGTGCATGATTCATTTAATATTTCAGCACACCTTTTTTCATGTAAAAGTACAGTATTTTGGAATGTAAATATTTTCAGTCTCACTAACTCAGAACTGTAGTTCAGGTATGTCTAAAGTCACTCATGGCAGAAAAGATTAGCACTGTGGTTAGAAATTGTATTGATGCCAGGGGTTGTTTGTATAAATTTTTTCCAGAAAAATTACATCAGAAGATATTAGTAGTCAATATCTCTTAACTATGTGGATGTGTGTTCTCCATAAGTGGAGTATAACTTGGGTTCTGTGTCATGCCTCCATGTTAAAAAAAAAAAGAAATTCTTTTATGCTTGGTTTTGTCTCCCTTGTTTTTGCTTGTTTGTTTTGTCAGTATGGTTACCAGTGGGGGTGGTGTCTGGACAACAAATCCACTGCTCTCAGTGGCCATTAAAAATGTTTTTGATGGATAGAAAGAAATTGAGGGGGGTTGGGCAGTAGCACAACAGATTAAGCACACATGACTGGAAGGGCAAGGACCGACCGGTGATAGGATCCCAGTTCGAGCATCCGGCTCCCCACCTGGGGGGGGGGTCATTTCTCAGGCGGAAAAGCAGGTCTGCAGGTGTCTTTCTCTCCCCCTCTCTGTCTTTCTCTGCTCTCTCCATTTCTCTGTCCTATCCAACAACAATGACATCAATAATAACAACAACAATAATAACCACAACAATGATAAAAAAAAAAAAAAAAAAGGGCAACAGAGGGACAAAAATAGCCTCCAGGAGCAGTGGATTCGTGGTGCAGGCAGCAAGTCCCAGCAATAACCCTAGAGGCAAAAATAAAAAAAGAAATTGAGGAGAGGGAGAGATAGAGAAAGAGAGAGAAAAACCTGCAGCCTTCACTTCACATCAGGGATGAAGTTTTGCCCTTGCAGGTGGGTAGAAAACTTGAACCTGGGTCCTTATGATAACATGTGTGCTCTACCAGGTGTGACACCTCCAGGCCCCACTGTCACTTTGACTCTTTACTCTGCACACTGACACCAACTGCTAGCTGCCTGTAGCCTCTAGTTCTAAGTGACACCCTGGCACTTTCTTTGAGTGCCGCTATGGGTTTCTCCCTCCTGTGTCTCATCTACTGCTTTGGTGTCTGGACACCTGGGAGGAATCAGCCCCCCTGAGCTGCTCATCACTGAGCTAGCTCCTCTCTTATCTTCCTAGTCATGCTGCCTATAGACCAGTTTGGACTGTATTCCCTCCTGTAGGTGGGAACTAGAGATTTGAACCCTGGTCTTTGTGCACTGTAACAGGTCCTCCCCCACCAACCCCCTGCTTTTTTATATGATTAGTACATGGAAGAGGGAGGAAACTTTTAGAAGGAAGCCTAGAAAGTGGGTGGCTCCTTTTCTACTAGCAGAGAGAGAATAGTGTTCTGGAGCCGGCACCATGGGAGAAAGGACAGAGGCCCCTCACAGCCTCAGTGCTTATGTGACTCACTACCTCCTGGGAGACTCCCCACGCTGGGGAGGGAAGGGGACAGTGTGTGGAGCTGTTCTCTGCCCCCCACATCCTAAGGTAGCCAATGGCGTGGAGATGTGGAGGCAGCTGGTGTGGGTGTCTGCAAACACGCAGCACCAAGCTGCTTCCACGCCCACTGTTCCAGAAGGTGCAGGCAGGTTTGGGGCTGAGAGAGTGTTGTGTAAAGCCAATGATTCTGGGGGCATGATTAAACAGAAAACGTTTAACCCTGAGACTGCTTTCCATCCCTAAATGCCACATGGTGACTATCATTTTCTGACCCAAAGGGTTTATATCTGTTTCTTTCCTTAAGCCCTAAGTGGAGACAGCGCTGTGTGTGGAGCAGGGCAGCCAGAGCTGGAAATCTAGTATGATTTCTAGCTATATAACATTGGGAAATTAACTCTGTAAGCAACTGTTTGCTAATCTGTGACAAGAGTATAAAATGTAGCTTGTGGAGATGTAGTAGTGAGGCTTCAGAGGCATAACATATGAATTGATTGATTGGTTACTTTATGAAAGAGAAGCAAAATATCACACTAGCTCATGTGATGCCAGGGACTGAACTCAGAACTTCATATTGGAGAGTCCAATGGTTTTCCCACTACACTACTAGCTGGGACTGAATAGCCAGCACAGGTCCTTACAAACAGTTGAAGTCCCATAAATGGTATCTGTTAAATGTAAGCAGAATTTCTAGTAAGGTTTCTTTCTTTTCTCTCTCACTGCCCCCTCACTCCTTTGGTTCTTGCTGGAGAAAGAGCTTCAGAAGGAGGCAGATGGTGGGCTGGGGAGAGGAAATGAGTTTCCTCTCCAGAGCAGTCTGGGAATGGGTGATGTACTGCTTTCTGATTTATTTAGCCTCTCTTGCATTCTGGGATGCAGAAACGAGCTTATCACTCCTCTTCTCAAGCAGTTCATGTCTCACTACACTTATTGGCATTAAAAAAAAAAAAGAGGTCTTTGTTTATATTTTATTTTAATAATTTTTCCTCTTCCTTTGATACCTTCTTTGACTCAAAATCACCCACTTTTGCTTATTTCAAAAAGTGTTTTTATTTAACTATTCATATTTCTATTTGTACATATAGGTGTCAACAAAATGCATAATATGTGTTTTAAATATACAGAATGGCATTTTGTCTAAAATCTCCTTGTTGGTTCTGAGGTTCCTGAGCATGGGTGATTCCATACCTCCAGGGCTGACTTTTTTCACTCCTTTTATGAGACAGAGAGAGAGAGAGAGACACTATAGCACTACTCCACCATAGGTGAAACTTCTCCCAGTGTGTACATGGTGTTGCCATGTGGTGCTAGGGTTGAACCTGGAATCTTATGCTTGTTAAGATGCACATTCTGGCAGATAAGCTATACTCTGATTCCCATCTAGTTTCTTAATCTGTTTTATCTTATCATTAATTAATTAATTAATTATGCCATCAGGGTAATAGCTAGGGCTCAGTGCCCACTGGCTATGGGGGCCAGGCTCTCATAGATTGCAGAAAAGCTGCCACACTAAGTGCAAGCCCTTTGCGACTGAGGCTGGGACTGGGGTGTCTGATTTTAGGAGGATGTATGGGTGTGGCTCCTGGCAGGCTGCAGTCAAGGGAAACTCTGCCCAGAGCTTCTTGGGCAAGGCTGTCAGCTCTGGGGAGGAAGAGAGGGGCAGAGGGGAAAGTGGCTTTTCTCATCCAGATTCTGTCACTTACATGTTATTCCATATATTCTAAGTCTACACTGGAGGGAAGAACACTTAGACAATATTATATCATATCATATCATATCATATCATATCATATCATATCATATCATATATCGTATCATATATCATATCATATTATATTATATCCTCCAAGGCGATGCCGGGGCTTCTTGCTTCAGGATTCCCCCTGCCTCTGGTTGACTCTTTTTTTTTTTATTATTCTCAGATGGAGAATGAGAAGCAGTGAAGGAGAGAGGAACAGAGGAGACACCCCTGCATACTCACTCCACTTCTGAAGTTCCGCCTTTGTGTAGTGCTTCTGCATTGTGGCTGGGGCTCAAACCCTTGTCCCCATGCATGTGAAGTGTGTGCTTCCCCAAGTGATCTGTGTCCAGATCTCAACTCCTCCTCCTTGGAAGGAGGACTGTCAAGAACATTGCGGACATATTCTAAAACCGCCTGTAAAACTGCCTTTTCTCCTTCTTCCTCTTCCTCTTCTTTGATTTTATTTTTTCTCGTTCTCTCCTCCTCCTCTTATTTCTTCTTCCTCTCCTCCTCCTCCTACCTCTTCTTTTTCCAGAATATTGCTCATCTCTGGCTTATGTTAGCTTGGGGGATTGAATCTGGGACTTTGGAACCTCGGACAAGAGAATCTGTTTGCTCTACCTCAAACTGCCTTTACTTCTAACATCCTTGAATTCGTTTTCTTTATGGACTTTATAGAAGCAAAATCAAGCTATCTGTATACATACTTATATACATATACACACAGACATTCTTTCATATCTGGTTTATATCACTCAGAATTATGTTTGTGAGATTCATTTCTGAGCCATGTGCTCTGTTCATTTTAATTTGGGGGTAGAACTCCGTGGTGTAAATATACCACAGTTGCCTTATTCTGATCTGATTCCAGTTTGGGGGTATTGTAAGGAATACAATATGAATATTTTCGGTCAGACTTTGGTACATGTGTGTATGAGTTCCTCATGAGGCTCTACTTTGGACTGAATTGCTGGATCATAAAATATGTAAATATTCAACTTCAGTAAATGATTCCAGAGAGTATTCCCAAATGGTCGTGTGAATTTACACTAAAAACAGCATTAGGAGACAGCACAGTGGTTCTGCAAAAGACCTTCATGCCTGAGGCACCAAAGTCCCAGGATTAATCCCCAGCACCACCATAAACAGTGCTCTGGTCTGTCTATCTATCTATCTGTCTGTCTGTCTGTCTGTCTATCTATCTGTCTATCTATCTATCTATCTATCTAAGACACCTGGAGCCCTGGTGAAGCTTCCTCACTGCTGGTAGGGACTAGGGGCTTGAACCCAGGTCCAGTCTACATTCCCTGAATAAAATGCCTACCCCCCTTTGTATTCATAGATAAGGCAGACACTTTTTGTCTTTCTTTTTAAAAAAATTTTTTTAATTATAAAAAGGAAACATTGACAAAACCATAGGATAAGAGGGGTACATCTTCGCACAGTTCCCACCCAGACGTTTGTATCCCATCCCCTCCCCTGATAGCTTTCCTATTCTTTAACCCTCTGGGAGCATGGACCCAAGATCATCGTGGGATGCAGAAGGTTGAAGGTCTGGCTTCTGTAATTGCCTCTCCGCTGAACATGGATGTTGACAGGTTGATCCATACTCCCAGCCTGTCTCTCCCTTTCCCTAGTCGGGAAGGGCTCTGGGGAAGTGGAGCTCCAAGGCACATTGGTGGGGTTGTCTGTCCAGGGAAGTCTGGTCGCATCCTGCTAGCATCTAGAACATGGTGGCTGAAAAGAGAGTTAACATACAAAGACAAACAAATTGTTGAACAATCATGGACCTAAAGGTTGGGATAGTGCAGATGAAGTGTTGGGGGTCCTCCATTTTGTAGACAGCTAGTGGGCATATTTTAGTTATATTTCAGAGAAGGAGGCCACTTTTACCTCCACCCCTGACATTAGAGAGTTCCCATTAATGAGGTAGAATCTAAGCAGGTAATGACGCAGAAAGAGGTCTAAGAGCATACTGAGAAAATTCTACTCAGTGGAGGGCAACAGTGGTATCGTGTTTTATTTCTCTAATTCTGGCTTGAGCTCGGCTCTGGCAGGTTCTCAGCCCCCTGTCTCTGCCCACACTCCCCTGCCCCCATTGCCTTGGCAGCACTGTTGCTGATGACTCGAGTCTGGCTGGGAAGATGAAGACAGTGTGAAGCAGAGCTGTGGCTGACCTGGCAAACAAGCCATCTGCTACACAGATAGCCTCTGGGATTGCACACACCAAGGTCCTAGGCTGGCTATATAGAGTGGCTGGCTTGGGGTCTGAGCCAGGGCAAATGACTCCAAAGTCCATGTCCTTTCCTCCATAGAGGGCTGCCTCCAAGCAGAAAAGGCCCAGGACAGGGCCTACCCTCCCCACAGAGGCCTGGCGGGAAGGGGGATGGTCCCTAGAGCAAGGCAACCCCAGAGGGGCCTCACCTGCAAGGGATGGTGGCATCTTCACACAGCAGCAAATTCCCCAGCTTCCCATCAGCCTTCTACTTAGAAGGGCTGAAGCAGGGGAGGGGAGGAGAGTTGGTGACAGTGAGGAGTGGCACGGCCTAGTGTAAAAGACTAGATCCCCTACGCAGACACAAACATCAGTCACTCAGATACTCAAGTTTGAGTCACTGCATGATCAACTAAATTGATAAACAGTATGAAGGAGCCCATTGGTACTGGGGTTTCTGGTCTCTCTCTCTCTCTCTCTCTCTCTCTCTCTCTCTCTTAGATAGAGACAAAGAGACAGAGAGAAATATCACATCACTTAAACTTCTTTCAATGTGTCGGAGGCTGGGCTTGAACTTGTGTTGTATACATGGCAAAGCAGTGCACTATCCAAGTGAGTTATCTCACCAACCCTTGGGGGGATTTTTTGGTTTTCCTAAAATTCAGATAATCAAAAATACCAATTTGTCCTGCCTTGTGGAGAAACTTACACAATTGGTATTTTGTAGAAGACATAAGGCTCAACATGGGTTTAGGAAATACAGAAAATATTCCCTCTGTTGTTTGTTTCTCGAATATTTACCAATATGGCCTCTAGTTAATGAGATTCCTTGTTTCATCATTTGAGGAAAGGAAAGCATCTTCTTGGCACAGGCCCTGCAGAAATCCTAGTGACTACAGGAGACTTGCTCAATTGGCCAGATCCAATGGACCTGGATTTTGTTAGTTCCACATTCTGTTAAGATCTTTGTTGTAGCATCTTTGGGCATTTGGGCATCACTGCTTCTACACTGCATCCCTTGCTCTGCCTCCTCATCATTTCTGTGGGCTAAGCCACAAAGCCTCTGCTCAGAACCTGTAGGCAGAGCACCATGGCTGGGTGGCCAATCCTGGGGTGGCGTGGCTGGATCAGGTCCTCTGCCACCTGTGAAGATACTTAAGATGAGAATGAGGAATGAAAGAATAGAAGCAGAAAGCAATTAAAAGGAAGCAGAGGAGGAAGACAGGGCAGACATTAAAACAGCCAAGGGGGGCAGGTGGTGGTGCACCTGGTTGAGTGCACATGTTACGGTGCGCAAGGACCTGGGTTCAAGCCCCCAGTCCCCACTTGCAGAGGGAAAGCTTTGCGAGTGGTGAATTAGGTCTGCAGGTATCTGTCTCACTCCCTCTTTATCTCTCCTTTATCAATTTCTGGCTGTATCTATCTAATAAATAAATAAATAAATTTTAAAAAATAAAAACAAAACAAAAAACTTAAAAAAAAACATAGCTTGTCTGTCCAAATATCCAGCACAAACACAGGACTCCTTCATCGGTCTCACAGGTCTCTGGATGACCAGATACCTTGCAGGTACACGCAGTTCAATATTTGCTGCCCTGACTGATTGGATGATTTATAGCTTCTCCTCCTGGATGGAGGAATGCCTGTACCTTTTTTTTTTTTAATGTGTGTGACTTGTACTCACTGAATTTATCATAAAATGACTGGTAATGCACAAAGCACTCCCACAATCTAATTTTCTCAGGCCTAGATCATTTCAAATAGCAAGAGGGATGAGAGCTTTTCACCAAATGGATTGGATTAGTGAGCTCTTGCAGTAGTGTGCTGGCCATGTTGTCTTTTAATGAACCAATTGTCTTAGCTCAGTGCAGGGTGGCAAAGGAAGGAAGGAAGGAAAGAAGAAAGGAAAGAAAGAAAGAAAAGAGGGAAGGAGGGGGAGGGAGGAAGGAAGGAAAAGAGGGAAGGAGGAAGGAAGGAAACTATGTCTGTGTCTCTTTTGAATAGATAATAAGCATCCATGTTATTATTTGCTTGTTATTTGTTTACTATCTTTAGTTTTATTTCTTTTTTCAAGCATATCTGGATTACTTAGTTCACAAAAAATGGGGGGGAGGGGTAAGGCAGCCCTCAAGTTTGAAAATGATACGATGCCATTGGGAACTGCATAATGCCTTGTAGAGCCACACACATCCTAATAGCCCATTCTTTTGCTTTGCTGCAGTGTGCTGTCACGTGTATGTGAAACTAAAGGTCATCTGAACTGTGCCTAGTTTGGGGCCATTACAAGTAAATATTTGTGTACAAATGACAAGAAGTGGGGGAGGGGTCTTAGGTCACGTGCTGGAGGCTTCAGAATGTGGCTGGGTTCGGAGAGGGTCCTCCCTCCACCCTGGTTGTGTCCTGATGAGAGGAGGCGAGGATATAGCAGAGGCTAAGCACACAGAGCCAGGCCAGGAGGTGTGGGTGGGCAGCTCAGGAGTGGGGCCTCAAGAGTCACAGAGTCTGCTTGCCTTCTTTGACCCAGAAGCCTGAGAAAGTTACTCCCTGCTTTAGGCTTCCTGCCCTTTGGTGCTATGGGGGGGGGGGGGGGACGGGGGGGGGGGAACTGCTGGCAGTGATGGTGGCCGTGTCTGGCCCTTGTCTGCCCTCTGTGTACCTCCTAAACTAGGTCTCATCACAGAGCTCAGACTGCACATCACAGGGCATCTGTTTATGTCCTTCACAATAGGCTCTTATTTTATTGTCTGTGCATTTTTTTTAAAAATGTCTTCATGAAACATCTGTTATATAATTCACCTCATGGGGTGATCATTGTAATGGACACACGTCTCTGCATCCACAAAGACTTCATCATCTGCTGGAGCAGATAATATGAGCCCATGGTAAATATTTGAAACAGCATGAAGAATGGGGTTCTCTCCCCTAGAGGCAATTATTCACTGTCACTAGTAAGAGATCTGGCCATGCTGACAGCTTTGCTTGAGCATTCAAATGTGTGTGTGTGTGTGTGTGTGAGAGAGAGAGAGAGAGAGAGAGAGAGAGAGAGAGAGAGAGAGAGAGAGAGGAGCATACACATGTCTGCAGAAGCTACACCACAGTGTCTCACCCAGCATTGCTTTATGCAAGTTTCTCTCTGAATATCTGCATAAATGTCATTCTTCCTTTCCTGATGTTCTTTTCTGCTTTATTTTGTTTTTAACAAGTGGCATGTCATGTGCACATATTTCTATTTTTTAAGAGAATTTTAAGAATTATATCTTGGAATATAATCACTCTTTTTTTCTCTCTTTATCTCTCTTCCTTTCCTTTTCTCTCTGTCTCTCTCTCTCTCTCCCTCTTCCCTCTTCCCCCCCCCCCCTTTTCTTTCTAGCATGTCACTGCTCAGCTCTGGCTCATGGCTGGGTCCTCCAGAGCCTCCAGTGTGAAAGCCTGCTGTGATCTCCTGGCCCCCATTTCATTTTTAAAATTTATTCTGTTGCATTTAAACATATTGTTCTCCCTGTCCCCTCCATCTTAAACCATATACTTTCACATGCCTACATAGAGCACAATCAAGAAAAAAAAACTTTCAAAGAGGTTATTTGCATGAAGGCTTAACCAGGCACTAAACTCAGAGGCCTAAAACAGGAGGGTGGTTTCCACTCAGTCTAAACAGGAATAAAATTGGTAAGAGGTTTTCAGAGCGAATATTTTTAGTCACACTCCTGTTAACAACACACACTGCCATCACATTCACAGCACATGCTTCTCCTGACTTACTCTACAGTTAACGTGGGACCAAGAAAACAGAAATAGTCTGAAAAGGAACCACACATAAAGGCATCATTTTAGAAAGCTGAGGTGTGTTTTTTCCTGTGCCCTGCTAGTCTCTGTTTGTTTGTTTGCACACTTGATGGCTTCCATTACAAACAGGCTGATCATGTATTTGGCTTTGATTTCTTAGACTGAGTCATAAACAGTGGTATTTTTTATTATGCTTGCATAATAGTAATTCTTATAATTAAGGGTCCATCCAGTTGATATATTGCTTCTTTAATTTAATAAAGGGCAACTGTATTATCTGAGCTATAATTAAATAAAAACGCACGAGGAAATCATTGAGACACATATTAATGCTGTGCATTAACATTATTGAACTACAAGGTAATTGACTATAAAATGGAGAACAGATTGCATAAAATTATAAGTAATATTCTCTATGCCCTACAAAAGGAAAAGCTTTCTGGGGAAGAAGCTGCAGAAAAGGAGACTGTGAAGACATGTTTTCCTGAAAAAATAAATAAATAAATAAAGCTCTTTGTTTTCCCTTTAGAGCATTGCAGGAAATGATACTGAAAATTATTTTTTCTTTCTTTTTTTCTTTTTCAGCTGGACCTTTACTTGTCCAGAGCCAGAGACAGCAAAATAATGTGTTTCCATCACACCTGATTGATTTCCTATCAAGTAACCATAGAATATGGGTAACTAATGGCCTTCTAGAATTAATTGATTATTTTTTTGTCACCAGGACTTTGCCAAGCTGTTCTGACTTTTTTCAGATAAAGACAGAGACACACAGAGATGGAAGGGCGTGTGTCTGGCTCTGTGAGTGCAGCCAGGTCCAGCCTGGGCACCAACCACATGGGTGGGCCACGGCCCTGGAGAAGGCCTGGTTGCTGTGTTGTCTCTCTCTCCTTCTGTTTCTCTCTGCCTGAGAAAATTAGGCCTCGAGTAGTGGAAAGCCCCTGCACACACCAAAAATAAAACACAGAGGGAGGGATGGATGCCATTGCACTGGAGCTTTCTCCAGTGCTGAGCCTCCTTCCACACTGCACCTGGGTTCAAGCCTCGTAGGTGTACCAGGCAATGCACCTGCCGTATCTGCTGGGCTGTCTCTCCAGCTCCAGTGCTAGCATGTTGGTATGCTGCTTCCTAGTGCCTTTTATATATGAAATTCATATATAAATTTTATAGTTTCCATGATAAAATATACATTTAGTTATATTTATTTATAGGATATCAGTGGTGCATCATGCCTATATGAGTCCATTGCTCCTGACGGACAATTTATTTCTCTTCACTTCAGAGAGAGGGTGAGGAAGCAGGAGAGGCAGAGAGAGAAAGAGGGAGACGCCACGGCGCTCCTGCACTGCCTGAGCCCTTTCCTCTGCAGGTGACCCATATGGCAGACAGGAATTTGCACCCAGGCCCTTCCCTGCATGTGGCAATCTGTGCACGCTGCCAGCCAAGCTGCCCCCCAGCCCCCTTTTGTCTGTATTGTTAATAATTGTTCTCTAGTGCAGGAATAATTTTATTTGTTAATATTGCATATGCATTTCTAGCAGATGCATAACATTCAGGCAAATGAAAATCCAGCTCTGTGGGCACTTCTGTGGTCAGGGGACACTCAGGAGCACAAGGAGATAGAGAGAAAGAGAGAGAGAGAGAGCTCTGTACACTGGGTGTTGGGGGAGGCTGGGCAGCCATCTCCCTGCGGAAGCAGGTGGCAGGTTTCTGGTATGGACAGAGTACCTATGTCAGCCACACCCAGTGCCTGCTTTCTAGAAACTGAATGCTCTCCCAACCCACACCCAGTGAAGAAAATACACTGAGCACTGTCAGTGAAAGGGGAATGAGAGTCACTGCTCACTGCCCTTCACTGGTCCCTGGGAAGTGACTGTCTTAATGAATAGTCCTGAGGGCCCCGGTGAATCAGCACTGCTAACCCCCAGTCCCTTCCATACAAACCCCAGCACCTTGCTCACAAAAAGAGGAGGAGAAGCAAAGACCTTCCTAACCTCTGTCCTCTCTGTTTCCTGATAAGGCTTTTTGCGTTTTGGAAAATACATTTAAAAATATAAATAAATAAATAAATAAATAAATAAATAAATAAATAGAACCATACCCTCCCCTCCGGGTCTATTTCTATATTTGCACACTTTAATATTTTCCTGGTTAATATTTTATAAAGCAGACAGACTCATAAAAGGCAAGCTGTCAGCAGCAGCCTTTGAGATAACAGCCCTCCTCCCCACCCCACCGAAAGTGGGAGCTTCAGTCCTGTGGCTGGAAATGGAGAGAGAAGCATTTATTCTCCTAAGGCTGTTAAGGCATTGCTTGAGAAAAGGAAATTTCTAATTCACAGACAAATAAAACTACCTTCCATATACAAAAACCTCTTTGAGGTTAGAGAGCTGTTGTAGACCTATCTTGTGTCCCCAGACCCAGGTATGAGCCCATGTTGGATATGTTGGATATGATATGAGGGGCAGGCAGGGGCATGGCTGGCAGATAGTGACTGAAAGGCAGAAAGATATAAAGGAGGGGGTGTGTCCTCACTGCCTTGTTCAGTCTGCCCTCCTTCTGCTCCCTCCCCAGCCCAGCTTCCAGGGCCCTCTCCTTCCCATTTCTCTCTGCTGCTCAGGCTATTCTAGATGCTTCCACACCTTCATAAATGCCCCTCTGTTGGGCTCTCCTGAAGAAGACTGATCGGAATGAGCCTTCTGTGTTCTGCCCTGTCTAGATGATTGTGTCCTGGCTGTGGCCTTGCAGGGTTGTGTGATTTGGGAAGAAGAGCCTTTTTTATCTTGTACTGTGTGTGTATTGGGGGAGAGAGGAGATATAGTCTTTACATACCATACACTAGACAAAAGGCTAACAGCCAAAATAGAAATATCATTCCGCAATTAAAAAGCTGGTGTCCTGTCCTTTGGGACAAAGTGGTTGGAACTGGAGGTGATTATGTGAAGTGAGGAGATGGTTCCACTCATATATGGGATATAGAGAATTTAAGCAAATAAAATTATAGAGAAACAGAGACAGAGATGGGGGGGAAGGAAGGGAGAGAGAGAGAGAACCAAGCTGTCTCTCAGACTGTATGAGAACTATGGTGGTAATCTCCTTTTTTTTAACTTTCTCTTTTAAATATTTATTTATTTATTCCTTTCTGTTACCCTTTTTATTGTTGTAGTTATTATTGTTGTTGTTATTGATGTCATCATTGTTGGATAGGACAGAGAGAAGTGGAAAGAGGAGGGGAAGACAGAGAGGGGGAGAGAAAGATAGACAACTGCAGACCTGCTTCACTGCCTGTGAAGCGACTCCCCTGCAGGTGGGGAGCCGGGGGCTCGAACTGGGAGCCTTATGCCGGTCCTTGCCCTTTGTGCCACATGCGCTTAACCCTCTGCGCTACTGCCCAACTCCTTGGTGGTTATCTTTGGGAATGAGGGGACACAGAACTTTGGAGGTAGCTTCAGTGTGGAACTATACTCTATAATCTTACAATCTTATGAGACACTATTAAATTTCAATTTTTTAAAAGAGAGAATTTAGGGTCTGGGGAGATAGCATAATGCAAAATACTCTCCTGATTGAGACTCTGATATAATAGGTTCAATCCCCAGTACCACTGTAAGCCAGATCTGAGGAGGACTCTGGTGTTTCTTTCTCTGTATCTCTTTCTTATAAATAAATAAAATGTTTTTATAAAGAAGAAAGCAAGAATGAAAAGCCATGTTGAGGGGGGGCTGCTGAAATAGCTCACCTGTATAGTGTGCTGCTCTGCCCTGTGTGTGACCTAGGTTTGAGTCCAGCCCCCACCACATTGAATGGAGCTTAGGTGCTGGGGTCTCTCTCTCTCTCTCTCTCTGTCTCTATCTGAAGAAAAAAATCAGAAAGAAGGAGAAAATGAAAAGAAAAAAGAAAGGAAGAAGAAATTTCATGTGACATCTTGTTCAATTTATTTTAGTGATTTAATAATGATTAACAAGATTGTAAGGTGACAGGGGTACAATTCCATATAGTTCCCACCACCAGAGTTCCATGTCCCATCCCCTCCATTGGAAGCTTCCTTATTCTTTATCCCTCTAGGAGTATGGACCAAAATTCTTTATGGAGTGCAGAAGGTAGAAGTTCTGGCTTCAGTAACTGCTTCTCCACTGAACATGGACATTGGAAGGTTGATCCATATCCCCAGCTTGTTTCTATCTTTCCCTAGTATGGTAGGGCTCTAGAGAGGTGAGACTTCAGGACACATTGGTTGAGGTCTGGATAGTGTCATGATAGCATCCACAACTTGGTGACTGAAAGGCAGAAAAATATAAAGCAAGACAAATTATTTAATAAACAGGAACCCAAAGGTAGAAATAGAGCAGATGAAATTAGATGTCCTCATGTGGGAAGAAGCTGGGAAGTCTATTTTAGGTATGTTCCAAGGGGGTCATGACTTTAGTTATTTTTTTCCTGAGCCTGACAGCTAACATGCAGGTAAACTAAAAGTATTGTCTGTGAAGATGGTTTCAGAGTTTTAAGTGGGGCTAGAAAGCTGGATTATGGCAGAACCTTGTTAAATTTCTTTCTGTCTTCAGTGGCAGAGGGTGTGCTGGGTCTGGAGACTGAAGGGACATTCATCTCTTGTCACAAAGAGCTTCTGGCCTGTCACTGTGGAAAAGAGCCATGGATTTCAGATTCACCTGCATTTAGACTAGTCTGGAATTATACTATTTTCTTATAAACTTGTAATGCGCTATTAAATCACTAATAAAATTTAAATTAAAAAAAGACTGTCTGTCTTTAAGAAGACAAGGAGGTCTGCTGCCAAGTGGGCCTTTCTTTCTTTTCCTTCCTCCCTGCCTTCCTTCTTATCATCCTTCCTTCCTTTTTTTCTCTTGTCTCCCCCCCTTTTTTTCTGCCACTGTGCCTCAGCACCTGCGTGACTTTACTGTTCCCAGTGGCCATTTTCCCCCCTTTCTTCTAGATGGGGGGGAGGGGTTAGAACATCTAGTCTGAGGGTGCAGACACTCAGTTTCTCCACAACAACAATTAGTGCTGATGTTTGCAATGATAATTGCATATGGCCTGTGGATAGTATTATACAAATCAACGTGACCCTTAGCAGAGAAAAGGGTCCCCACTGCTGCTCTAAAGAGAGAGGAGGAGCACACAGAGAGGAGAGCCACCTCAGCACCACTCCACTACTCATGAAGTTTCCCTTTGCAGACAATCCCTTGTGGTGACCCGGGGTTTGAACCCAGGTCCTCTCAATGTGAGTGTCTGCAGAGTGAGCCATCTGCTGGCCCCAGCTCACCCAGGTTGCTGGTGTGCCTGGCTTGTCATGCTCCCTCTGCCCTCATCCAAAAGGGTGGGCACAATGTGTGAGTCTAGAGTGGCCCGAGTGAGCTTGCCCTGCTCTGGCCTTCTGTGTGGCAAAGGCCAGGTACAGACCAGGACACCATGGAGAAGTAAGTGCACTTCCCAAACCTCTGTCTGCAATGCTCTACCGTGTTAAACATTCACCAGTTAGGGATTTCACACAGGTGAAAGAAGAAAGATGCAAGCAGCCTTTCTCCAAAGTAAAATATTGACTTACCACCAGTGAAGTAGAGAATGACTGATTTATCCGTCCAAATTCATCACAGAGCCAATGTCCCCACAGACTGAAAAACAGATGCTCTTGGGGGATGGGGGTGGGAAAGAGAGACAGAATAGTGGTTCTGCAAAGAGACTCTCCTACTTCAAAGTCCTAGGTTCAATGCCCCAAACCACCATAAGCCAGAGCAGAACAGGGATCTGGAGAAAGAAAGAGAGAAAGAAAGAAAGAAAGAGAGAAATAAAGAAGGAAAGAAAGAAAGAAAGAGGGAGGGAGGAAGGAAGAAAAGAGAAGAAAAAGAAAATGTCTGCTGCACTGGTCTTGGACCCATGACAGGTCTCCCTCTCTTTCTCTTCTCATGTCATGGCACCCCATTTCTGACCCTTTCCACTAGCTCTCTTTGTTCCCTGGGAAGTGGCAGAGACTGCTGGCAACAGCAGGGACTAGTGGCAGTGGCGTTCTGCTTGGTTTTCTCCATGATTCTCATCTAGGCTCCTTCTCTGTGCAGCCACAGGCCAGCCGGGGTAGAGGACATAGGCCCAGTAACAAGTCTGTCACATCAGGGCTCCAGCACCAGGACTAAGCTTCTTGGAGCAGCTAGCCAAGGGCAGTCCATCATGATCACCCCAGAGAGGGTTGAGTACACAATTCAGGGCTCCTTACATCCTTCCTGAGGTGAGGGTGGGGGAAGGAGCTAAGTACCTTCACAGTCATATCAAAAGTCCTCTGCCCATGAAAAAAGACTAGACTCTCTTAAGAACAAGTGCTACTGTGGAATGTTACTCAGCTGGTAAAAATGATGAAATCAGCTTCCAATACTATGTTGAAGAGTAACGGTGACAGTGGACAGCCCTGTCTAGTCCCCGATCTGAGGGGGAATGCTTTCAGCTTCTGTCCATTGAGTATGATGTTGGCTGTAGGTTTGCTATATATAGACTCCACTATCTTGAGGAATTTCCCATCTATTCCCATTTTGTGTAGAGTTTTGAGCATGAACGGGTGTTGGATTTTGTCAAAGGCTTTCTCTGCATCTATTGAGATAATCATGTGGGTTTTGGCTTTGCTTTTATTGATGTGGTGAATGACATTGATTGACTTACGGATGTTGAACCAGCCTTGCATTCCTGGGATGAATCCCACTTGGTCATGATGAACAATCTTTTTGATATGTTGCTGTATCCGGTTGGCCAAGATCTTGTTTAATATTTTGGCATCTATGTTCATCAGAGATATTGGTCTGTAGTTTTCCTTTTTGTTCTGTCCCTATCAGCTTTTGGTATCAGGGTGATGTTGGCTTCATAGAAGGTGGAAGGGAGTATTCCTGTTTCTTCAATCTTATGGAATAGCTTAAGAAGTATGGGTATTAACTGTTTCCTGAAAGTTTTGTAGAATTCGTTTGTGAAGCCATCTGGTCCAGGACTTTTGTTGTTGGGGAGATTCTTAATAACGGTTTCAATTTCTTTGTTTGTGATTGGTGCATTTAGATTTTGTAGTTCTTCTTGGTTCAGTTTTGGAAGGGCATATGTTTCTAGGAATTATTCCATTTCTTCCAGATTCTCTAGCTTGGTGGCTTATAGTTCTTTATAGAAGTTTCGCAGGATTCTCTGGATTTCTGCGGTGTCAGTTGTGATATCTCCTCCATCATTTACAATTCTATTAATTTGAGTCTTTTCTCTTTTTTGTTTGGTGAGTCTGGCTAGGGGTTTGTCAATTTTGTTTAATCTTTCAAAGAACCAACATTTGGCTTCATTGATCTTTTGTATGGTTCTTTTATTTTTTATGTTGTTTATTTCTGCTCTAACTTTAGTGATTTCTGTCCTTCTGGTTGCTTTAGGGTTCCTTTGTTCCTCTTCCTCTAAGTCCTTGAGGTGTGCAGTAAGGTTGTTCATTTGAGCTTCTTCTTGGTGTTTAATATGTGATTGTATGGCTATAAGTTTCCCTCTCAGTACTGCTTTAGCTGTGTCCCAAAAGATTTGATAGGTTGTGTCTTCATTTTCATTAGTTTCCAGGAACATTTGAATTTCCTGCTTGAGTGAGTCTCTGACCCAGTGGTTCTTAAGGAGCATGTTGTTTAGTTTCCAAATTCTGTGTCTTTTAATAATTTTCTATTTGTTGTTAAATGTTAGTTTTACTCCACTGTGGTCTGAGAAGATACCTGGGATGATTTCAATGCTCTTGAATTTATTGATGCTGTCTTTGTGGCCTAACATGTGGTCTATCCTTGAGTATGTGTTATGTGGATTTGAAAAGAAGGTGTATTCCAGTTTTTTGGGGTGGAGGAGTCTGAAAATGTCCAAGAGGTCTAGTCTGACAATCTCTTCATTCAATTCTCTTGTATCTTTATTGGTTCTCTGCTTTGTTGATCCGTCTAAGTGTGAGAGTGAGGTATTGAAGTCTCCCACTATTATTGTATTACTATTGATGTATTTTTGAAATTCTTTCAGTAGGTGCTTAATGTATTTAGATGGTCCCTCATTGGGTGCATAGATGTTAATAATTGTTAAGTCTTCTTGGCTGATTGATCCTCTAATCATTATGTAATGTCCTTGCCTATCTTTTATTACTTTATTTAATTTAAAATCTATCGTGTCTGAGATGAGAATGGCTGTTCCTGCCCTTTTTTGTGGTCCGTTAGCCTGTATGATAGTTTTCCATCCTTTCATTTTAAGTCTGTGTTTATCTTGTTGTGACAGATGGGATTCTTGCAACCAGCATATGGTTGGGTTGTGTTTTCTGATCCATCCCCCCACCCTGTGCCTTTTGATGGGTGAGTTTAAGCCATTGACATTTATTGATATTATGGATTTAATGTATTGTACTGCCATTGTTCAAAAAAAAATTTGCTCTGATATATTGCAAGTATTATAGTGATGTTCTTGTTTATAAGAGGTCTTTTAGAACCTCTTTCAGGGCCAGCTTGGTGATGGTTGCCTCCTTTAACTTTTGTTTATCTAAGAAGGTTTTGATCCATCCATCTAGTTTGAATGAAAGCCTAGCAGGATATATTATCCTTGGTTGAAACCCTTTTTCATTCAGGGCTCGATAGATATCTTGCCATTCTCTTCTGGCTTTTAGAGTTTGAGTGGAGAAGTCTGCAGATAATCTTAAGGGTTTTCCCCTGTATGTGACTTTTTGTTTCTCTCTTGCAGCCTTTAGGATCCTTTCTTTATCCTTACTCCTTTTCATTGTGACTATGATGTGTCTTGGAGTCTTCAGGTCTGAGTTGATTCTGTTTGGAACTCTCTGGGCCTCTTGAATCTTGATGTCCTTTCTGTTATTCAGGTCTGGGAAGTTTTCTTGTATTATTTCCTCTAGAATGTTTGCTTCCCCTTCCTCTCTTTCTTCCTCTGGCAGGCCAATTATACGAATGTTACTTCTTTTGAGATCATCCCATATATCTCCCTTGTTGTTTTCAGTGTCTCTCAATCTCTTTTTGAGCTCTTTCACCTCTTTCTTAGTTTTCTCTAACTCATCCTCTGTCTGACTAATTCTGTTTTCTGCTTCTGTTAGTCTGTTTTCCCTTCCCTCAGCTTCTTTCTTCATTACAGCTATTTCAGCTTTCAGTTCTCTAATTGCCTCAATATAATCAGTATTTTCCTTGGGGGTCTCAACTGTTGTTTCCCTAATACTGCCATTCCTTTCCTCCAATGTTGTTTTCATTTCTGTGATTAATAAGTTTATTATTGCTTGCATACTTTTCTTATCTATGGTTACTTCTGGCTGATTTGTAGTTTCTTCTGGGCTCTTGTCTTCATTCATTGGAGTAGCAGTTTTATTTTTTTTTTTTGATCTACCCATTTTTTTGATTTATGTGTTTCTTTTTTTTATGCTCTGTTGTTCCTCAGTTGTTGTGTCTTGAGTACAAGCAACACTGTACTAAATATCTTTATGACAATTGCACTCACCAACCTCAGGAATTACAATAGCAACTGTAGCAAGTATTGAAGCAGTTTAATCACTACCAGTTAGCCAAACAATGTCTCCAGTCCGTGAAAAAATAGTAACCAAATCCCAGTGAAGAAGAAAGAGAAAAAAAAGAAGGGATAGCAAGAATAGACAGTTATGCAAATCTACTATCCACTGTATATTCTAGGGATAACAAGAGGGGAAAGGGAAGTAGAGCAGAGATACACACATAGAGAGTCCACTCTGAGTCAGATTTCTTCCCCAAAATAATTCCTAAATTCAGAAAGACAAAGAAGGAAGGAAGAAGTGTATGACAACATAAAAAAAAGAAACAAGAAAGAGAAAAGATAAGAACAAGAGCTATAATTAAATAGCAGTGAAAGGAAAGTTTTTTTTTATTACTTCATTTTTAATTTAATTTAATTGTATTTTTTTTTAATTAGCTAGGAGGAGGAGGAAGGGGAGAGTCTGTAGAGGAGGTAGGAGTAATGAGACAAGTTCCTCCCACAATAGATAAGATGCCCACTACCCTAGCAATGAAAGATACCTTAAGAGTTAATTCTGATCAGCCTAAAGGGGGGGGGAAGATATATGCCTTTATATAATATTAATAATAAAATAGAGCAGGGTAAAAAAAAAAAACCCTGTCCCAGATTACCTCAAACCTCGTGAGCAGTGGCAGCTGATTGTTAAGAAAGAAAAACAAACAAACAAACAAAAACATCTCAGGACTAGACAAGGATAGCTGAAATAGACAGTTATGCAAATCTACTATCCACTGTATATTCTAGGGGTAGCTAAAGGAGGAAGGGAAGTTGAACAGAGATACTCGCAGTGAGAGTCCACTCTGAGTCAGAATTCTTCCCCAAAATAATTCCCAAACGTGTATCAGTGAAAGCACACTGTTTGGTAGTGTGGAGGATGGGGCCTGTGGCTTTGGAAGCTGTAGGATTAAGGAAGAAAGGATGAGAAGAATGAGAAAAAGAAAAAAAAGAAAGAGAGAAAAAAGAAAAAGAACAGTAATAAAAGAGTGGTGGAAGGAAAGAGCTTTTTATTTTAAAAAATTTAAAAATTATTTAATTAGCTATGCAGGGGGGGGCGGGGGGTTGGCTACTTAGAAAGAAAAAAAGCCAGAGGTTTCAGAAGGGACTAGACTTAGAATGAATGATACTCCCTGGTGGGACGGGAATCCTGGTAAAGAAAGAAGCTCAGCAGGGGAGCCTGCTAGGAGCTGGTCCCCAGGGACTGGTTATGGGGGGCGAGAAGGATGGAGGTACGCTTTGGAGATAATAATTTAAAAGAAAAAAATTTTTTCTCTTGTTTTCTACTCTATTTTTTAACCCAAATTAAGTTATAGTCACCTCCTTGGTGTCACCACTAGGACCCCTTATTGACTGGCCTACTAAAGACAGAAAATCCTACCGTTTCCAGAGGATGTGGTTAGAGCTCAAGCCACTAGCAGCTTCTCAGTCCGCCATCTTCTGGGAACCCAATACACCTTAATCTCTTAAACTGGGGAATCTCTCCCTTTGATGCTTAGCATCCTAAGCAGTGATGGAATTCTGTGACACTGATGCATCCATTACACATGTTGTAAGGAACAGACCACCATGTCCCAGAGGTTCACTCTATGCAACAAGATCCTTGCCCACTGGACAGTCATGTGACAGGTCCTTTTATATCCACCAGATGACTGTATGGCAGGACCTGTCAGGTTGTGTTGCGGGAGAGAGAAGAGACCAGGAACTCGTGGCGGAGCGGGAACACAGATCTTTATTCATGTGGATGCCCCAGAGTTGGGTATGAGCACAGCAGATTTAGGCCACATGGAGCTAACAAAATGGCTGCCTCCTGCTATGCACGCCAGCTCTTCTCCAGGTCAGGATGCTGAATCGAAAGAGAGAGAGAGCAGAAATAGGAGTGACTTTTATAGGAGAATTTCCGGAAGTGACAAGTCGGGATGGAATTGGCTAGGAAAGGGAGTGGAGAAAACAAGGCACTCTGGGAAGGTAGAAAGATTCCATAGCAATGGTTGCTATAGTTTTTTAGCTCGCAGGAATGGGTGATACCCTGATGGGTAATGTGGTGGCAGAGGAATCATTTTTAAAACAATGCAGAAGATTGATATGTAAATAATAATACTCGCATGGAAATATGGTGGTTTCTGGGTCCTGCCTAACTCAACCACATCTGTACAATATCCCAAAAAGGGCCATTTCTGTCACACTGACCCCTTTATAAACCTCAGGCCCCAGCCTGAGAGCAAGATGGATTCTTTGTCTGAGACTCATGTTGTCCATATTCTTAGAATTGCCAGCTCCTAAATAAAGCTGTTCTCTGAGCAGCTGTGAAGGAGACAGAATAAACATTTCTTCACAAGATTTTCCTGCCTGAGGCTTCAAAGCCCCAGGTTCAGTCCCCAGAACCGCCATTAGCCTGAGCTAAGCAGGACTCACTCCCAGCCCCTGCAGAGATCCTGACTCACTGGGTCTCAGCAGGCATCATTCACACCACTTGTGCCTTGTCAGCATTCTGATTCAAACACTGCCTTTGGGGGGGGGGGGTCTTGTCACCCATGGTTTACAGTGGAAACTCAGCAGAACACAAAAGTGAGAGTGTGAACTCAGAGGCCAGGGAGTGATTTGTGTTCAATGGTCAAACAGCATTCCATGGTCACGTTTGTCTACATTTCCCATCACTCCCTTATCCAGTTAAAATGCTGAGGCTATGTCTTTGCAACCGTTTCTTTGTTTCCCTCCAATAGATTGTTTGCTTAGATGAAACAGTGAAAACATCTTTCAATGTAGAACAACAGCCTAGTGTGTGCTCTCAGCATGCACCTTGTGAAGAGAACTGGAGATATGAGGCAAACAGGAAGAGCAGAATGATGCAGGCAGCATGGGAGCCTGGAAAGGCTGCTGGCCAGACTTACATCTCTACTACCTTCTCTGTCAACCCCCTGCTTCTATGACCTGAGTGCAGCCTGCCTCCTCCTCTGACACTCCCTCCTCTGCTATTTCACTCTGGGCATTCCAGCCCAGCAATTTGTTTTGGAAATACTATCATCTGTTAGTTTAGCTTTTATCTCGGTTGGATGCCCTTCCTGTCTCTCAGTTTTCCTTAATAGGAGGCAGAGCCAACACTTAACTCTGGGAGTTTAGTCAGCACACCCCTGTGGTTAGATGGAGCTAAGGAAGTTTTGATTAACAAGGCTGCCCAGGTTGAACAATGGTGAGGATGTGTTTCTGCCACTCTGGGGCTGGGAAGAGGGATGAAGGGAAGGAAGCTTCTGTTTGGAGTACTCTCTGGGTAAAGACACCCTCATGCGGGGTAAACCAGAGCAAGAGCTGGGTACCTCTGCTGTTGCTGAAGCTATTCTGAGGGGAATCATCCTGGAGCTGGAGCCCTGAGCAAAGAATCATTCCAAAGGGCATTACCATGAGGTTGGAACCCTGACCAGTCATTCCAAGGGGCATTACCAGAGTTATGAGATACCTGTGCTGTGGAATCAGTTTATGAAGATGCAAAGTCATTCTCTTCAGGTGATATGTAGCCACTCAGCTGGATCCTGGGGACTTGAGAAGTGGGAAGGGAACAAAGACCTGTGTGACTCTAGAAGCCACTCCTGAAATTTTCAGAGCTCAATGGGAAGGTTTCCTTGCAGAGCTGTGAGACCAGCCTTTGAGATGTTTTGATCCTAGGAAGACTGAGGAATCACTCAGATAGGCAAGACTGACTGCCTTTCGTCAGGGCATCTCACCATTGCAAAGTTTGGAACAACAACACCTCTGCTAACTGTCCGCCTAACACTGTCCTCCTGACTTGAGGTCCTGAGAAAGATCTTCACTTTGGTCAGAGTCAACATAATTGACAAGCAAGTTGAGGAAGAAATCCTGCTTTTCTACCTTATGAAATATAGTCCTTGGGGTCAGGCGGTAGTGAACCTGGTTCACCTGGTTTCAACTCAGGTCTGAAAGAACCTGGGTTCAAGTCCCTGGTCCTCACCTGCAAGGGGAAAGCTTCTCAAATAGTGAAGCGGGGCTTCAGGTGTCTTTCTGTCTCTGTCTTTGTCTAGCTCACCTTCCCCTCTCAATTTCTCTGTTTTTATCCAATAATAAATAAATAAAAGATTATTAAAAATACTATATTTCTTTTTTTTTAATCTTTTGCTGTTGCTGAAGCCATTCTTTTCTCTCAATTTATCTCTGTCCTATCTAATAAGAAGAAAAAGGAAAAAGAAAGAAAGAAGGAAGGAAAGTGAGTGAGAGAGAAGGATAGAAAGAAAGAAAGGAAGGAAGGAAGAAGGAAGGAAGAAGGAAGGAAGGAAGGAAGGAAAGAGAGAAACATGACTACCAGGAGTGATGTATTCATTTTTTAGGCATCAAGCTTCAGCAATGATTCTGGTGGCAAATAAATAAACAAATAAATAAATAGTAAGATTACAAGGTATAGGTCTACACTGCACCCATCACTAAAGTTTTGTATCCCCACCCCATCCTAGCATTTCCCTCCATGTTTTCCGGTTTACTGTTTATTAGGGGCAGATTCATGGGGGTACTGATTCTTCCTGGTGACTATCCAGATGACTGGGCACCTCAGGTCTCTTCTGAGGAGCCACAGGACCAGGCCCGTCTGCACATCGAATCCTCTGATAAGATCAGGCATATTCAGGGTGGTATTGGCCACAGACTACACACTGAATTTCTCAGCTTATAAGGAGCTGAGTGAGCTCTGCAGAGGGCCTGAGGTGGCTGTCACAGGCACCCACAGCTTCTCTCTGCATCTCCAGTCTTGTCAGCAGTAAAGCAGAGTTGTGAGAAGGGAGAGGAAAACACAGCTCCCTTCCCTGCTTAGAGAACTGCCTCTCCCTCTTCTTCCACAGAGGAAAAATAAGCAAAAGTAACGCTGTGGTCACACTAGTCAAACAGCTGCGTAAGAATCTTTTTCTCTACAGAAAAAAGTTTTTCAAGTAGTTCTCACTCCTCCTCTGATTCCATAAACACTCCTCCTCCTCAGAGTTTCCAGCAACACCCTCCATTTGTAAATGAGTCTCCATCCTCAACAAAACAAACAAACAAAAAAAAGGATGAAAGAACTACCAGCTTCAAGCAGGAAATGTTCTGAGCTACACTTGTATTTATTTTTGAAGGTTTATTATAAGAATTTTGTGAGTTTTTTAGGAATTCCCTCTGCTCTCGTCACTGCAGGTAGCACCCTCTGTGTGCAGGAGCTGGCTGAAGGGACTTCCTTCTCTCTCCCTCTGCCTGGCTCTGCCTGCCTTTGATGTCCTCAAGGGACACAGGGCCACCTCTGGGCTTTCCTTCCTACCTCATTTCTGCCTCTAGTTTCACAAAGATCAACTTTCTCCTTTAGCCAAGGAATGATGGAACCCAAAGAGAGGACAATGGGCTGGCAAAATAACACACCTGGGGAGTGAGTTTGCTCTGCCATGCTTGAGACCTGGGTTCAAGCCCAGGCCCTACCACACTGGAGGAAGATTTGGGGATGTGGTGTCTCTAACTCTCTCTCTCTCTCTACACACACACACACACACACACACACACACACACACACACACACACACACACACACACACACATATATATATATATATATATATATATATATATATATCTGGAAAAGTGGGTCTAGAGCAGTAAAGAAAGAGACACACAGAGACTCAGTCCACACTCTTAGTTGGGTTAGAATCACCAGAGAGTCCCCAGCTAATCAGTTCTTCACCCTACCATTACAGGAATAAACCTGTAGGGCAGGGGGTATAATTGTTATAATTGATAGCATAATTGTTATGCAAAGAGACTCTGGTGCCTGAGGCTCCAAAGTCCAAAGTTCAATCCCTCTTATCACCATAAACCAGAGCCAAGCAGTGCTCTGGTAAGGAAAACAAAAAAAAACAAAAAAAAAAGGAAATGAATTAATCTGCTTGGGGTTGGATTGTGATGCACCCAGTTGAGTATAAGTGTTACAGTACTCAAAGACCCAGGTTTAAGCCCCTGGTCCCCATCTGCTGGGGAGAAGCTTTACAAGCCGTAAGGCAGGGCTTCAGGTGTTTCTCTTCTCTCTCCCTGCCCCCTCTCTCTCTGCCTCCCCCACCCCTTTAATTTCTCACTGTCATGTCAAAATAAATTTTTTTTAAAAAAAGGCGGATGTGGTGGTGGTGGCGTGACCACTGGGAGAGCATTTTTTATGCAGGCACTGAGCCCCAGCAACAACCTGGGTGGTAAAGTGAGAAAGAAAGAAAGAAAGAAAGAAAGAAAGAAAGAAAGAAAGAAAGAAAGAAAGAAAGGGAGAAAGGAAGGAAGGAAGGAAGGAAGGAGGAGAGGGGGAAACAAAAAACGCCTGCTCAATGGACACACCTTTAGAATGAGAATCAGAGAGAAATGTAGACATTCTCATGGGTCTAAACTGAGCAGGGGGTAGGGATGAGCTTGGGTCATGCCCTGGGGTTGAGACTGGAAGCAGAAAGAGACCTTTCCCTCAACTTGGAACAAGCTTCCTGAAGTCAGGCTTCACCGGGAGAGGCTATGGCCTGACTGACAAATGCTGTCACTGTTACTGAGATGCCTCAGATAGAGGTTGGCCTTCCTCCCATCCATTGTGGCTCTAGCAAGAAGAGGGACGGTACTGAGACAGGCAGGCCACTGACTCCTCACTGGGCAGCCACACCAGGTCAGGAGAGAGGGATGGTGTCTGACGTTCTGTGTCTGCTCCCACCATGAGGAAGATGAGGTTGGCTGGGGACACACCAGGAAGAACCAATCCGCCCAGCTGGTGAGGCAGTTGTTCACTGTGTGGATCCACAGGTCCCATCCTGGTGCAGCCTCCCCTGGTCACTTACTCTCTGGCCTGTCTTCTCCGCAGGGCCCTTAACTCTGTGCAACAGGCCCCGTGTTTGGCCCTTTTTTCCCCCAGTGCCTCCACAGAGCTGGGCCTCAGCAGTTATTCAGTGCATTTTTATTAAATGAGAGGTTGATGGGAAAGGAAGGAATGGGCACGGGGGATTTGTTCCTTAAGCTCTCGGTTTTGCTAGGCAGACATCTTTGCGACAGACAAGTTCATTACTTTCTATTTCTAACTTAGAGTCATTGCTTTTAAAATGTGTCTCCCTGTGGAGTGAAAATAAACCAGAAGCAGAAGGACAAATATTGCATGATCTCACTCACAGATGGGCTCCAAGAAAAGAAAAAAAAAAAGCAAAGGTCAACCTAGGGGGAGTCCTCCATGGACTGTGGTCTGTCACAGCACATCTGGGGACTTAGAAGGGGGCAGAGAGATTACCAAAGGAGGATTGGAGAGCTATGTCCCTGTGAGGGAGTAAGTCTGGTGGAGGGTGAAATGTATTGACACCAATTTTGGGAAATGTGAAGATGTAGCCTTGTGACAACAATCCTGTAAATAACCCTTTTCTCAACAAAACAATAATAGAGTTGGGAAAATGAATAAACACAAAAATTTCCTCTGTGGTCTGGGAGGTGGTGCAGTGGACAAAACACTGGATTCTCAACCATGAGGTCCTGAGTTTGATCCCTGGCAGCACGTGTACTAGAGTGATGTCTGGTTCTTTCTCTCCTCCTATCTCTCTCACGAATAAATAAATAAATAAATTCTTTTTAAAAAAATTCTTCTTTATTTCAAGGGCTGATTCTTCCTCATTTATAAAGTCTGTTCAAAGAACCTATCAAATCTAACCAGGAAGCTGTTCACCTGCAGTTTAAGAGCTAGAAGACATTGGATGGGGTGGGTCTGATGTACAAAGACAGGCCCAGCTCCTGGGCTGAGGGTCCTGAGGAAGGAGATGGCTGGAGGGGAGCCAACCAGATGACAGGCCCTCTGTTCAAAGAGGTGGGAAGCCATGGGGTTCCATCCAGGTCAGGGACCCCTCACCCTGGCAGTTCATCTGAACTCAGCTTTCGCTCTCCAAGACTGCCAGCCCAGAGGCTGAGCCCCATCTGTCCTTGGTCCTGTCACCTGTACCTTGAAACAGAAACATCTGGAAACATGGGGGGGGGGTGACTAGGAATAGGAGTGACAGGAGGTGAAGTTCTTTCCAAGGAGGCCCCAGACAATGGAGGTGGAGGAGGGCAGGAAAATGGCTGTAGTTGAGTAAGTACTGCATTCCAGACTGAGTGTATAGTATTCCTACACACATTACAGAGGCAGCTGTTTGCAAAAGTTCTCAGGCTTGACTTGTCCCAGATCAACTCTATTTATTTATTTATTTAAAGAAGAAAGAGAGAGAGCCAGAGCATCACCCTGGTACATGTGCTGCTGAGGATTGAACTCTGGAACCTCAGACTTGACAGTTCAATGCTTTACCTACTGCACCACTTCCCAAGCCACCCAGATTAACTTTATTTCTGAAATTTGGATATCTAAGCCTCAAAGAGTAAAACAACAACAACAAACACAAGCTAACAAAATATTTTCAGACCATAAGCTATGGCAAAAGAAAAAAAAAAGCTTCTTTTTTTAAAGTCTTATCTTAGAGAAGTGCATTTTATGAATCAGTTGGAGAGGCAGTATGCATTCAGCATGACTTTGCAGAGAGGAGAAAACCTGGACCGATCTAAGATGGGGAGGAAATAGCATGAAATGTAGCACCCTGACGCTTCAGACTTGTCAGTATCCGTGCAGAAATAATATGTCCTATTTAATATCTCTCATAGTGGAAGGTCAGCGTGGGGAATATCCACTAATCTCCTCAGAACAGGTGCTGTGTCCTCAGTCCCTACAGATGCTTGCTGGTCTGGGACACATTTTCTCCTCCTAGGAGGGAGCGGGTGTGACTCATCTGCAGAACCAGAGGGCTGACACAAAGACGCTCTGTCAGCTTCCTTGGCACCATCTGTCTGTCTCCTCCTCTGGAGCCTGCTTTTCTCAACTCGGGCATCTGGTTTACCTCTTATAAGTCAAGATGATCTGCATGTTGTCTTAACTCTCACACTAGCTGCCACCATGCAAGTGAGGCTTCAACCACTTGAGTGTGTTAACCAGCCCATGGCAGCACTTGAGTGGGAGCTGGACCCTGAGGAGTAGGAGCCTGAGCTGGGTTGGTTTATCTGATGCCATCCACCCTGGAAGATGGGCAGATGACAACATGTAACATCGGGTTGCAAGGTTGAGACTTGAACACTGGGTGCCCTACGTCTCATCTATTACATGTGCAGGACGAGACCAGACTGAGATGCAGAAAGAGTGTGGAGCCCATCCAGATTCCCAGGCCTGACTTCTCTATCTCCACACAAGCCCAGGACGACCTCAGGTGGGAGTGGAGGCATCTGCTGTTCAGCTGTGGCTGCCAGCACAGGGGATCTGACTGCCCCCTACTGGCCAGCCTCCCCCCAGGCCATGGTCTCCAATCCCTCAATCCCATAAGAAAACACCTTCCAAGCTAGAAATTCTCTGCTGAGTGGACACCACACTTGGGCACACAAAGCCTCATTGTTCCTGGGGGGGGGGGCATTTTTCCCCTTTCTTTTATATAGAAGGTGAGAGACAAAGAAAAATGGCCAGAAGGATGGAGAGAAGGAGAGACCCCTGCAGCTCTGATTCCCCACTCATGAAGTGCCCCTCTTCTTGGGTGGGTAAGAGGGTCTTGTACTTGGGTTCTTGCACTCTACCAGGTGTACCACCTCCCAGCCACCTACTTACCCTCACCCTCATGCTCAGGTCTTATTTTAAAAGCACAATTGTGTTCTGGCCTTCTCGGTCTGCAGGGCTGGGCCTTGCCTATGACAGCCTTCATGCTAGAAAAACATCTAAGCAGATGGTAGGTGTCTAGACTTAGCCCTTTACTGTTTCCATGACAGGGAAAGTGCACAGAATTGAATGTCCCTTCAGAAGCATGAGAAAGAAATGGCGCTGTCCACAAGCCTTAGTTGAGCCTGAAAGGCAGCATCCAGCTAATTATTCTCACTCTACTTCTGCATGCTCATGTCTCTCAGTGCATTATTATTCAGAACACTGACTAGGCAGGGGGAAAAAAAGCAATTACAATTTGCTGTTTGGGACATGAAGTAAGAGTCTCTTGCATCCTGTGAAATTTCTCAGGTGCCAGCTAGGTTGAGCTCTTAGCCTCCATCCACTGACCTCTCAATTCTCTTCTGCCACAAAACAGTCTGTGATCTCTTCTGGGCCTGATTATGTCTGTACTGAGGTTTCTGAGGCTCTGGAGATCAATTAAAACTGAAACGGGAATGCTCATTAGATGTTAGGACAAGAATCCTCTTAATTAATTGTATTAGGCAGTGAATACTGCCAGGAGACTACACTGTTTTATTGAACATAAGCTTGGATTTTATGCTGATGCTTCTGGTTGTCCACTTATCTGTTCAACAACTGCCTTTGGGACACCCGTGATGTGCCTGGCTCTGTTCCGGGCATGGAGGGTGAAGGATCGGGTTGAGAAAGGCTGAGGGATCATCACACGGGAGGGAGGGTCACCAGGATAAGCTGCTAGAACTAGCAAAACTCTAGGAGAGTCACTCCTGCTCTCAACTGCTTGTGTATGTCATGAAGCACTTTGAACAAAATTTGAGGAATGAGGAGTTGTTTTTGGTTGTTTGTTTTCTTTTCTTTTCTTTACTGTCACCAGGGTTATCTGTCATTGGGGTCTAGTGCCTATACATGAATTCAGTGCTCCCAGTGGCCATTTTTTCCAGTTTTTTTTCTTTCTATTTTATTGCATAGGACAAAGAGAAATTGTGAGGGGAGGTGAAGCTAGAGAGGAAGAGAGAACAATAGACACCTGCAGTCCTGCTTCACTGCTCATGAAGTCTCTTCTCTGTAGTTTGGGGGGTGGGAATTCAAACCCAGGTCCTAAAATTACTAAAGTAATGGACCCTTTGGAACATACCTAAAAAATTTTCTTAGCTTATTCCCACACAAAGACCTCTAGATTCATCTGCTCTGTTCCTACCTTTGGGTCCCTATTTATTAAAAATTTGTCCTGATTTCTATCTTACTGCCTTTTAGCTATGAAGTTGCAGATGCTACCATGACACCATCCTGACTTCCCTGGGCAGATGACCTCACTAATGTGTCTTGGAACCTCACCTCCCCAGAGCTCCATCCCATCAAGGAAAATTAAAAAACAGGCTGGGGGGGGGGTGTGGACTGACTTTCTAATGTCCATGTTCATCAGAGAAGCAATTACAAAAGCCTTCTACATCCCATAAAGAATCTTGGCCTATACTCCCAGAGGGATAAAGAATATGGAAGCTTCCAATAAAGGGGATGGGACATGGAACTCTGGTGGTAGGAACTGTATGGGATTGAATCCCTATTATCTTACATTTGTGTTATTCATTATTAAATAATTAATAAAAAATAAAAGATAATAACCCAACTATAACAATGAAAAAAAATCCAGGTCCTTGAGCATAACAATATGTGCTTTTAATTGGGTGGGCTACTACCTGTCCCCTACCCCCCATGGGGAGATATTTTGAAAGGACAAATCAGGGAAGGGCCTTCCAAGCAGAGTGGGAGTCACTGGTGCCTCAGGAACATAGCCCCTGGAAGCAGATTGGAAATCAAAGGCTGTGTTATGGGGAGGGTACAGAGCTTGGGTAGTGAGGTAGGCATGCATCAGACACTGTTCTGACGATGTGGCGTTATCTCTCCTCGTTGCATTTCTACAACTGTGTGAGGGTGACACCATTAGTTCTGTCTTATACACAAGAAAGCTGGGGTTTTGATAAGTTTTATGACTTGCTCTGATTGGTGATTTAGTAGATACTAGAGCTGGGTTTACCTCCCCCTGAAGAAATGGCACTATCAATCACTCTTCAAAACAACTCCATCTATAATGATAGAGAAATAATAACACAATGGTTCTGAAAAAGAATCTCCTGCCTGAGGTTCCAAAGTCCCAGGTTCAATCCCCAGCATCACCATCTTCAGAACTGAGCAGTGCTCTGGCAAAAACAAATAAAAACTATATTTCATAAACAAAGCAAAGGGAGAGGATGACTCATGTATAAACCTATGTCTGAGGATATGAAGGCAGGAGAGGCTGGGTTATAAGGGGAGGGGGCAGCTCCCTTCCTAAGGGGAAGGGCACTTTGGTGAGGGGTGAGCTGTGCACACAGTTTGTACACAGTTTGGGGAAATGGGAACTTGTACCCAAGATGATAAAAACTGTGCTAAGGACATTTCCTCAGTAAATGCTAATTAAAAATAAAATAGAATAAATGCATGTCAAGCCCCCATTCCTCTAAGTACAGCAATTACTGTGTGGCAACAGAATCATATATATACATATACATATACATATATATATATATAATATATATATATATATAATTTTTATTTATAAAAAAGGAAACACTGGCAAAAACCATAGGATAAGAGGGATACAACTCCACACAATTCGCACCACCAGAACTCCATATCCCTAATAGGTTTCTTATTCTTTATCCCTCTGGGAGTATGGACCCAGGGTCATTATGGGGTGCAGAAGGTGGGAGGTCTGGCTTCTGTAATTGCTTCCCCACTGAACATAGGCATTGACAGGTGGATCCATACTCCCAGTCTGTCTCTCCCTTTCCCTAGTGGGGTGGGGCTCTGGGGAAGCGAGGCTCCAGGACACATTGGTGGGGTTATCTGCCCAGGGAAGTCTGATTGGCATCATGTTAGCATCTGGAACCTGGTGGCTGAAAGAGTTAACATATAGAGCTAAAAAAAAAAAACGTTGACTAATCATGAACCTAAAGACTGGAATAGTCCAGATGAAGATTTGGGGGTCTCCGTTTTGTAGATAGTTAGTAGTCCTATTTTAGTTATATTTCAAAGGGTCCATGGCTATACTAGTATTTTTTTCCTTTTTTTATTTGTTTGTTTTTCTGAGCCCGACATCTGATATGCAGGTGGACCCAAGTTATTGTCTGAGGGAGATGATGTCATGACTGGAAAAAGGACCAGAAAGCTGGATCAGGAAAGATTTTCCAAATATGGGAAAGGTGTATAAATATTGTTGACTGTAAACCCCACCGATTTGATTTGATCTGATCTGGGGCCCAAATTCAGCTTAGAAGCCTATGTGACCTCTGCATCCCTGTAGATCTGAGCTCACATTCTGTGGTCATGAGTAGAAACGTTCCAAGCTGCCCCAATTTCAGAACCCATCTTCTTCAGGTGGAAGATAGAGTATGTTGTCCAGCCCCCCTTCGGAGGCTGGAACATTTTCTACCGTTGTTGATGCATGTTGAGGGCAAGGACCTACGGGGGCCCACAGAGGGGCCTATTGTGTTGTTCCTGACAGAGATGACCAGTAACAATGGAGAGAAGTAGTTATTCGAGGTCTAGGTCCTTCATGTCTGTTTGGGAATCTCAGGACTCCCCAGCTACGGCCCTGGCAACAGAATTCTAATTTCAGATCTGATGTTCCTTTATGGTAAGTGCGGCAAGGATTTAGCTGACAAATTCTGAAGGGGACTAACTAAGATGAGAAGGACGAGTGTGCTCTGTGAGCCTTCTGGTGGTGCAGAGCAGTGGTGGGTGCAGTATGGAGCTACGCCCCTGTAATCTTACAATCTAGTAAACTATAATTAAGTCACTAATTAATATCTTAAAATAAGTCATGAGCATGAGATGAACAAGTGTCTTTAGCACTATTTTTATAAAAATAATTTAATTTTTTTAATAAAAAGAGACACAGAGAGAAAGAGCCCTGCTCAGCTCTGGCTGATGGTGGTGCTGGGGGTGAACCTGGAACCTTGGGTGAAATCTTAAATCTCATCATTCCCAGTTTCATCCACAACGGAAATCACAGTGTCAAGTAGAAAACTCAAATAGTTATGCTCCCTTGGAGGCTGGGCAGTGGCACACCTGCTTAAGCACACATAGTAATATGTACAAGGACCCTGGGCAGGGACTTGGGTTTGAGCCTCCATTTGGATGCTTCAAAAGTGGTAAAACAGGGAGTCTGGCGGTAGCGCAGCGGGTTAAGCACACGTGGCGCAAAGTGCAAGGACTGGCGTAGAATCCTGGTTGGAGCCCCCGGCTCCCCACCTGCAGGGGAGTCGCTTCACAGGCAGTGAAGCAGGTGTGCAGGTGTCTCTCTTTCTCTCCCTCTCTCTGTCTTTCCCTCCTCTCTCCATTTCTCTCTGTCCTATCCAACAATAATAACAACAATAGAGCAACAAGGGCAACAAAAGGGAATAAATAAATAAAGTTTAACAAAAAAGTGGTAAAACAGGCCTGCAGGTATCTCTCTGTTCACTCCCTCCCCATCTTCCCCCTCTCAACTTCTATTTGTCCTACTGAGTGAAATAGAAAAAGGAAAACATGACTGCCAGCCAAAAATAACCCTGGAGGGAAAAAAAAGTTATGTTCACACCAAGTTTTTTTGTTTTTTTCTTTTTTAATCTCAGACAACTTTCCTGTTAATTTATTATTGTCTATCTATTGAATGGAATGAAAGGGGGGAAAAGTTCGCTTAAATCATTATCTTTTAAAAAATTTTTTAATGGTTATTTATTTTCCCTTTTCTTGCCCTTGTTGTTTTTCATTGTTGTTGTAGTTATTGTTGTTACTGATGTCATTGTTGTTGGATAAGACAGAGAGAAATGGAGAGGAGGGGAAGACAGAGGGGGGAGAGAAAGACACCTGCAGATCAGCTTCACTGCTTGTGAAGCAACTCCCCTGCCGGTAGAGAGCTGGAGGCTTGAACTGGGATCCTTACTATAGTCCTTGTGCTTTGTGCCACCTGCACTTAACCCGCTGTGCTACTGCCCAACTCTTTAGAATCTTCTTGAGATGGTGAAATAGCTCATTTGGATAATGTGCTGCTTTGCCATGTGTGCAACTCAGGTTCAAGCCTGGCCCCCAGCACATTGAAGGAAGCTTCAGTGTTGTGTTCTCATTGCCTCTCTCTCTCTCTCTCTCTCTCTCTCTCTCTCTCTGTCTCTCTCTCTTTCTCTTACTCTTTATGCCTCTCTGTGTCTACTGAGAGAGGACAGACCTTCTTATCAAGTAACTAAACCACCACCAACAGCTATACCAATAACAGAAGGAAGAAAGACTTGAGACTGAGTGATAGACATCATGGGATCTTCAGCTGATTGGATGAGAGAGTCAGGAGCAGAAGTCAGCCTGTAGCTTGTGAAATGTGACTTTCCTTTGTGGGTGAGCAGCCCTTGAGGGCTGATGAGGCCTCACCAAGGTCCAGGGAGAGCAGGCCTCAAGCCAGGGACTGATTTCTCATTCCAAGAAGACAGTTCAGACACCAGCAGCTACAAGCCCTCATTCATATGTGTCCCACCATCAATATTTTGCTAGCCAGTGCTGCTGCCTCTGCATTTTAGCTCTCTGTCTCATCCAACCCCCAGATCCCACTCCAACCTTTGTGAGTTGGTCTAACTCAGGACAAGAAAGACCAGGGTTGGTATTCTGCTTCTGCTACTTGAGCTAAGACGAGGCCAACTCCTTTAGCTTCCTAGCCTTGGTGTTCTCACCAGTAATGCAATACACCCTTTAGGCAGGTATCCTGAGCATGGAATGACATACCATAAAGGAAGCAACTCCAATACCCAGACCAGTGGTGCTCAGTCATTGTCCATTCCCAGCACATCTCTTCCACCAAGAACCCAGGGAAATGGCCTTGAGTTTCATTTATAAATTGACAATAATGGGCTGGGGAGATAGCATAGTGGTTATGTAAAAGAATAAATAAATAAATAAATAAATATTAAAAAGAAATAAATTGACAATAACATCTATATTATTCTGTGATATGTTTTTGCCATGTTACTATCTCATAACTGATACATTTCCCTAAAATGGGTGTCTATACATCCCACCCTCCACCAGACCATTGTCCTGTTCTGCTTGAAGGGTTGTACATCTTGTTTCTTTGCGCCTCAAAAGATGGGACAAGGGAGTCGGGCTGTAGCACAGTGGGTTAAGCACAGGTGGCGCAAAGTGCAAGGACCAGCATAAAGATACTGGTTCGAGCCCTGACTCCCCACCTACAGGAGAGTCGCTTCACAGGTGGTGAAGTAGGTCTGCAGGTGTCTATCTTTCTCTCCCCCTCTGTGTCTTCCCCTCCTCTCTAGACATTTCTCTCTGTCCTATCCAACAACAATGACAACAATAATAAAATAAGGGCAACAAAAGGGAATAAATAAATAAAATAAAAATAAAATATATTTTAAAAATAAGATGGGACAAATACAGGCACAATCAGTCCACTTTGCTGAAAATGAACCCAGTAACCTGTGCTGAGTCTCTCAAATCACTCTTTTACTTTTTTTAAGGGCTTTTTGTTTGTTTGTTTTTTACTAGTAATTTAACAACAGGTTACAAGATTATAGGATTATGACTTCCCCGGGCAGACAACCTCACAGACAATACAACATTGTTGTGTCTTGGAAACTCACTACTCCAGAGCCTTGCCCCTGGGTATGGATCAACCTGCCAATGTCCATGTCCAGCAGAGAAGCAATCACAGAAACCAGAACTCCCACCTACTGCATCCCCAAAATAATTTTGATTGATTCTCCCAGTGGGGAAGAAATGACAGGAGGAAGATGACCACAGGGTTCAGAACTCCAACCCCATCAGGAACCAAAGAGAGAGGAGGAAAGAGGGAGGAACATTTGGATGTATTAATAGGTATATGTGTGACTTGGAAAGGAAGAAAAGATGGGACCTTACAAAAAAAAAGACAAATATATACAAATATAGACAGTTACAGTAGGAATAATAGTTAACCCATATCTATAAACTTGGAAGAACTGCTGTACCTTACAGTGGAGCGACTGGGGATCCAGAACTCTGATGGTTAATGGTGTGGCATTTTACCCCTTTTATCTTGTAATTTTGATAAACCAATATTAAATCACTAATAAAAAATTTAAAACCAAGATTATAGGATTACAGGGTAGAGTTCCACACAGCACCAAACATCAAATTTCTGTACCCTGTCCTCCAACAATAACCACTATAGTTCTCTCAGAGTCTTAGAAATAGTTTATCTGGGAGTTGGGCAGTAGCACAGCAGGTTAAACACACATGGTACAAAGTGCAAAGACCGGCATAAGGATCCCAGTTCAAGCCCCCAGCTCCCCACCTGCAGGGGAGTCGTTTCACAGATGGTGAAACCAGTCTGCAGGTGTCTATCTTTGTCTCCCCCTCTCTGTCTTCCCCTCCTCTCTCCATTTCTCTCTGCCCTATTCAACAATAACAACATCATCAACAACAATAATAATAACTACTACAACAATTTTAAAAAACCAGCAAGGGCAACAAAAGGGAAAATAAATAATAAAAAAATAAATAAAAGAAATAGTTCATTTAATTCTTGTTTTTTTATTTGTTTGTAAGTTTAGTTGTTTTGATTTCTAGATTTCACATATGAGTGAAACCATCACATATGAGTGAAACCTCCTTTCTTACTTCACTAGGTATAATCACCTCCATTTCCATTCATTTTGTCCCAAAGACCAAGATAATATCTTTTTTTTAATACAGACTAGCATTCCATAGAGTATATATCACATAGCTTTTCTTTCTTCCCCCCCCTCTTGTCGCCCTTGTTGTTTTATTGTTGTACTTATTAATGTCCTCATTGTTGGATAGGACAGAGAGAAATGGAAAGAGGAGGGGAAGACAGAGAAGGGGAGAGAAAGACAGACACCTGCAAACCTGCTTCACCGCCAGTGAAGCGACTCCCCTGCAGGTGGGGAGTCAGAGGTTCAAACCAGGGTCCTTATGCCAGTCTTTGTGCTTGGTGCCATGTGTGCTTAACCCACTGCACTACCGCCCGACCTCTAGATTTTCTATCTAGTTACCTGTCAATGGGCATTTAGGCTGATTCCACTCTTGGGCTACTGTGAATAATGCAACTATGAACATAGGAGTGCCCATGTCCCTTTGAATTAGTTATTGAGTGTTTCTGGGACAAATGCCTAAGAATGGTATTGCTGGATCATAAGGTACTTCCACTTTTATTTGTATAAGGAGTTTCCATACATTCTTCCAAAGGAGCTGCCCTGGTTTGCATTCCCACCAGAAATGTAGTAGAGTTCACTATTTCTCCACAAACTTTCCAACCCCTGCCATTTCCTGGTTTGTCAATGTACGACATTTTCTCAGGTGTAAGGTGGAATCTCAGTGTAGTTTTAATTTGCATTTCTCTAATGATAAGTGAAGTAGAGCGTTTCTTCATATGTCTGTGGGCCACGTGTATCTCTTCTTTAGAAAACTGTTCAGATGTTGTGCTCACTTTTTTATTGGGTTATCAAATCATTCCTTTAAATTGTGACCAAACTGTGCCACTTTTAAGAAGTGTTCCCTAAGACTGTTTCTTGTTATGATTATATGCATCATCACCTTGTACTTAAATATTTATAACCCAGTCTCCCCTAATTATATGAATTTCTTAAAGTCAGAGACTATATCATTTTTCACATTCCCATTGTTCATGCTAAGACTAGTCTTCAGCACAAATAGTGATTTATTTATTTATTTATTATTTTTATTCTTTTATATTTCCTTTTGTTGCCCTTGTTATTTTATTGTTGTAGTGATTATTGTTGTTGTTATTGATGTCATTGTTGTTGGATAGGACAGAGAGAAATAGAGAGAGGAGGGGAAGACAGAGAGGGGGAGAAAGATAGACACCTGCAGACCTGCTTCACCACTTGTGAAGTGGTTCCCCTGCAGGTGGGGAGCCAGGGGCTCAAACTGGATCCTTACGCCGGTCCTTGGGCTTTGAGCCACGTGCGCTTAACCCACTGCCCTACTGCCTGACTCCCAGTGATTTATTTTTTTAAAGAGTGGAACAGACAATGTTTTATCTACTAATGGAAGACTTTGGAAGCTCTTATGAAAAGTTTTTGATCTAGATAGCAAGGGGAATCATGGGGACTTTTTTTCTTTTATATGTTTAAGCATATGTATTTCTGTTAAACTGGAAGAAGAAAATACATTTGAGGTAGTATTTATTCATTATGATGGATTCAAAGACTGTTTTCATTATCTTAAAAAGTAAATTAAAATATAGAGATTAAAACTACACTCAATTACAAAGCCTAGGGTTATCATATAAAATAACCAAAACATCCCTAGATCTGCAATTCGTGGTGGCCACTAAGATACTATAAAGATCACATTTAGTTTTCCCTAAATTGTCTTAGCAATTCTCTTGATTATGCATTTTGGGAAATGGTAATTTCCCTTAATGTATGTCATATTTACTATAATTAAAAACATACAGATCTTAGTCTCAGTTTAAGTTTCCAAGAGCACAATCTGTATTCTGTTGATGTTACAGTTAAGATATGCAACATGTTTATAATTAAATCTATGTGCATTCTGAGTGTATATATTTTACTATGATTATACATATGCATATATGTGTATATATATATATATATATATATATATATATATATAGTACTTTTCCATGCTTTGTATAACAAATCTCACTTCATTCCTGTGAGGGAAAAAATACAGATATATAATTTCCATTTTACAACTAAGGAAATGGGCAAAGGGAAATTAGACTTTTTATATACTTGAAATAAAGAATATAGTGAAGCCTTGGTAGGTAGCCTTTCTAGTTTTATCTGTGTCCTGCCTATTGTTAACCTGATTCTTGAACACTGATCTAGAAAAGCTTTGGTGGCTTTTTTTTTTTGCAGGGGAGAATGTGAAAAGACCAGAGCACTGTTCAGATCTGGCAGATGCAATGCTGGGGACTGAACCTGGGACTTTATACAAGCAAGTCACTCTGGTTAGTCAGTTAGTGGGCAGCTTGTGTATTGTACTACCTTCTGGTGACAAAGATACTCAAGCTTCTGAATAAGGATAAAGCATGTTTCATGTCTTCAGGAAAGTGAAATCAAGTTAAAAATATATAATCACAGAGGAAAGTAGCTGTTGATTCAAGACAAACTTTGATACAGTGTATAAAGTCTTAAAGCAATAAATAATTGCTACTAAGAGAGAGATAAGAAACAGGGAGATAGTTCATCCAAACATTACCATTTGAGTTTGTACACAGGGGCTTCTCTAAAGTGGAGGCTTCAGAAGCATTGGATCAGTGCTAAGATGTTTCTCCTCTCTGCTCTCTCTCTCTTTGCTCTCTTCTCTTATTTTCTAACAAGAAAGAAGAAGGAAAGGAAGAAAGATAGAAAGGAAGGAAAGAAAGAAGGAAGGAAGGAAGGAAGGAATGAAAGAAGGATGGAAGGAAGGCTGGAAAGATGGAAGCCAGAGTTCTGGTAGGAAGTTAATGGCAGATTCAAATCAGGAATTTGAGGAGACCTAGAACAATGCTTTTGTGTGGTGCCAGAGAATGAACCTAGGACCTCACAGATGTCTAATAATTCTGAGTGGCCTCTCCAGCCTGATTCTTTTTAAATTCTACATTTTCTGAGAGACCAAAAGACCAAAGCTCCCCACCTACCATCAGGGACCCTCCTCTAGTGCTGTCCTCTGTGTGGCCAGGGGCTCTCCTTCTCTTATCTGCCCCTCTCAATTCCTCTCAAATAAAAGGGGGCGGAGCTTAAGAAAAGTGTGGGGTGGGGGTGGGGGAACTTCTTAATAATTTGGAAGGGAATGGAGTTTTCGCTGCCATAGGCTGCTGCTCCCCCAGGTGCTGTTTATCAGATTAATTTGGATTCCAGTTGAATAAGACCCAGTGCTGCAGAGTGAGCATTAAGCTAATTGTTATTCTCTTCAGCTTCTGGGCTAAGTCAGGAATTAAACTGAGCTTTTGTTCACAAATGTAAACCATACAGCTGCAAGGAAAAAGCTTTACCTTTTCTCAAATCCACTTACTTCCTTTAAAATAAAGTGGAAAATGCAATTACTGGGTTAAGGAGACAGCATAATGGTTCTGCAAAAAGACTCTCCTGCCTGAGGCACTGAGGTCCCAGATTCAATCCCCAGCACCACTGTAATCCAGGCCTGATCTGGACTCTAGTAAATGAAGAAGGGAAAGGAAAAGGAGACGGAGGAGAAGGAAGGGGGGGGAGGAGAAGGTGGAGAATGAGAAGAAGAAGAAGGAGGGGAAGGAGAAGGTGGAAGAGAATGAGAAGAAGGAGGAGGAGAAGGGGAGGAGGAGAGAGGATGAGGGGAGGAGAAGAGGAGAGAGGGGAGAAGAAGGAGGAGGAGAGGAGAAGGAAGAGGAGAGGAGGGGGAGGAGGGGAGAAGAAGGAGGAGGAGGAGGAAGAGAAGGAACTGATAATCCATCCTACTGTGGCAATAGCTTTAGCTCCTTATAATAGGAAAGGGTCACATCTTATTCATGTTACAAGTTAGTTAAGAGCCACAAGCCGCTAAGAGTGCATTCTGTAGGTCCTCTTAATCCAGAACTCATCTGGAGATGCAGTTCTTCTGTGGGATTCACCACTTTTACAGCAGAGAGGACAGAAAACACAGAAAGCAAGTAATCCTTGGGAAACCAAGAATGGCTCTTGGACCTTCCACTTAAACATGGCATCTCTACCCACATACTTTGGCCAAAGCAAGTCACTGACCAAGCTCAACATCCACAGGATAGAGCTGTACATCCTGTCTACCCCAGGCACTGGCAGCTCCATGACAAAGCAGGAGCTATAGACAACTGGGAACCATTATCATGTGCACCACATAATCCTGCATCTAGTCCTCAAAACTCATAGTTCCCATCCCATTGCCCATTGGGGCCCTTAGCTTGTCTACTCTGCCAACAGCAACTGGTACCATTCCCCCTAAAGGCCATATATGCTCTCACCTTCATGTCTGCTCACTTTGCCAGAAATGTAATTTCCTTCCCTTCCTCCTCCTCCTCTTTCTTCTTCTTTTTAATTTTTTTTAATTATCTTTATTTCTTTATTAGATAGAAATGGTCAGAAATTGAGAGATAAGGTGAATAGAGAGGAAGAGAGACAAAGAGACACCTGCAGCACAGTTTCACCACTTGGAAAGCTTTCCCCCTGGAGACTAGGGTTCAAACCTGGGTCCTTGTGCATTATAACATGTGCACTCAACTAAATTCAGCACCACCCGGCCCCAACACTTTTATTTCTAAAAAGTCTAAAGTGATGACCATAGCCTAAGTTCTCTCATGCATATGTAGAAAGCATGATATTAAATAAAGTAGATTTTAGTTACAAATAATGAAGGGTGATAACAAACACTGAAAAAAACTTAATATTTCTTAAATTTGATATCCTAATTAATGTAATAATAAAAACATGCAAAAAGCTGGTAAAAAATAAAAATGAAATTGCCTTTGGATTCCTGGTCCCTCACTAAGTAGTTAGTGTCCATTTAGAAAGAGAGAAAATTGAATCACAAATGGAAATCAAAGGCAGCTGTATGCACATAACTATATTTTAACGGTAGTTGTAAAGCTAGTAGAGTTTAATCTTTATTTGTTATTAAAGCTTTGATGTAAGATGTGGAGACTTCTATTCTTAGACAAGAAGAACTGTGTACTTAATCTGAAGACACAGGATCACACTTCCTGGAGCAAAGTGAACATTCTTCACCTCGAAAGTGAGACAGTCAATTCGCCAGCACGATTATTTTCAGTATGGCACTAGAAATACTGATAATAACTTACTTGTTGTTTATCCACCCGTCACTGGTCTCCCTCCTCATTCTCCTGCACCACAATGTGAGCTCCATGAAAGCAGGGGTGTTTGCTTTATTCACAGCTGTATCCTTAGCACCTGGAACAGCAGGGAGAGGTGTTCAATAAATATTTCTTTTTTTAATCACTTTATTGGGAGATTAATTGTTTACAGTTGACGGTAAAATACAATAGTTTGTACATGCATAACATTTCCCAGTTTTCCACTAACAATTCAACCCCACTAGGTCCTCCTCTGTTATCATGATCCAGAACCCGAACCCTTTCCACCACCACCCCAGTCTTTTACTTTGGTGCAATACAACAACTCCAATCCAAGTTCTGCTTACTGTTTTGTCTTCTTATCTTGTTTTACAAAGCCTGTCTATGAGTGAGATCATCCCATATTCATCCTTTTGTTTCTGAATTATCTCACTTAATATGATTACTTTAAGCTCCATCCAGGATGGGGTGAAGAAGGTGAATTCACCATTTTTAATAGTAGTATTTAATTATTTTTTAATTATATTAATTATTTAATTATTTTAATAGTAATATTCTATTGTGTATATATACCACAACTTGCTCAGACACTCATATTTTGTTGGACACACCTGGGTTGCTTCCAGGTTTTGGCTACTACAAATTGTGCTGCTATGAATATAGGTATGCACAAATCTTTTTGGATGGGTGTGTTGGGTTCCTTAGGATATATCCCCAGGAGAGGAATTGCAGCATCATAGGGTAGGTCCACCTCTAGCCTTCTGAGAGTTCTCCAGACTGCTTTCTCCAGAGGTTGGACCAATTTACATTTCTATCAGCAGTGCAAGAGTGTTCCTTTGTCCCCACAACCTCTCCAGAATTTGTTGCTACTACATTTTCTAATGTATGACATCCTCACAGGAGTGAAGTGGTATCTCATTGTTGTTTTTATTAGCATTTCTCTGACAATCAATGACTTGGAACATTTTTTCTTTTTTCTTGGCCTTTTGGATCTCTCTGTGGTGAATATTTTGTCCATGTCCTCTCCCCATTTTTGGATAGGGTCATTTGTTTTCTTGTTGTTGAGTTAGGTGGGCTCTTTATATATTTTCGTTATTAGCCTCTTGATATATGACATGCAAAGATCATCTCCCATTCTGTGGGAGGTCTCTTTGGGTGGTAGTTTATTTTGCTGTACAGAAGTCTTTTAATTTGATGTAGTCCCAATTGGTTTATTTTTTTTATTTAGTCTTTGTAATTGGATTTTTATCATTGAAGATGCCTTTAAAGTTTATGCAGATAATAATTCTGCCAATATTTCCCTCTAAGAATTTGATAATTTCTGGTCTAACATCCAAGTCCTTGATCCATATGGAATTTACTTTTGTGTTTGGTGAAAAATAGTGGTTCGATTTCATTCTTCTGCATGTTTCAATCTATTTTTTCCAACACCATTTTTTGATAAGACTCTCCTTTCCCTACTTAATAGTTGGGGCACCTATGTCAAAGACTAGATGTCCATAAGTGTATGGGCTTTTTCTGGGTTCTCAGTTCTATTCCATTTGTCAGTGTGTCTATTCATGTTCCGGTACCAAGCAGTTTTGATTACAATAGCCTTATAATACAATTTGAGATCTGGGAGTGTGAAGCCTCTAGTTATTTCTTCTCAAGATTGTTTCAGCAATTCTAGGTCTTTATTGGTTCCAGATAAATATTTGTAGATTTTATTCTATTCTCCTAAAAAATTGTTTGGGATCTTGATGGGGATTGAATTAAATTTATATACGGCTCTGAGTAGTATATTCATTTTGCTGATGTTAATTCTTCTAACTCATGAACATGGAATATATTTTCACTTCTTTGTGTCTTTTTCTATTTCCCTAAAATGTGACTCATAATTTTTAGTATACAAGTCTTTCACTTCTTTTGTTAGATTTATTACTAGGTGTTTTATTGGTTTTGTTGCTTTAGTAAAAGGAATTGATTTATAGATTTCTTCTGCTACTTTAGTGTTTCATAGAAGAATGCCACTGACTTCTGTATGTTAATTTTGTAGTTTGATAACTTAATATATTATCTGATAATTTCCAAGAGCTTCCTGCTAGATTCTTTAGTTTTTTCTATGTATACTATCATGTCATCTGCAAATAGTGACATTTTGACTTCCTCTCTTCCAATCTGTATCCCTTTAATTCCTTGCTCCTGCCTGATTGCTTTGGCAAGAACGTCCAATACTATGTTGAATAGTAATGGTGATAATATGCAATCTTGTCTAGTATAAAGGGATGTTGGGGGAGTTAGGCAGTAGTGCAGTGGATTAAGCACACGTGGGGAAAAGTGCAAGGACCAGCATAAGGATACCAGTTCGAGCCCCCCCCCCCCACCTGCAGGGGAGTTGCTTCACGGGTGGTGAGGCAGGTCTGCAGGTGTCTGTCTTTCTCTCCCCCTCTCTGTCTTCTCCTCCTCTCTCCATTTCTCTCTGTCCTGTCCAACAACGAACAACATCAACAATGGCAATAATAATAACCACAACGAGGCTACAACAGCAAGGGCAACAAAAGGGGGAAAAATGGCCTCCAGGAGCGGTGGATTCATGATGCAGGCACTGAGCCCAGCAATAACCCTGGAGGAAAAAATAAATAAATAAATAAATAAAATAAAGGGATGTTGGAGCTTGTCAAAGGCTTTCTCTGCATCTATTGCAATAGTGGTTTTTTTAGTCTTGCTTTTATTGATGTAGTGGATCACATTGATTGATTTACATATATTAAACTAACCTTGCATGCCTGGGATAAACCCCACTTGGTCATGATGAACAATCTTTTTAATATGCTGCTGTATTCAGTTGACTAGAATTTTGTTCAATATTTTAGCACCTATGTTCATCAGTGATATCAGTCTGTAGTTTTCTTTTTTGGTTGTATCCCTGTCTGCTTTTGGTATCAGAGTGATGTTGGCTTCATAGAAACTGGAAGGGAGTATTCCTGTGTCTTCAATCTTTTGGAGGAATTTTAAAAGTAGAGGTATTAATTCTTCCTTGAAGATTTTGTAGAATTCATTTGTAAAACCATCTGGTCCAGGACCTTTATTCTTGGGAAGGTTTTTGATAACTGTTTAAATGTCTTTGACTTTGGTTGGCCTGTTCATATTTTCTAGATCCTCTTTGTTTAATTTTGGAAGTTTGCAGGTATCTAGGACCTTATCCATTTCTTCCAGGTTGTCTAGCTTGGCAGCATATAGTTGCTCATAACATTTATTTATTTAACTTTATGAAGAAGTAATGGATTACAGTACAGTTGTTGACATGTGGGTACAATTTCCCATCTCCCTCTGATAGGTTAATGTAACATACTCTCATCCCCAACCTATGTCCTTCCCCCTCTCCACCCTGCACCAGGACCCCAGAGTCCACCAATACTGTCCCTTTACCTGCATCCCTGGAGTCCTTTGCTTTAGTGCAATACACCGTATCTGGTTCCAGTCTTACTTTGTGTTTTTCCTCTCCTTATTTATTTGTTAGCGAGAGACAGAGAGAAACTAAGATGGAAGGGGGTGATAGGGAGGCAGAAAAAGAAAGACACCTTCAACCCTGCTTTACTGCTCAGGAAGGTGGGAAACAGGGGCTTGAACCAGGGTCCTGTGCATTAGGGTAACATATGCTCAATCATGTGTCCCACTGAATAGCCCCTCTATCCTTGTTCCTTAAGTTTCACCTGTGAAATCCACCAGTATTCATCCTTCTAATTTTCATTTATCTCACTTAATATGATGCCTTCAGGCTCCATCTAGGATAGATTTCTTTGGATGGAATATTTGCTTCTTTTGAATATACCCTCAGCAATATCCTAGGGGAAAGGGTGTCATCCAATCAGCAGTATACCCATCCAAAGAGATCTGTGTACATCTGTGTTCATAGTAACTTGTTTTATGATAGCTCAAACTTGGAAGCAACCCAGATGCCCAGTGACAGGTGAGGGGCTGAGGAGGTTGTGGCTTCAAGTCTTTCTTGATTCCCCAAGTTTATCCAAAATGTGAGATTCTCTTAGGAGCAAACAAGTATGGGAAAGCCTAAGGAAATCTGGAAATTTTTTAAAAATATTTATTTATTTATTTATTTATTCCCATTTCTTGCCCTTGTTGTTTTATTGTTGTAGTTATTATTGTTGTTGTTGATGTCATCATTGTTCGATAAGACAGAGAGAAATGGAGAGAGAATGGGAAGACAGAGAGGGAGAGAGAAAGACAGACACCTGCAGACCTGCTTCACAGCCTGTGAAGCAACTCCCCTGCAGGTGGGGAGCCGGGGGCTCGAACCAGGATCCTTATGCCAGTCCTTGTGCTTTGCACCATGTGCGCTTAACCCACTGCACTACCACCGACTCCCAAAGTTTGGAAATTCTTCTCAGCAAGAAACAGTCATGAAGCTTATTTTGTGAGTCCACAGCCTAGATTTTCCTGAAAGAAAGATAGAGAGATAGAGAGATAGAGAGAGAGAGAGAGATCTCCTCCCCACCAATCAAGCACCGTAGATGTCATGCCTCCCAGTCACACAAATTCTCTGACCAAAAATTGCTTTGTTGTCAAATAACATTTCTTTTCCTTCCTTTCATTTCAGCCTCACTTCACAGTTGGCATTCTGTGTGACAGCCTTGTCCAAAGCCACAGAATTAGAGAGGATAGAGAAAGGGTGAGGCACTGGGTGGTGATGTAATGTACACAGGAACTTAAAGCCAGAAACCCTGAGTCAGGCCGTGTCTCCTTCACCGGCCTTGTGACATTGGGCAAGTGACACCAGTGTTTCTTCCATTTTCTTATTTGTTTGAAAGGAGAGCAAGGCTCTAGTGGTTTTGCATTAGCCCTTATATGTGAATAAAACCTAACATGTTGTTGGAGTCCCATATTATCAGGGCAGGTTTACTGCTTTAAGAAGCAATGCTAGGACCAGCAAAACAGCTCACTTGGGAAGGCACTCAGTCTGCCATTCCCATGACCCAGATTCAATCCTCCACACTAGTGCGGTGAAGTTTCAGTGCTGTGGTCTCTCTCTCTCTCTCTCTCTCTCTCTTTCTCCCTCCCTCCCTCCCTCCCTCTCCCCCCTTCAATCCCTCCCTACGTTCCTCCCTCCCTCTGTTTTTCTGTTTGAATAGTCAGTCCATGAGTGAAGCCCTAGCAAACTAAAAAGAAGCGTGCTGTAACAATAATAGGCCTTCCACACCTTTGGTGTCATTACCCAAGTGGCTGTGAGGAGTCACCAGGAGAGAATGTTTTCTCCATTCCCAACCAGTTTCCTCAGCCTCCTCTCATCTGTTCACCTTTGGACCTTGATAAATTCACAAATGAGTGCTATCAAAGTCAGAGTTTCATCTTGTCTCCTATGGATGTAGTAGTAGAAAATGAAGCACAGCAATCTTTCTTTTCTCATTCCTTGGGGAAAGGAAAAATCAGATTTACTGAGAAGTTGGGTACTCATAGGCTGCTAATCCCCCAGGTTATCTTTGTGGTAGCTTCCCCTCCCTCCTGATGGGCAAGATATGAGCTTCCTTGATCCATTTCAAAATGTTCTTTTCTTATATCTGCTCAATAAATGTACTAGATTTTATAAAGTCTTGGAGGGCTTATGATTAATTCAATATTATGTACAAAAGTTTGTTCTGTAGGTGACTTAATATCCTATTAGTTAATAATATCCTATTAGTTTTAGATATGCAACACAATTATTTGACACTTATGTATGCTGAATATTTGGATACTGCCAAATGACCCCCATAGGAAGTCTAGTTGGTGTCCGGGTTTCCTTCTTAACACATAAATGCATGAACATATCACTTGTAAAAGTAATATAACAAAGGGGATGGAGGGGGTTAGGAATATATATATATATATATATATATATATATATATATATATAGTAGTTAATTGATAACCTAGATTGCTAGCAATTTAATATATTAGTTACAATGAGTTTTTTTAAGTTTATTTGAGAGAGAAAGAAACCATAGTACCAACATTTCTTTCAGTGCATTGGAGGCAAGGCTCCATCCAACCTGCGCTGTTCATGTGGCAAGCAATGCACTATCCAGACGAGCTATTTCATCTGCCAGCAGTTAGTTGTTTTTGGTTTTGTTTTTTAAGGGAGCCCAAGAAACCATGGAAGAGGGCAGTGAATGAGCTCTGTGTAAGAAAAGGATATGTGTGGTCTGGGAGGTGGTTCAGTGGATAAAGCATTGGGCTCTCAAGCATGAGGTCCTGAGTTTAGTACCGGGCAGCACATGTTCTGGTTCTTTCTCTCTCCTATCTTTCTCAGGAATAAATAAATAAATTCTTTTAAGAGAGAGAGAGAGAGAGAGAGAGAGAGAGAGTGAGAGAGAGAGAGAGAGATGCTTCCATGGGAAACTAGAGCTTGTCTAAACTCACAGCCCTTGAATCTGAGCCATCTGGCCCCCTTACCATGTGTTCCTCCTCAGTGAGTTCTAACTGACACAATGCAAAAGATTCCTTGTCTGTAGACTTTCCAGTGACTCCTTCCCAGAGGAGAAGCTGCATACCTGCCTCTATTTGCTTGTTTCAACATTCCTTTACTCCATTTTTATTTGGAGCATCAACTTGTTCTTCATTGACTTGTCTTTGACTCCAGTTGTTTTAGCTATCTGCTTCTCTCCATTAATAAGATCTTTTTTTTAAAGAAAGTATTAATTAACAAAACCATAGGGTACGAGGGGTACAATTCCACACAATTCCCACCACCCAATCTCCATATCCCACCCCCTCCCCTGATAGCCTTCCCATTCTCTATCCCTCTGGGAGCATGGACCCAGGGTCATTGTGGGTTGCAGAAGGTAGAAGGTCTGGCTTCTGTAATTGCTTCCCCGCTAAACATGGGCATTGACTGGTCGGTCCATACTCCCAGTCTGCCTCTCTCTTTCCCTAGTAGGGTGGGTCTCTGGGGAAGCAGAGCTCCAGGACACATTGGTGGGTTCTTCAGTCTAGGGAAGCCTGGCCGGCGTCCTGATGACATCTAGAACCTGGTGACTGAAAAGAGAGTTAACATATGAAGCCAAACAAATTGTTGAGCAATCATAGACCCAAAGCTTAGAATAGTGGAGAGGAAGTGTTAGGGGGGTACTCACTGCAAACTCTAGTGTACTTCTGGTCTGCTTTCAGGTATATATTTTGCAGTAGTTTATGGATACGTGTGAACATATGCTCTCTCTCACAGAAACTGGTGTATATCTAGGTTTTGGGACTTTGTTAGAAAGTGAACCACCTGAGATGGAATTAGAGTATACTATGAAAGGAAAGGTCTCACCCGAGTAATGAAGCTGAAGGGTTGTCATTCCACACGTGAAGTCTCTGGACACATTCTGAAGTGAAGCATATTGAGGTGGCAATCGTTGTGTTGTTTAGGTTGTGATCGGCAGATGCAATATTATTTGATATGGATTGGGAGAGGCATACGGGAAAGTGGGCCCTATCCAATGGTTCCAGGACTGGGGGAAGGAGAGGCTCTATAGTGGAGATGTGAGGTTCCTGCTGTCTTAGGGTTCCAAAAGATAATCGATAGTTAATGTTATCATCACGTTATTTGGTAATTGGGCTAACTTTGAAAAGTCCTTTTGTTAGGGTTTGCTGTACCATTAATAAGATCTTTAACACATCTTCATTTTCTCTCCCTACCAAAGTCAGCATTTTGTCTTTTTGGAGAAATTGCCCTTTAGTTAATGCCCTGTCTCTTCCAGCACAGTAAAAGGATATTCTACTGAAGTGAAATTGACCTTCTGCACAGCAGTCACTCCCCATTCCATTCTGCTCAAAATATGCACATTAAAATAAATGTTCAATTAGACTGGCAAGAGGTTTTCTGCTTTAAAACCTAAGGGGGTGGGGGAATAGAAGTAGGAATAAAGACTCTGATAGCAAAAGAAAATTGCTTGGGTAAAGAAGGAAGAGCACATAGCTTTCATGACCACTTAGTGAAAGGGTGAGGAATTAAGCTGGAGTGGGAGAAGGTGGGGTAGAGAAAAAGTATACCATAAATAATAGGTCAAAACAATTGCCCTGGGACCTGCCCTAATCATCAGCTAGCCCAGTAGTGAGCAGCTTCTCTCCACCCCCCACATGTCACACAGATTCTAAAAGTGTTATTTAGCAAATGTTTGGGACTCCATTTTCTTAGGATTGTTTTACTCCATACAAACAGCCTCATGGGAGGGGAGGGCAAAGGAGTTAGCATAACAACTCTGCAAAAAGCCTTTTGTGTCTGATGCTCTGAGGGCCTAGTTTCAATCCCCAGAACTGAGTAGTGCTCTGATTAGTAAAATAAATAAGATAAGGTAAGGTAAGGTAAGGTAAGGTAAGGTAAGGTAAGGTAAGGTAAGGTAAGGTAAGGTAAGGTAAGGTAAGGTAAGGTAAGGTAAGGTAAGGTAAGGTAATGTGCAGCTTGGCGATACGAGAATCCGGCATGAAGCCCAGCCAGTCTATCTTGGCGTTACTCTCGATCACACTGTCATTTCACGAACATCTCATAAAAACTGCAGCAAAGGTGGGCACAAGGAATAACATCATTGCAAGACTGGCCAGCTCCTCACGGGGCGCGAGCGCTTCCACACTACGATCATCATCTCTGGCATTATGCTATTCCACTGCAGAATACTGTGCCCCACTATGGTTCCGTAGCCCCCATGTCCACTTGGTCAATTCCAAATTATATTCCTCCATGAGGATAATTTCTGGAACCATCTGTTCCACCCCGGTTCCATGGCTGCCAGTTCTTAGCAACATCGCCCCGCCAGATATTCGTCTGGATGCGGCATCATCTAAGTTCATTTCCCATGTCTATGCTCGACCGGACCTGCCAATATACGCGGATATCTTCGCCCACCCTGTCCAACGCTTGACGTCTCGTCACCCAATCTGGTCCCCTATGCCTACACTGAACTTCTCTGTTCCAGACTCTTGGAAACAGAGTTGGCAGTCAGCTGAGGTAAAGAACAAACACCTCATCACAGACCCCTGCAAGCGTCAACCCGGCTTTGACCTAGCACGTTATGATTGGGCCCTCCTCAATCGCTATCGAACAGGCCATGGCCGGTGCGCCGCTATGTTCCATCGCTGGGGAGCCAGATATGACCCGAACTGCCCCTGCGGCTACAGACAGACTATGACCCACATAGTCAACGACTGCCACCTCTCCAGATTCAAAGGAGGTCTTGAAACTTTACATCAGGCTCAACCTGAGGCTGTTGACTGGCTATGGAAGAAGGGCAAACGCTAGAAAAAGAAGGTAAGGTAAGATAAGATAAGATAAGATAAGATAAGATAAGATAAGATAAGATAAGATAAGATAAAATATGTCTGGACCCTGCCTGTCCTAGGAAATAGCCAGTGTTGATCTGGGAGCTAATTCATCTTGAGATGTTTTCAAGAAGAGCATCAAGGGGCTGGGTGGTAGTTTACCTGGTTGAGTGCACATGTTACAATCTGTAAAGACCCAAGTTCAAGTCCCCTAGTCCCCACCTGCAGGGGCAAAGTCTCATGAGTGGTGAAGGAGGACTGCAGCTGTTTCTCTCCACTTCTTTTCTTTTCTTTTCTTTTCTTTTCTTTTCTTTCTTCTTTCTTTCTTTCTTTCTTTCTTTCTTTCTTTCTTTCTTTCTTGCCTCCAGGGTTATCGATAAAACTCAGTGCCTGCACTATGAATCCACTGCTCCTGGAGGCTATTTTTTCCATTTGTTGTTATTGTCATTGTTGATGCTATTGTTGTGGCATAGGACAGAGAGAAATTGAGAGATATGGGGAAGACAGAGAGGGGGAGAGAAAGATAGACACCTGCAGATCTGTTTCACCCCCTGTGTAGTGACCCCCCCTGCAGGTGGGGAGCCAGGGGCTCGAACACCTTATGCCAGTCCCTGCACTTCATGCCATGTGTGCTTAACCCAGTGCTCCACTGCCCTGCCCTTGTCTCTCTCCATTTCTCTCTCCATTCCTCTCGATTTCTGTCTGTCTCTATCCAATAAATAAAGTTAATAAAAAATTTTAAAAAGAGATATTTGGAAGAAGACGAGCATGAACAGGCTGGTTAATGTGTTGGTTTACCATGTGTACAAGTCAGTTGAGCCCTTACCACAATGAAGAACTCTTCCCTGATACAGTCTCACTTTCTCTCTCTCTCTCTCTCTCTCTCTCTCTCTCTCTCTCTTTATCTTAACAAAAAAAAAAAAGTCAAAAAGTGGATAGAAACTGTGTGTTTGCTTCCCCTCAGCCCTTAGGCTTAGGGAATGCCATTTCCCAACCTTTTGCAGAGCCATTCTGCTATCTCCCCAACTTGTTATTTATTTTTTTCTCCTGGAGCACTTCTCAGCTTTGGCTCACAGTTGTGTAAAGGGTTGAACCTGGGACCCTGGAGCCTCAGACATGAGAACCTGTTTGCAGTGGACCGGGAGGTGGCGCAATTGATAGGAAGTTGGACTTTCAAGCATGAGGTTTTGAGTTTAATCCCTGGCAGCATATGTACCAGAGTGATGTCTGGTTCTTTCTCTCTCCTCCTATCTTTCTCATCAATAAATAAATAAATTAAAAAAAAAAACCTGTTTGCATAATCACCATGCTGTCTCCCCAACCTGTTATTTTCTGCTTTTTGTTTGGTTGGTTGGGTTTTTTTTATATTTATTTATTCTCTTTTTATTGCCCTTGTTGTTTTATTGTTGTAGTTATTGTTGTTGTTATTGATGTTGCTGGATAGGACAGAGAGAAATGGAGAGGGGAGGGGAATACAGAGAGGAGGAGAGAAAGATAGACACTTACAGACCTGCTTCACCACCTGTGAAGTGACTCCCCTGTAGGTGGGGAGCCAGGGGCTCAAACCGGGATCCTTAAGCCAGTCCTTGTGCTTTGCACCACCTGTGCTTAACCCACTGCGCTACCGCCTCACTCCCTGTTTATTTATTTTTTAAAGCATTTTCCTAGCACATATGAGGATAAGGCTCTTAAGGGCCAGGGGCAGGTACATCCAGCAATACTTAAATTTGTGCTCTATATCAAGACTTAAACAAATCTGAATTTTTCAGATCTGCTCCCTCTGGAGTTTAATCACCCCCAAACTTGATCTCCTAAGCATCTCAGGGCAAAAGGCATGAACAAACACTTCACATTAAGCCCAGGGGCCCAAACAGCTCTTACACCACCTCCCGTAGTGATTGCAGTAGCAGGTCACTCTGCCCCCAGCTTCTCTGTGACGTAGTCTCTGTTGCCATGGCCACTGGATGTCCCAGTGGCATCTCCATCCTCCGCAGCATCACCTAGATGGTGACTGGATGGGGATCCTGCTCTTCCTTCCTCCAAAGAGCTATCTTGTCTTTCAGTCTTTCTCTGTCTCCCTCCCTCTCTCTCTCTCAGAGCAATAACAACAACAAAGATTTCAGTTTGAGATTAGATGAGCACTAGGAGGAGCTGGGTGGTGGGCACACTTCATAGAGCACACATGTTACAAAGTGCAAGGACCTAGGTTTGATTCCCCAATCCCCACATGCAGGGGGGACATCTTCACAAGTGGGAGAAGCAGTATTAAAGGTCTCTCTCTCTCTCTCTCTCCCTCCCTCCCTCCCCCATCACCTCCTCTCTGTGAATTTCTCTGTCTCTAGTCAATAAACACTAATAAATATGAAGAACTAGTAGGTCTGTTTTCCACCTTTGCTTCCATTTCTTATCCAGACATATAATACACATGTTTACACTCACACACTCACACGCATAGGGTCTGTGTAAGAGTTTCAGTCCCCAACACACACTGAACAGTCAACACTGAACTAAGCACAGAAGCTACCACACTATCCTGTTCGAGGACCCAGGTTCAATCCCCGGCTCCCCACCTGCAAGGGGAGAGCTTCAGAGCAGGGAAGCAGGGCTGCAGGTGTCTCTTGGGTTTGAAGCCTGAATAATACACTGCCTTTCTGGGACAAAGACACACCTATTCACCCCCACAGCTCCCCTGTCCACCACCAGGGCCATACACCACAGCCCATCAGTGACTGGTTCTGCTGGATTCCTATTCACAGTGCAGGGAGGACTCCATTGCTTGGCTTTTGAGAGGACACTTTGCAGTCTTGACCCAGAGGACTAGCACAAGGCCATGTGGTTGGCTCTTTACTCCCATATCAATGCATTCAGTGGAGCCTGGATGATACACATGGCTGAGCAGTACACTGTCCAACTGAGCTATCTTGCTGGCCCCAGTGTGTCTCTATCTGTGCTGAGATCCTTTTGCATGCCCAGCACTGCTGCCTGGTGAGGAGTGGATGCCGGCAAGGCAGCAGCCTATGAGTCCTGGCTCTCCTGCCCTGCCCTGAGCACACTGGCTGCTGACCAACTGTTCTACCCCTCTGTCCCTCCATTGGGAGACCTCCAGCCCAGTGCATCTCCTCCTGGGCTGCAGACACCATGTGCCCCATGCCATGGGCATGCCTGGGCAGTTTTTCACTGAACCTGTTTGGGGTTGTCTTGCCTCTGAGGGAGGTTAGTCTTCTGATCTCATCCACATTTGTCTTGTCTCCGAGGGAAGTCAGTCCTCTGGTCTTATCCATGCCTGGCTGGACTGGACATCGGCTATATGCCCTCTGGCTCTGATGAGCTAGTCCAGAGCCGTGGGAAGAGCCAGCTGGGGTCACCTCCTTTGCATGAGGCCACTTTAATCGCAGTGCACTACATCCTCTGGCATCTGTCCGCCTCTGTGTTTAGCTAACAAGGTCCACAAGAGCAGACCCTGGGCCCCCACTGTTCTCTCTTCTGCCTATTAAGACCGTCTTCATGAAAAGGGCAGTGCTGGTTAACAGTGTTGAAATGATAAAGTATCTGGTTTTCATCACTGCCTCAATTAGCAGAACAGACAAAGGCTAGAGACGTGCTGAGAAGGAGACTGAGAAGGGCCTGAGAAGGACGTGCTGGTGAAGCGCACATATTATCAAGCACAAGGACGAGGGTTTGAGCCCCACTCCCCACCTGCAGGGGAGTCTGCTTCATAAGCAGTGAAGCAGGTCTGCAGATGTCTCTCTTTCTCTCCCTCTCTCTATCTCCCCTCCCCTCTCAATTTCTCTTTGTCCGATTGAATATAAAAATTAGAATAAATAAATAAACAGCCTCTGAGAGTGGTGGATTCATAGTGCTGGTCACAGAGCCCCAGCAATAACCTTGGTGGGAAAAATGAAAGAAGAAGAAAAAGAAGAAGGAGGGACTCTAAACATAAACTGTGCACAACTTGCTCTGTTACACAGAGGTGGGTGCCCTTATGATCTTCATAACTGAAAGCATGCGCAAATGGCGGTGGTAATTTATGCTGCCCAAGACCATCACGCATGCTCACTGAGACATCACTGTGTGCTCAGTGATGTTTCATTAAATCCATGATTCCACTGTTCATGTCCCAAACAGTGGGACTTCCTTTTAAAAAAAAATATATTTTTATATCTTTATTTATTTGATAGGGACAACCAGAGATTAAGAGAAAGGGACAGATAGAGAGAGAGAGACTGTGAGACACCTGCATCCCTGCTTCACCACTTGTGAAGCCTTCCCCTTGCAAGTGAGGACTGGGGGCTTGAACCCAGGTCCTTATACAGTATAACATATACACTTAACCAGGTGCACCACTGCCTGGCCCCTCAGTGGGACTTCTAGTAGCCACTTGGACATCACATAGGGAGTATGTCTTATGTAAAACGCAGAAAGTCAGTTTTCCGGCCACATCCTATACATGTCCCACATCTTCTGACTGTTAAGCAGGCTGTCACATCTAGTCTTCCTGCTTCCCTTGTCAACCTGCACCCAAATCGTACATCTTCTTCTGGTCCTCGCTCATGGGTCTGTCTATCCCTTCTTCCATAAAGATCACAGAATCTCCAGTTGGAAACATAGACCACTCCTCTGAATCCCTGGGATTCCTTATTTTTTTTCTTTTCTTTTTTTTTTCCTCCAGGGTTATTGCTGGGGCTTGGTGCCTGCACTACGAATCCACTGCCCCTGGAGGCCATTCCCCCCTACCCTTGTTGTTGTCGCTATTGTTATTGTTGCCTTTGATGTTATTGTTGTTGGATAGGACAGAGAGAAATGGAGAGAGGAGGGGAAGACAAAGAAGGGGAGAGAAAGATAGACATCTGCAGACCGCTTGTGAAGTGACTCCTCTCCAGGTGGGGAGCCGGGGCCTCGAACCGGGATCCTTAGGCCAGTCCTTGCGCTTTGAGCCATGTACACTTAGTCCTTGCACTTTGCGCTACTGCCCAACCCCGGATTCCATCTTTGATTTCCACTCAATGTCCCACAATCATTTTCCTCACGTGCTGAGGATCATAGCTGATTGTTAGCATGATGCTTCTCCTCTCAGGCCACAATTCTGTCTCTTACTCATCTCTGTGTTCCTCACAAAGTCAGAGAATGCTTCCTACGAGGCAGCTGCTCATAATCACGGTATTTACGAGGACAACCTGTAGGCAAGTCTCAGTGGTGGGCACTGGAGAGAAAGCATAAACAAAGACAACTCCAGTTCAGCTCAAAAAAACTTAAATCTAATAAATATTTGGATGAATAGAATATAGTGACTACTAGAATAACATACATTTGATAAAGAAGATGGAAAACAGTAACTTTAGCTTTTTCAACTAGTCTTTTTTGACCTGAAGAATACCTATTTAAATATTGGATTTATTTTATTTGAAAAGAAAGAGAGAAGAAGAGATAGAGACCACAGCCCTGCTCAGCTCTGGCTAACAGTGGTGCTGAGGATTGAACCTGTGACCATACTTTTGAAGAACCACCATGCTGTTTCCCCAGCCCATCTATAACATTTTAAGGGGAAGGATTTATTGCGGTACTGCAGGATACCAGCATGCGCTTGAGTGATTTTTAAGATAAACAGCCATAAAGCTTAATGTTTATAGCTCCAGATGCCTGCACAGCCAAACCCACATATAGTTTGTAATCAAGCAAAAATTGCTCTCTGTTATATTAACTCACCGAGACTGAGACTGCAAATGCCTTTAATTGGCTGTTGGAGTCAGGGAGACCTCTGGCTCTTGGGGCTCTTTGGAAAGGCTTCTGCTCACAAGGACCCAGCTAGTTCCTGGGAGCCAGAGTTACTGGCTGGCCTACACAAGGGTCAGTGCCCTCTGGAGGGATGGGTAGGAAAGAGAAGGTGAAAGGCAGCCAAGTAGAGGACCCTGAAGCTCAGAGACTCTGGGAACTTCAGGAAGACAAAAAGGCCCAAGCATGGATCCCAGGAAGCACCTCGGGGTTAGGGGACCACTGAGAACACTTGCTGGAAGGCCAGCTCTCTGGAAACCTGTGCCAGACACTCCACCATTCATGCCTTGAACAAATCATTGAGGGGGCACGACTGTTGGTGCAATCTTTAGATCAGCAAATGAGCAATGAGGATGGTCCTGACTAGCCCAGAGTTACAGCACCAGCAATGGAGGCAGCCTGACCCCCTGGCCCCTGGGGCATTGACCCTGAGTCCATATCTACCTACACAGAACCACCTCTCAGCTGGCCTCTGGGCTTCCTGGTTCCAGGTATTTGCTTTCTGATTTCTTATGGCAGCAGAGGGATTTGGCCAGGAAGGTAAATTGCAGATTAGGCACAAACCTGAGAACACCCTGTAACCCCAGGGTGATATGGGTCTAGGAGAGTGGGGTTGGAGGGCACTGCTAAAAAATGGTAAACATTTTATCATGTCAACACATTAGGTATTGACTTTCTATAACATATTGGTATATTCTAATAAAGAGCCTTCTAAAATCATATGAAAGAACTCAAGCCAATTCTAACCATTAGATCATCAATTAAGTTGGTACAAGTTCTCTCCCTAAGTAACATCTGCACATGAAGAACTGACTGCTCATATGGTAAGATTTAAAATAAACATTTTTTATTTATGGGTGTGTGATGACTCCTAAAGTCACTCATATCCTAAAATTTTTCTCATTTTTTTACAAGCCTCTTAAAATTTTAACGCTTGACCTGCCATAGTGAGAGCACTTTACTGGCTCCTGCATTGTTTAATTAAGATCTTGCTATTCAGACTTTTAAGATTAATCTCCAATGATAAAAGCCAATGCTCTCTGGCAGATTGATGTAATTCACCTGCCCATGTTTAGTAAACAAAAACATTTTTTTTTCTCAGTTGATATTTTTTCCAAATTTATGTGGGCTACAGCTCAAACAAGAAAAACTAAAACCCTTAAGGTCAAGTAATAAAAAAAAAAGAAGGGGAATGCACCCCCCAGTATTCAGTTGGCTAAAGTGTCAATGAAGTAACTATACTAAACATTTTTAATATTTACAAAAATTCGAATTGTCCATTTATTGTATCTCATTGACAAAGCCACCCACTTTTCCAGTCACAGAGACATATTCTTTTTCTCTTTTTCAACACTGGATGTCCATGTTTGTTTTCCTTTTATTATGGTGGATGACATTATTGCTCTTACAAAATCCACAGAGTCCCTGTTGGCAAGTCCTTACCACAAAGGACGCCATGGCAGTATATACTCCAGCTAACCTCACCAGCCTATCCAAGTCTTCTCTTTCTGCTGACCTACCACTGCTGACTTCATCTTTGCATGTTCATTGACTGCTCACTTTTCTCAAAATATTCCTCATGTTCAAGGAACCTCACCTAATGTGTATGCACCTCCTCTGTGTTTTGGTATAACACTATCCTATATTTTCATGTCAGTTCTTCTCTACCTGGTCCTTGCCTCCTAGTTTTGCTTGTTCCACAGCTGACCCTCTATGAAGAAGAAAAACTTCACCACCAGAGGACCAGACGTGCTGTGCTTCTTCCCCTGGACATAACATCCACTGACTGCTTCCCTTAGACTTGCTGGTGGCATGCTAGGACACTCTATATATTCCTCCCATGAATTTTCTGACAAATTACAACAGGTTATAGACTCCACCACAAATAGTCTTGAGTCACTACAGAGCCCCTTATGGGATGCTTGATTAGTCTTTTGTTAATGATTACCTTAAGACCCTTTATTTTTAATAAGATTACTGATTTTATAAAATGGCAGATTGATTCCTTGGCATCAAAACCTTTGCAAATACATTATCACAGACTTGATTTGGCTGACAGAGGCCTGGCTGAACCTGAGGGTGACAGACGTCCTTTTCGGATGGCATAAAATTCAGAATTATGCATTGAGGCATCCAACCTTAGCAGGGCAAGGACACCAGTAAGGGGTGTAAGGCAAAGCACTGCAGGAGGAGGACCTTATAGTCCACCTCTGAGTCCCCCGTGAAGCAAACCTGATTTGCATGGAGGTTGGTGTCAGCAACAAAAAACTTCTGCTTTGAAGTTGTCTGCACCCTGGAAACCATGGCTCTCCCTCCCCTCCCCAAAAAGACACCAAGGGCCTTATGATGCGGGAAGATTGTTTTTACACTCACCCCGCAGGAGGAATCGGGTCAATACTTCTCCCCTCTGGTTATGCCCACCAAACCTGCTGTTAAGGTCTCTGCCCCTCAGCCTCAATAGCCTGCCTCAGTTAAATTATAACGAAAGGAGGAGATGCCAGAAGCTATTTCTCTGCTTGATAGAAGCTAAGCCTTGAAACAACAGAAGCCCTTGAGATAAGTTTCTAATTCCCATAGGAAAGATGTTTGCCAGAAACTAAGTGACATACCATATAGTTATGGTGACATACCATATAGTTATAGTTTAACAGAAATAGTTGCAAGGGACCCTACCCCACGATCTCTGCCTCCCCCTTCCCCCTATGCTCCCCCTTCCCCGAAGCCTTAAAATGCCTGTGAACACAATAAAATTTTGCAGCTTGATCAGAGTCCTATCTTGCTGTCATTTCTTGTGTCTCCTGTCCCTTTCATTCCAGGTTTCGTGGGTTCCTAGCCTCTGTTCACCGCCCCACTGGCCGGGGCAGAAAGCAATTATCAGGAGCCTCTGCTGCCCTTCAAGATACTTCACTGATACAGATTCAGATCAGAAAGCCTGCACTTCACAAGAAAATTCATGCAGCTGCCCTCCTTTTGTAACAGGTGTCATCCCACTGACTGGATTCCTCAAGAAATCAGGAGAGAATGAAGATGATACCTGAGGCAATTCTTGGGGGAGGCCATTTTCAGAAGATGAGAAATAACAGAGTCATCTCTCTTGTTCACTAGCTGCTAGTTCAACTGGAACAAGCAAGATTCAAAGATGAGCAAGCCACTCATGAAGGAAGAGAGAAAGAAAGAAAGAAAGAAAGAAAGAAAGAAAGGGAAAGAGAGAAAGAGAGAGGATGTGGGAGGGAAGGAAGAAGGAAGGATGGCTGATGTTTTAAATGCTCTGATGAGAACAATATGATGTTTTGAAAAACAGTTTGGATGAGACTCCAGACTGACTTGCATGGTCATTAGCAGCTTAGCTTGTTGTCCATTTGAGCTCATTAGTTTCACCTTCAGTCTCAACAAAACACTAAGGAATCTGCTACTAGTCAGTGATTTAGAAAGTAAAACGTTCAAAAAGGCACTTTGAACATAAAATAAGAAAGGACAAGCTGTCTTTCCTCCTTCAAAGCAAATTCGCTTTGGCATTTATAGATTTCAGAAGCTGTGACTCCTGTGCAAAGAGAAAGTGGCGGTGCACCGGGGGTTGGCTCACATGAAAAGCGCACTTACTACATTAACTCAATTAGATCTGCAATTAGAATCTGTGCTCCATGTGGAAGAACCTGAAGGACAGCTCGGAAAATCACTGTGATATGAGGGCCTGAGCGGTAGCCTGGGTTCCAACAGGAAAATAACAAACAGCCAGAGCACATTAGCACAAAAGTCTGATCTCCATAATCTTTCAGCATGGTGGCGTACAAGGTGTTAGTTGTAGCTGAAGTGACTAATTTATAGGAGAAATGGCCTATGATTCTTGTGTCCATTGATGCAAGTTTGAAATGTATTGTCAAACGCACAGGGGGATTTCAAATCCGCATCATCTTTATACACTACTGAAAATTTTTTTTATATTTACCCATTCCCCTAATAACTTACTGGTAGTATGTATACTTTTATTATCAACAGCATCTAGCAAATCAATGTGGGAAGAACAATGATAATGATTCACCTTTTGTCTGTAGAGTTGGCTCTATAGTGTTTGTCAGGAAACACCAAATAATGGAAAATCATGTGTAACTTTGGATTCACCCAGACTTAACTACCAATACTCTGCTGTTGACCAGAAGTTTTACCAATTCCACAGTTGACTAACACAGTCTCTTCATGTTATGTATATTTAGCAGGACAGAATTGCACCCTGACTTGGAACTTGTGATAGCTTTAGCTCCAGGCTCCTATTTGGCTTGATTGAGGTAATGTTAACCTTTGCCCCCAATGCTGACTGATATAATGTAGAAAGACCATCTGGAACAGCAGTACAAGTGGAAGCTAGTGAGTGGAGGCAGAGCTAGAATTCCCGTGGCCTCTTTATTTCGCTCTGGCTTTTGTCTGCTCCACCACTGACTGTTTTACTGAGCCACCATCAACTCCTCAGCCTGACCCTTGTCCCTGACAGTATTACACACTTATTTTTGCAACACAGTGGGCAAGTCTCATCACAATGTGGACAGAACTGGAAAGGGCTGTATTCAGTGAAATGAGCCAGAAGGAGAAAAATGAATGCTGGGTAGTTTCTTTCAGGGATGGAAGGAAACACGACAAGGGGAAACACAGGGTGGAAGCTTCGTAAATCATGCTGTTTCAGCAAATCCAAGGACTCGAAAAGGTGAGAAAAGGCTAAAGATTAGGTGGGGGCTGGATGGTGGCTCACCTGGTGGAGTCCATGTACGCGGAGGGAAAGGGGAGATAGAAGGGGAGAGAGATAGAGAAACACCTGCCATCCTGTTCCACTGCTCCTGAAGCTTCCCCCTGCAGGTGGGGAGTGAGGGCTTGATCCTGGGTCCTTGAACATGGTAATGTCTGTGCTTTACTGCATATTGCACCATCCAGCCCCTGGAAATGGTCATCTTTTCCCTCACATGAAAACACACATTTTGAAGTCTGCTGATTTGAAGATACTAATAGTTGCCAAGGGCTGAATTATATTCCCACCCCCTGCCCCAAAGAAATCTTAACTCTGAAATGGTCACAAGTGTGATTCCCTGGAATGATATAGTGACGTCTTGTGGGGTTGAATGATTCCTTATGTTCTCATAAGAAGAGGAGGGAGGAGGACAGAGAGGTGAAGACAGTCATGAGCTCAAGCAGACAAGAGTGAACCCTGCACAGCCACAGAGGGAGGGCCTACAGGTACCAGGAGCTTGGAAAGCAGACAGCCCTGCCAACACTTCAATTCAATTTGATTATTATTATCATATGCCACTAGGGCTATCATTGCAGCTCAGTGCCCTCACAGCTTCACCACCACTCCTAGTGGCTCGCTTTTTCTTTCTTTCTTTCTTTCTTTCTTTCTTTCTTTCTTTCTTTCTTTCTTTCCTTCCTTCCTTCCTTCCTTCCTTCTTTCCTTCCTTCTTTCTTTCTTTCTTTCCTTTTTTCTTTCCTTCTTTTTTACTTTCTCTTTCTGTTTTGAGAGAGATAGGAAGGAGAGAGAGACAGAGAGAAGGAGAGATACCTGCAGCTGATTCCATTGCTTATAAAGCTACCCCCCCAGGTGGGAACCAGGAGCTTGAGCCTGGATCCTTCGGCCCAGTAACATGTGTGCCCCCCACCAAGGATGTGCCATCACCCAGCCCCCACACTTTGCTCTTAGACTGAGTTTCCAGATCTGCAAGGAGATAGGAGTGTGCTGCTCCAGGCCCCTGGTTTGAGGTACTTGGCTACAGCACCCCAGAGCCAAAGCAGTGTTCATTGAATGATGTTGGTAAAGCAGTAGGATTTTGTGTGTAGTTTGGCTTTCTCCTCATGCCAGTGACTGTCTAAGTGTTTCACAGGCAGAAGCCCACTGGCCTTGTAGCTATCACCATCAATGAGCCCTGGGTTTATGGTTGGGGAAGCAGTTGGAAAAGCACAGGCCTGAGAATGTCATCTGGGGCTTTGGCTTTCCTGAAAATCACCCTGAAGTGTTCTTTGGGGACTTTCTTTTTAAGAATTCTGTGTTTATTTTCTGCTATTTTGTTTTCAGAGAGAGAAGTGAGAGAAAAAGAGGGGGGACATTGAGAGAGAACTCACAGCACTGAAACCTCTTTTAATATGAGGATGGGCTCGAACCTGGATCTCACACACATGGAAGAGCAGTATGTTTTGCAAACCCTGATTTCATTATTTTATTGATAAGAGGAGGGAGGGAGGCTGCCCTCAGAAATGCCTCCCAGCCCTGAAGCCTGGGCTCTGCTGGGAGTGTGTGGCTGTTGGGTGTAGTGGTGGAGAACCATAGACTCACTATGCCCTGGGGTCCTTGTGGGTTCCTGGGATTGACAGCCCAGGTAAGCTACTTGCTTGGGAGACAGACAAGCTGACAGGGATTCTGATGACCCAGCCCTGCCACCATCACTGCTCCTACCACCTCACATGGTTGATTACCTCAACTTTCTTTCTGGACTATGGGTATACCTGCTTGCTTGAATTACCCCAATAAACGAATTGTCCCTCAGAGGCACATCACTCTCGACACCAGGGCCACCCTGTGACCCCCAGGGGCTGCTTTGGTCCCCTGCTGCTGCTGGCCAGGGAGGCAGAGGACCTGGAGCAACCTGCACTTCAGTTCATAGCCTCCAGTTCACAAAGGAGGAAAAGGTGGCCCGCTGAACCCACCTCTCCAGCACCTGGTCTGACCCCATATCGATGAGCTCAGAAGGAAGGAACCCATTTGCTCCGAGTCCCTGTGCTGTGAAACCATTGATCCAGTGAGGCCACATGACAGTGAATGATCTGAATACTGATCACAGACTTTTCCTAGAAGTAAAGTGTCGCAGTCAATAATGACAGTCTGCACAGGGCTGCTCAGCCTGTTGGTGGTGTGTAGCTGTGTTTTCCTTTGGAAAAAGCTTCCTGCATGTCAACACAAAGCCCTGTGAGCCAGTGGGGTGCTGCTGAGTGACAGCGAGCACAGCTGACTGAGAGAGAAATGCATCAGGGAGTGGGCACGTGCTTCCAGGTTAGGCGGAAAAACAAGATGATGAGTCATTGTCCAGTGAGATTTCTCTGACCCACCACCCCACCCCTTAAGCAGGAAGTGAGAATCAGCCTAATCACTGAATAAAAGGGATACTTTAAAGAGACACACTCTGGCATGGCTGCTTTAATGAGTGTCTTACCCCAGTGGAAAAACAGTCTTGGTTTCCAAATCACTTTAGGCTGGTGTATCAGTGCAGCCAGTAGCTTCACTGGGAAGGCAGTGAGATCATCTGCAGAAACAAGTCATTCACAGAGGCGCAGGGAGAGCAAGGAACTGTTAGTAAAGGAGAATATGTTTCTAGAATTTTGAGGTGGGAGCAGGTGTTGTAGATAAGAGGGCAGAGAGAGGGAGGGTGGCTTCTAAGACGGAGAGCAGGGACAAAACAAACAAAAAAAACCCATGAGTACAGAGGATTAAATACAATTTTACAAAAGGAGGTTACAAATTATTTTTCAGTGTGTGTCAGGTGAGGTTTCAGTTGGCAGCAACTTCTGGGTCTTATCTAGAAATATTCTTCAGAAGAACTCTAGAGGGTATTGTTGAAAATAACCATTTAGATCTCTTCCTGGGCTGAAGGCACTGCAGATGTCTGGGTGTGCACCAGGGGCCATGTCCTTAGTGGTCACACATTGGCCGAAACCCAACCCTATCATTGTCCTCTGTTCCCTCCTAAGAGATCCCACTACTCACACTTGCTGCTCCAAGGAAGCTGGCTCAGAGGGAAAAAGTTGACCCCTGTTGGGAAAAGGCTATGCCCTGACTCAAAGCCCATGTTTAACTTTGGCTCAAAGCAGTCCTTTGCACATGGTGCCTTTCACAACTGATGTATATGGTGTGATACACCTATGTTGGCTTTTGGGATAAAGACTGTGAGGAGAAGGAGATGGAGTCGGAGAAAGAGACAGAAGAAAGGTCAGCCTGCTAGCATGGGGGCCTGATGGCCTGGGCCTGGCAGCCCCCTCCCTCCCTCGACAATAAAGAAAACAAATGGGCCAAAATAGGGACTTAGGAGCCCCCCGCTCCGTGTGTGTGTGTGTGTGTGTGTGTGTGTGTGTGTGTGTGTGTGTGCTTTCTTCTATAGGCTAAGAGTCCCATCTCGCCCTGAACTTCTCTTCAGCCAGAGATGCCTGACCCTTGACTTGTCCCTTGGCCTAACAACCCCAAAACATTTCAGAATTCACTTGCCTGGTGCTGGGTGGTGGTGAATCTGGTAGAGAGCACACATTGCTCTACCAAGGGCACCTCCAGCATTCCAGGGCCCCAAGTTCTTCCCAAGCAGACGGAGGAGTTGCCACTGACATAGTTACATCTTGACCTACAAAGTATTTGATCACAACTGGAAAGTTACCATATGAGGCTTGATCATGAGCTCAACAACACAGTTTTCTCTGGGGGGTAAATTGCAAGCATTTCAGGGGAGGTGGGGAAGCAATTGAGTAAGATCAGGACATTTGCAGTGGTTGTCAAGTTGGCCATACACAATACACAGTATTTCATGGCCTTTGTTTTAAGGGGCAGAGTGGCATGTACAGAATAGTAGCCCCCATCCGGAGAAGCCATAGGAAGGAAGGAAGGAAGAAAGGAAGGAAGGAAGGAAGGAAGGAAGGAAGGAAGGAAGGAAGGAAGGAAGGAAGGAAGGAGAGATTATTGTATGTTCTCCTCCTGTCCCTTCCATTTTGCCATTTTGTCCCAAAGGATACAATATCTTTTTTTTTTTTTTTTTTTTTACTGCAGAGTAGTATTCCATGGAGTATACATCCCACAGCTTGTTTAGCCAGTCATCTGTTGATGGGTTAGGCTGCTTCCACTCTTTGGTTATTGCATTATTGTAAATAAAGCAGCTATGAACATAAGGATGTGTATGTCGCTTTGAATTAGTGTTTCCATGTCCTCTGGATAAATGCCCAAGAGAGGGATTGCTGTAGATGCCAGTATTGCTACATTCTCATAGAACAGTCAGCCTGCAAAGCACAGAAATAAAGATAAAAGGGAGATTTAAAGCAGACTAAAGGAACATAAAGCAAAGGAGGTCTTGCATTATAACAAAGTCAATACATAAATCATGGTTTAAAGTACCTGTGGAGAAAAGCAAGAATCCTATATCATTGGATTTACTATGAAGTCAGCTGTCTGTAGTTGCATTGTAGTCTAGAGTCAATCTAAAAAAAATCAGAGAGAATAGAAACAAGAAATAAAATGTTTTCCTCTCAACTGCTTGTGTTTTTCAGCAGTAGTAGTAATCATCACCAGTACTGTATGCTGGGCTAGGAAATAGTTTACAAGATACAAAGAGTACCTTGCCATCTACATGGCCCAGGTGGAAACCCTGATGCCACATAGAAGATGTTAGGGCACTAGAGGGAACTCCCTGGTCATCATGCTCACCACAGTCAGCTGGCAACTGGGAGTCCACCGAGTCCCCACCCAATTGGTGGCACTCCAAAATTACCTGTAAGTGATCAAGGTTTATGTGATCATGACACCCATCTCTACACTAAGTGATTAAGTACTTCCATTGGAGAAAAATAAGAGTCTGGAAACAAATATCTTGGGGATTACAAATATTCTCTAAGATGTTCACCCAGTTAGAAGCTCTCTGAGTCTTGTTTTTACACTTTCTGCTAACAGTGGTTGCTTGGCAACAGTCAGCTATGGCTTTCCACAGTGAGTCTCCTCTCCCACCTCTGCTGTTGCTGACTTGAGGGGACAGAACCTCTGCTTTGTCACCACCACCTCTCCTCTGCTCATCAGTAGGAAAATGAAAGTTTCAAGAGCCCAGAAGGGCCTGGCTGTGGTATACCTAGTAGAGTGCACACATGTCATCATGTTTGGGGACTCAGCTCTCATTCCCCCACCTGCAGTGGAGAGGCTTCATGAGCCATGATGCATTAATGCAGGTGCCTCTCTGTATCTATCTCTCTATCTCTATCTCCCCCTTTTCCTTCTCAATATCTGTCTATCTCTATCAACAAAAGGGAAGGAAATGGCTGCTAAGAAATGGGTCGTGCAAGTACCAAGCCCCAACAATAACCCTCATGACAACTTTTTTTTTAAAGTTAAGAACAAGCATAACATTCCCTAGTACTCATGCCAAAACTTGTAGAGACCAGAGGAGGAGTTCCTAGAAGTAGTTGGATTCTAAGGGTGTTTTAATTCATTAAAGCCCACAGAGAAGTAATGGAGGGACAGGCTCCAAACATCCTGTGAGGCAAACATGCCAACCAGCACATGGAAGCAGTAGGAGAAGAGGGTCTTCTGTAAGGGCCACTCGGAGCAGGTCTGGGGTCCTTGTAGTGTTTTTCCCCCATATGAGAAGAGAAAGCTGTTAGAACTCAGTAGGTAGAGCATGAGTCTCCTAATCTCATGGTCATGTTTGGGTGCCAGATATTGTAAGAATAAAAACTTCTGTGGGCTTTTGTTGAAGTCAGTCACAGGAGAAGAGCCTGTGCACTTGGTGTGGATGGACCTCAGCAAGGGAATTGGAGGAAACTGTCAAAGGTTGCTATGATATAGTCCCAGATTCCAGGAGGTAAGGTCTTGCTGGGGTCCCTGATTTCTGGAGTGCTGAAAGGTTTCTGTCTCTCTCCAGACTCCTTCTGATTTTCCTCTTAGCAAAAACAAAATCAACACCCAGGGAACCAGCCCAATTACAAGAGCTCCTTTAGACCAGCCCTTCGTGAGAGGCTTCCAGCTGCTTGGGAACAAGGGTCATTCCCTGTTGGGAATACATTGACCATAAACAGAAGGAATTGTGGACTGTGTATTTAATTAGCATATGACTGATGTCATGACCTATAGCAAAGGATATAAAATCACAGGGGATTGTGGGTATTGGGGGTTACTTAAGCAAGTGTTTGATGGAAGTTTGCCCTTTTCTCTTTCTCACCTCCTGCCTCTCACCTCTTCACTCCTGGCTCCATTTTCTCTGCTGAGTTCCATCCACAGAGAGCTTGTGGGATCTTTTCCTCCTATGCTTGACCAAGTCTCCTTCAAGTCATTTCTCTCTGTGTCTCTCTCTTATTTATACACTTACATTAACCGTAAACATTGACTTACTATGATCCCAGAGCTACTGCCCCAACACAAATGGTTTCTCTGCTTAGGAACTATTTATGACTCTTTCTCCATCTTGCTGACTTGAGGGGGCAAACCTCTGCTTTGCCACCACCACCTCTTCTCTGCTTATCAGGAGAAAAGTGAAAGTTTCAAAAGTCCAGAAGAGCCTGTCTATGTCTCTTTCTCCCTCTCTCTCTCTCACCCTCCCCCCCCCCGTGTGTGTGTGTGTGTGTGTGTGTGTGTGTTTCTTTCAGCTGTAACTCTTTCTTTAAACCTAGTGATTGTCTCTAGACTACTCAAGACAAATACTCTAGAATGGCTTTCCAGTCCAGGCAGCATCATAACCCAGTGTCAGCTGCACTGACAGCCTACAGATTGTGTGTCCAACCTGACTGGCTCCAACCACTGGTCCTGAGATGAAGGAGATATAATGGACTACACTGTGAGCCCTCAGAATCCATACACTAAAGTCCCAAACCTTGAGGACCTGGGACCATGACCTCATTTGGAAAGCATTCTGGGTGGAGGGTCTAATCCAATGTCACTGGTGTCCCCACCTGAGGGCACATTTTAGACTCAGATGTGCACACAAGGAGAAAGTTATGTGGAGAAACAAGGAAAGGTCAGCCATTTGCAAGTCAACGGCTCAAGGCAGACACTTCCCTGATTCACTCCCTTGGCTATTCTCCTGTGTGCAGATAAGTGGCATTTTGTCATATATGCATCTCCTGGCCATTACCATACAGGCCTCATTAAGATAAAACCATCCGTGGTCCAGGAGGTGGCTCAGTGATAAGGATTTGGACTCTCAAGCATGAGGTTTTGAGTTTAATCCCTGACAGCACATGTGCCAGAGTGATATCTGGTTCTTTCTCTCTCCTCCTGTCTTTCTCATAAATAAATGAAAAATCTAAAACAACAACAACAACAACAACAAAAAACACCCAATCCAAGGGCCGGGTGATGGTGCACCAGGTACAGAGCACATGTTACCACACTCAAGAATGTGGGTACAAGGCCCCCAGCTCCCACCTACAGGGGAGAAGCTTCATGGAGCAGGGCTGCTGGTATCTCTCCTTCTCTTTTTTCCTCAGTTTCTCACCTGCTATCAAAAAATGAGCAGAAACTAACAAAGGAATAAGAAACACATTATTTCTAAAAAGGTGGCATGGTCAAGACAAAGTCCCAAGAATTAGACCCTGCATCCACCTCAAGTCCCAGCTCCACAGTTTGAGGAGGTGTGAAATAAAAGCATCATTAATCAGGAGGCTCTTGCTCTCACCACTTGCTGTTTAGCTTCATCATTTTATTAATGGGGGCAGCAGGGTTTCTTTTGTTTTTCTCTGCTTTCCAGTCCTCCATTCCTGGGTTACTTGTACTGTTTCCTTATTTTCTTTTAATTAATCCCAGAGTCCTATGAATAGCCTAGTTTCTGCCCAGATTCCTTGGGAGAGAGAGGGAGAGAGCCAGCCAGCAGCTGACTCCACCAAGCTGTGCTCTGTTTGTTCCTCACCCACAGGGACTTGAGAAGCTGCTCAACGAAGAGAGGAGAAGTCAAAACAAATGATGCACTCTAAAACTATGGCCGGCCACAGGCTGCAGACTTAGGTGCTCTGATAAATATAGTTCCGTGTGATTTCTGCCAGTGCATGTGGTGCCCTTGTGGGTGCCAGCACTGTGTGGCCAACCCTGTCCTTAGGAAGAGAGGAGAGAGGAGGTCTTGCAGATGACCCAGTGCTGAAGAGATTGGGTCTCTTCACTTGTCTTTTAACAGCAGGGTGGCCAAAATCTTTAGGGGGGGTCTTTAAAGATTTGCTTTTTACTGATATCATATGAGAGAGTTTCTTTTATTTTCTTTATTGTGAGATTAATGGTATATAGTCAGCAATAAAATAAAATACAATAATTTGTACATGCATAACTTTCTTTTAAAAATATTTCTTAAAGTTTATTTTAGAGAGAGAGAAACTGAGAGGGAAGGGAAAAGCAGGGAGAAAGAGAGAGAGAGAGAGAGAGGGAGAGACTTGCAGACCTGTTTCACCACTTAAGAAGTTTTCCCTACTGCTAGTGAGGATTGGGGCTTGAACCTGGGTCCTGGTACACTGTAACATGTTCTCTCTTTCCCTCTCAAATCCCCTTCCCTTTTAGTCTCTCTCTGTCCTATCAAATTAAATAATGTTTAAATAATCTTTTAAAAATACTGTGTCCCGGAGTTGAGCGGTAGTGCACATGGCGTGAAGCACAGGACAAGCGTAAAGCTCCCAGTTCGAGCCTCTGGCTCCCCACCTGCAGGGGAGTCGCGGCACAAGCAGTGAAGCAGGTCTGCAGGTGTCTATCTTTCTCTCCCCCTCTCTGTCTTCCCCTCCTCTCTCCATCTTATCCAACAGCGATGACAATAACAACAGCAATAATAACTACAATAAAAAACAATAAGGACAACAAAAGGGAAAATAAATAAATATAAATTTTTTTTTAATGCAAAGAAAGCAGTGAGAAAAAAAAACTGTGTCCGTAGAGATATCAGGTGTGGAATATCAACCCTTCAGCCTCATTACTCAGTGAGACCTTTCCTTTCATAGGATTCTCTAATTCCATTTCAGGTGGTTCACTTCCTAACAAAGTCCCAAAGCCTAGAGATAGATCAGGTCCTATGAGATAGGGCATATGTTCACATGTATCCATAAATTAGGGCAAAATATATACCTGAAAGCAAAAGTGCACAATAGTCTGTAGTGAGTCAGTATATGCAGCAAGCAAGTAGAAAGACCTAAAAAGACACCATAAAGTTCATAATGAAATAGTGTCTACTTAGACTTAGATACCCTCCTCATATAATTCCTATTATACTTCCCTCAGTCACTCCAAAGCTAACCTTATCAAAGCAAGGACTACAAAAGCTGAATAAGGGCAAAAAACGGGCATATTTTAACGATAACTCTTTAGTCACTATCAGGCCACCCCATCAGCTGGGGCCCTATTCAGGGAGTCCTGAGATTCCCAAACAGACATGAAGGGCCTAGACCTTGAATAGATCCCTCTCTCTATCATGGTCATCTCTATCAGGAACAACACAATAGACCCCTTTGTGGGCCTCCATAGGACCTTACCCTCAACTTGGATCAACAATGGTAGAGAATATTCCATCCTCCGAAGGGAGTATGGACAACATACTCTATGTTCCACCTGAGAAAGATGGGTCCTGATACTGGGGAAGCTTGGAACATTCCTACTCATGACCAAAGAATGTGAGCTCATATCTATAGGGATGCAGAGGTCATATAGGCTCCTACGCTGAATATGGCCCCAGGTCAGATCAAATTGATGGGGTTTACAGTCAGCAATATTTATACCCTTTTCCCATATTTGGGAGCTACTCTCTTCCCTGATCCAGATTTCTAGTCCTTTTTCCAACTATGATATCATCTCCCCCAGACAATAACTTGGATCCACCTGCATATCAGATGTCAGGCTAAGGGGAAAAAAAGTAGTATAGTCATGGGCTCTTCTGAATATAACTAAAATAGGACTACTAACTATCTATAAAATGGAGAACCCCAACTCTTCTTCTGAAATATTCCAGTCTTTAGGTTCATGATTAGTCAACAATTTGTTTGGCTCTATATGTTAACACTTTTTTCAGTCACCAGGTTCCAGATGCTAACATGATGCCAGCCAGACTTCCCCGGATAGACAACCCCACGAATGTGTCCTGGAGCCCCGCTTCCCCAGAGCCCTGCCCCACTGGGCAAAGAGAGACACAGACTGGGAGTATGAATTGACCTGCCAATGCCCATGTTCAGCGGGGAAGCAATTACAGAAGCCAGACCTTCCACCTTCTGTACCTCATATTGACCCTGGGTCCATACTCCCAGAGGGATAAAGAATAGGAAAGCTATCAGGGGTGGGGATGGGATACAGAGTTTTGGTGGTGGGAATTGTGTGGAGTTGTACGCCTCTTATCCTATGTTTTTTTGTCAGTGTTTCCTTTTTATAAATAAAAATTTTTAAAAATGAAATGCAGCTGATATCTGACTTTTTGTCTTTCTCTCTTCTGTCTGGTAGTCTACTTTGAGTCAGAATGTAGTCACTGATAGCCTTGCTGGCCCAGGCGGTGAGTTTGAGAAAGGAGACCAGGGGTCTGAAATTATCCAAAGAGCAGGCTGAGTCTTTCTGGGACACTATTCTTACAGTTGCCCCTTGGATTACAGAATCACATATTTTTTAAATGGATGTTTGGACTAGAATAGCTTTCCTCTGTTAGGAGTGCAGAGATCCGTGAAGGCCTTTCTCTGCCTTTGCACTTCTATGCTGTAGTATCAGCCATCACTAAGCGTAGAGAAACCTGAGCCTGTGGGAGAAGCAGGAGAAAAGAGCATAGCAGGGAAAAGAACAGGCAGGGACTGTAAATTTTCCCCAGGATGTGAGTCAGAGATTCTGACAAAGGGCTGCAGTTAACTCTTGGGCAGCTAATACAGACTTAGAAGACCTAAAGATTAAGCCCTCTCTCTCAGACCTCCCTTCAGCAATCCCCCCTAAACCTCTCCAGTCAGCTCCCACCGCCCCCCAAACCTCCACCTCTCCCACCGCAGTTATGCGCAACCCCCTGGAAGAAGGGGCAGAAGAGGAGGTATAGATGGAGGCATGCAGAGCATAGCACCTCAGCCCTGGGGGAGAGCCTCAAGGTGATCAAATTGCAGCAAGCAGGCCCACAGTGTCGCCCAGCCCCCCCCCTCGCTGCACCCCCCTCTGCTCCTCCTCACCCCAGCCACCCCACCCCGCCTGTTTGGGTGCCAATCTGCCGGCTGTCCGTCTAGGTCCCCCTGGCCTCCTTGGCCATTGGGGACTGAGGCCAGAGCGACCCCCTGAGAGTCCTGAGGTAGCTCTGCGTGCCAAGGGCAAAGTGCCGAGAAAGACAAGCAGTCAGCTCTGGGATGCCAATAGCATTCAATATACAGCAAATAATCATCCCAATAAAAACAAATGAAAAATAAGGTGCTGACCAACTGACTATGGACATTCAAAACGATGAAGTCAGATCCCTCCCTCATTCACGCAAAGACAGAAATCTAACTCAGATTGAACTATAGGCCTAAACATAAAAGCTGAAACAACAAACTCATATATATATTTAAATATTTATTCCCTTTTGTTATCCTTGTTGTTTTATTGTTGTAGTTATTACTGATATTGTTGTTGGATAGGACAGAGAGAAATGGAGAGAGGAGAGGAAGACAGAGGGGGAGAGAAAGACACCTTCAGACTTGCTTCACCACCTGTGAAGCGACTCCCCTGAAGGTGGGGAGCCGGGGGATCGAACCGGTATCCTTATGCCAGTCTTTGCACTTTGTGCCACCTGCGCTTAACCTGCTGTGCTACCGCCCGACTCCCAACAATAAAGTCTTAAAGTATAGAACTAAATCTTCATGGTCCTGGATTAGACAGTAATTTCTTATATATGACACCAAAATGCAAGCAGTGATAATAAAATAGATAAATTGGACCTTGTCAAACTGTAAAATGTGCTTCAAAGACCACCATTAAGAGAGTATAATGTCATCTCTAGAAAGCCTAACACCACCAAATACTAGCAAACAAATATGTGAAGCCGTGAAAGTTCACTCTAATTATTGATGGAATTTAGTATCTTAGAGCCACTATGAAAGACAGTTTGGCAATTCCTTAGAAAATCAAACATACTCCTACCATATGATTCAGTAATTTTATTCCTCAGTAGTTACCCAAAGAAGCTGAAAATTTTAAGTCCATGGAGAAACTGAGACACAGATGTTTATGATGTTTATAGCAGATTTACTCATAACTGCCCAGATTTGGAAATAACCAGGCTGTCCTTCAGTCGGTAAAAGAATAACTAATTGTGGTCTGTGCTGGCAAAAGAATATTATTCAAAGATATCCTGCAAAAAGAGAGGAAAAACTGTCAAAGCATGAACAAAACAGGAAGCTGAGCTGTATCTCATTAGATGAATAAAGGCAATCTCAAAGTGTTACATATGGTGCAAGTGAGTGGAAAAGCCACTCACTTTTGGGAAAGCCAATACTATGGAAACAGTAAAAGGATCATTCCTTACTAGGCATTAGGGGATGGGAAGGATGAGTGCGTGGATTTGAGGGCAATGAAGCTCACTATAGGACTGGTAATTGTGAGTACATATCACTTTACATTCATCAAAACCTATAGCATGCCAAGAGCTAATAAGGAGCCCTGGAACAAATGATCCAGGGGGAAACAAGGACACCACACTCAGTCATGCATGGCTTATATGAGAAGACTTTTCTTTCAGATTTGCTGTGAACTTAAAATAGCTCTAAAAATAGTCTCTTTTTTTTTTTCGCTCCATAGAATGGAAGACAGTATTTGCAAATTGTCTACTTGTTAAAAGATTGACTTCCAAAATGTAGGAAGAAACTGCACAATACTCCCCCAATCTAGGAAAAAAATAATAATAAAAATAAAAAAAGGGGAGTCAGGAGGTAACACAGTAGCTTAAGCGCATGTGACACAAAAATAAAAAAAGGAGTCCAGGCGGTAGCGTAGTGGGTTAAGCGTGCGGGGCGCAAAGCACAAGGACCAGCAGCATAAGGATCCCAGTTCAACTCCCCCCAGCTCCCCACCTGCAGGGGAGTCGCTTCCCAAGCAGTGAAGCAGGTCTGCTGGTGTCAATCTTTCTCTCCCCATCTCTGTCTTCCCCTCCTCTCTCCATTTCTCTCTGTCCTATCCAACAATGATGGCATCAATAGCTACAACAATAAAGCAACAAGGGCAACAAAAGGGAATAAACATTTTTTAAAAGTAATTTTTAAAAAATAATAAAAATTAAAAAAATAAAAAGGACACCAGTCACATTGAGTTAGAGTTCACTCTAACAGCCTCACCTGAAATCCATTACCCCTCTGAGGTCCTATTTCCAAATACAGTCCCATTCTAAAGCACTAGTTCCTCAACAGCTTTCAGCTCACAGTAGCTAAGTTCTTTAAGCATATTTGCTGTTTCTGCTTCTCAAACATATGGCACGATTACTGTCTGATTTTAAGGCAAAGAAACTGAGGTCCAGGAAGGAGAAAGAAACTTGCCTGAGATCCTAAAAATATACACAGAATTGTTCCCTATGGTGAAGATTCATTCCTTCATATATTGAGGAACACTGTGAATGTGCTTATTTGCTAACAAGATCATGAAATTTTGTACAAATTTAAATATTCTCTTTTTTTATTATGAGCTTACTTAGGATTCTTTTTTTCTGTCTAAAATACTTGGCATTTATTGAGTGATCAGTAGTTTAGACTTTGAAGGTTTTGGAAGGCAGAAATAGAAAGAGAATACCTTTGAATATGTCTGAAGGCTGGTAGTGATCCGATATTAATTTTGACTGTGATGATTGGTGGTAAATTGGGTATGGATATCTGCAATCAATATATTTTTGAATGCTGAATGAAATTACAACATGTTTCAGCCTGGGAGACATCACAAAGAAGTGTAGGACTTGTAAGAATGAGACCCAGGGTTTGACTCCTAGCATTTCATGGGCCAAAATGGCATACTGACTCTAGTCCTTTCTTTTCTTTCACTAAAATAAAATTTAAAAAAACAAGTGAAAGGTACAAAAAAAAATGAGAAAAGAAAGTACTGCACAACACAATGACAAATAAGCCAGCTGAAAAACAGGCTCAAGATATGAATGGACAGAAAGGAAACGAGAGGGCCCAGTGGTGGTGCATCTAATTAAGCGCACAGAAGACCCGCTCAAGTATCCAGGTTCAAGCCCCCCCAACCCCTCCCCCCCCGGCTCCCCAATTGCAGGGAGGTCACTTCAAAAGAAGTGAAGCAGGTGTGTTTGTCTTTCACTTTCACTCCCTATCTTCCCCTCTCTGTTATCCCTGAAAGAAAAAAACGTGGGAGGGAAAGAGAAAGACACCTGCAGCCCCATTTATGAAGTTTTGACCCTGCAGGTGGGGACCAGGGTCTTGAGCCTAGGTCCTGGTGTACCATAATGCATGTACTTAGCCAGGTGTACCTCCTGGCCCAATACATACATCTTTTAATTTTTTTATTAATCTTTATTTTATTTACTGTATAGAGACAACCAGAAATCAAGAAGGAAGGGGGTAATAGAGAAGGAGAGACACCTGCAACACTGCTTCACCACTTGCAAAGCATTCCCCCCTGCAGGTAGGGACTGGGGGCTTGAACCCGGCTCCTTGCACATTGTAACATGTGCGTTCAACCAGTTGCACCACCACCTGGCCCCTACACATATCTTTAAACATACTAAAAATAAATGAAAGCCAGATGAATAGCTCACTTGGATAGTGTGCTGCTTTGCCATGTGCGTGACCCAGGTTCGAGCCCAATCTTTCAACATTGAAGGAATCTTTGGTGCTGGGCGAGGAGGGGTCTCTCTCTGTGTCTGTCTCCCTTTCTGTTTCTAGCAAAATAAAATAAAATAAAATAAGATAAAAATCCACAGTAAGATACCACTCCTCATACACTATGATATGTACATTTAAAAAAGAAAAAAAGATAGATACTGGCAAGATAAAGAAAAAAAAAACAATACTGACAATGTGAAGAAATAGAACCCTCAAAAATTGCTGGTAGAAATGCAGAATTGTCTAGTGGGTTCTGGAAGACCACTTGGCAGGTCCTCAATGTTAAATGGAGAAATATCATATGAGGGAGTCGGGCGATAGCGCAGTGGGTTAAGCGCACATGGCACAAAGCACAAGGACCAGCATAAGGATCCCGGTTCGAGCCCCTGGCTCCCCACCTGCAGGGGAGTCACTTCTCAAGGCCTACCTGCAGGGGAGTTGCTTCTCAAACGGTGAAGCAGGTCTGCAGGTGTCTATCTTTCTCTCCCCCCTCTGTCTTCCCCTCCTCTCTCCATTTCTCTCTGTCCTATACAACAATGACAACACCAATAACAATGAAAAAGACCAAGGGCAACAAAAGAGAAAATAAATAAATTTTTAAAAAGTTTTTAAAAAAAGAAATATCAAATGAACTAGACTCAGGAATATACTCAATATAATCACATGTCCCAACAACATGTATACTCCAATATAATAAAGAACAAGTATTCAAACAAAAATGCCTATACTAAAGTTCAGAAGCATTTTCACAACAGCAAAAGAGGAAAACAACCTAAATACTGATCAATAGGTGAATGGAAAAGGAAACTGTGGAATGCTATAAAAAATAAAAATGAATCAAAGTAAGCTGGAACTTGTACAACTATGTGCATCTACTGTAAACAACTGAATTGTGCCCCTTAAAAAGGTGAACCTTGGGGCAGAGAGGCGGCTCACCCAGTAGAGGACACGCATTGCAAAGTGTAAGAACTGCCCAGGCTCCCCACCTACAGGGGGTTCATTTCACAGATGGTGAAGCAGGTCTGCAGGTGTCTGTCTTTCTCTCCCCCTCTGTCTTCCCCTGCTCTCTAAATTTCTCTCTGTCTTATCCAACAATGACAGCAACAACAACAACAACAATAACAACAACAACGATGATGATAAACAAGGGCAACAAAAGGAAAAAAATAAAGTTAAAAAAAAATAAAGTGCAAAGAGTTCAAGACTCAGTCACCACATGGATATGCCTGCTGTGGGGAAGCCTCACACACGGTGGGTTGGAGCTGTAGTGTCTCTCCTCTCTCTGTTTCTCATCCTCTCTCTTTAAAAAATAATAATAATAAAGAAATGACGTTTAAGGTGTATGAACTATGTCCCCGTAAAAACGATGACTCTTTGGTGGCAAACACTCAATGACAAGAATATAGGAGGCTACTGAACTATCCCAGAAAATTCAATGTATATTTGTCCTGTCTAAGACTGTATAGTCAATCCTCTAAATACTTGATTTGTGTTTTGAGAGCTTGTTTGGAGGTTCTAGCAGGGGAGCACACGTACCCATTGATTCTCAACAGAAGACCAGTCCATCTCTATTCGGGGAAGGCCGTCCTTTGACCCAGCGTGCAGCTTCGGAAGGGATGCACATGGAACGGTGAGGAAGGAAGGGGACAGACACCCAGATCAGCCGAATCAACCCTGGCAATCAATGGGGTGACAGATGTCGCAGCAATATTGCCCTCACATCCTCAATTTGTGTTCTGAAACAAATTGAAGTTGCAGGGGAGTATTTAGCACAGACCCATCTTGAGAGAGAAGAAACTTTGCCCATGTGTGAACAACAGTGTTGTAGACCAGTAAGCTCCTAGTAAATGATTTTGGGGAAAAAAAAAAAAAATCTACTCCCTGCCCCCTAGTTACTTCAACAATTATTATTTGATTCGTTGTTCTATGAGGCTTAGTTTGTTTTTATCTCTTAAACCAAAATGGTTCCTCTTGATGGAAAAAAAAAAGTTGCTAAAAATTAAATTCTGAGCTTCCCCAACACCCACCCAGGGTTTTATGAAAGATTTAAATGGTTAGCTTCCAGAACACCTAATTCAAAAGCTCCAATCTTGCTTTGAGAATGAAGCCATAACATACAGCCAAAGTAAGTGAAAATTTCCTCCCTACTGGATTTTTTTTTAATTTGGCCTAATTTAATTTCTGATCAGCCCTGTCTACAAATCGATCACTTTGTTCACTATCTATAAAAAAGAGTCCCAGATGAAATATCTACCCCCAGTTTGTATCCACTCCACCGCCTCCGTTCTTGTTGCTAGGACACCGCTTTGGGGTGATGTCAGCCTATTAGAATATTAAAAATTTATTTCTAATTAGGTTTCTATTCTACATGGCCTTAGGAAAAGAAAAAGAGATCAAGGTTCCTGTACATATATCTCAGCATCCAGAATGATTTTAGATCTCTGGTAATAATTCCAAACTCATTTTTTATTTAAAATTTGAAAAACCTGACTTTATTATTAAAATCGCAAGTTTGAACTCTGTTACTTTGCTCATGTCAGAGAAACCTTTCCTCCCTTCTAAAGTGTCTGACTCAACTTGTCTCTCAAAGACAAAATATAGCTCCAGGGTACAGGAAGGGGAAAAAAAATCTTCCTTCATTTCCTCCTTACTTATTCAGGCTCTCCAAGCTCTAAATAAGCAATAGGGGCAATTTCTATCCCTGGTTTGTAAAAGTGGCAGATATGAGGAGACCAAAATATGATTGTTTTAGTTACTTTTATTCCATTAATTCAATTTGGCAATGTGTATTGAACATACTCAGTCCCCTGCTCCACCATCAGCCGGAGCTGAGCAGTGTTCTCATAAAAAAAGTAAATTGATGATAAGAGAGAGAGAGAGGGAGAGAGAGAGAGAGAACCAGAATGCAAGAAACACCAGCATGGGAGCACAGTTCAGTTATCTCTAAGCTGTGTCTTTTCATTCCCTTTTTCCCTGCCTCCCTGTGACAGTGATGCCACCACTAAAAAGGGGAGAAGACATGGGCAAATTTATGAAAAATTTGCCCAGATCCAAAGGAGAGGCCCATAAAGCCAAAAGACATGAAATACTGCTCCAAGTCATTGATGATCAGGGAAATGAAATGCCACTGTATACCTGTGAGAATGTCACACATCAGAAAGAACATAAACTATTGCTGGTGAGGATGTGGCGGGGAAGGGTGCTCGGCTAGCGTGGGGGTGCCTCTTCCTGGGTGTGTACTCTCTGGGTTGGAGAGAACACAACTGGAGCCAGCCTGGGCTGCTACTCACTCAGCAACGTGAGGGAGAGAGATGACTCATGAACCAAGCTCATGGCGGGGCAATGCAATAAAACTCCCCCTGATGCTGTGGTGCTCCCAAGTGGTGCCACGATTCCAAATCAGAGCTTTGTGCATGTGGACCTGGATGGCAATAATAAAACAATGCTGAAATATAAATGCCACACAGTAAAGAAGCTCAGCAGGACAAGAACTTTTCTGACAGAAAAGAAAGAAGGGGAAGAAAACATAGGCGATGTGGAATGGCTGCAAATCAAGGACAATGATTTCTCTTGCAGACCCAACATGGTTTGTAGCTTTGTGCATGAAAATGAAAACGAAGATGAAGAAGTTGTACCTCCAACCTCAAAGAAACCTGTGGAGTTGGAAGAGCAAAAGAGTCAAGCTAAAGAGAATTCAAGCCTGATTTATGAGCAGGAGGAAGGACCTGACTCAGAAATTGAGGATTCCAAGCCTGTCATTGTTCTCCCTTCTTCTGAGACAGACACTTCTATTTTTATGGCAGCTCTGACTAAGACTCTGACTTAGAAATCACTCCTAGATGAAAGATTTCTCACAGTGATTTGGTCATGAACTTTTAGGGGTTTTATGTAGAAGAACTGACTGTAGCTCCTACTTTCCTTTTTTTTTTTTTATTGGGTGCTTAATGTTGTATATTTGACAGTGAATGAAATGGTTTGTACATGCATAGCATTTCTTAGTTTTCCATGTGGCAATACAGCCCTCACTAGGTCCTCTGTCATCCTTTTCCAGGACCTGAACCCTCCCCCTCACCTACTCCAGAGTCTTTTTCTTTGGTGTAATAAACCAACTCCAGTCCAAATTAAAAAAAAAAAAGTTTAGTCCCATAAAATAAACAATTATCAGCTCTGGTAAAGGTTGTTCATGTCTGTAGGGGGGGTCTAAAAGTTTACTGGCTTGCAGAATCACGTGTTGATTTCCCAGGAGAAGTAGCCATGGCGGATACCTGGCGCACCTCTGCCAAGATGCTTCTGACCAGGAGAAGAAGCAGCAGCCAAAGAGAGCGACCTGTTCAAAGTCCCTTGCTTTTATATATTCCCTTCTCTGAAGCACCTCCTCAGGGTGAGGTTATTTGTATGCTAATAGTCCCAAACTCCTTTTGGGGTCACAACAACTCTCCACTTCTGATTATAGACATAGACAAGATGTGCAGTCTGTATGAGCATAGGAGAAATAAGCAGTGATTCTAGGGTTACCTCTGCAAGCTCTGCCTTCACTCCCCAAAATGCAGATGCAGTAACTGGGTAACTGTGTCTAACTGTGTCTAACTGTGTCTAACTGTGTCTAACCCAGAGATGGTCCATCACTCAGGGAAGCTCAGAACAGAGACTTACAGAGGCGTCCCCAAGTTCAAGTGGCTCCTGGGCGGCAATCGTGGCATATGCAGGGTGTTGGACTGCTGCAATCCATGCTTCAGCTCATGTTCTTGTGAGGAGTTCACAGATGAGTTTTAACCGCTCAGCATGGGTCCAAACAGGACCTGTGAATGACAAACTAGAACAAACATACCCTGTGCCTTAAGTTAGTAATTTTACAGATTTCAGTCACAAAGACTAGATAAGTCACTAGGCATATGCTGAAGAAGGAATAGCTCCGAGGAGAAAAGTAATGCTTAGAAGCTATATGATTAGAATTATGCAGTACAAAATTTAAAATATATAAAGCTCTTTGTATTCTGTTCATGACCGAGAAATAACCCTTTAAGGGTACATATGGCGTTCCACAATTACTCATCTAGTGGGGTAGTAAGTCATGCGAAATGCATGTTTAGAAGAAATAAACCTTAATCTAGAAACATATTTAGGATCATAGTCAGTCTAATAAGGCATACCTCAGCAACAAAGGCAGAGAAAGTGTTCACAAACATGGGTTGCTTTCTGTGCAACAGGTGGCATATATAAAGCCTGTAACAGTGTCCACAGAGACAGGAATAAATTTCAACTTAGCAAACTGAGGGATGTGTAAAACATCCATTTTTCAGAATCAACATTAAAAAAGTATACTGGGATAAACACCCATAAAGGGAGGAGTCACACCAATCTAGGCATAAAGAAACAATGGCTCATGCTATACCAGAGAAATATCCAATCATTTAACTAGAGCTTAGCACTTAGGTAAAAGGACTGGGAATTAATAGCTGGTCAGTATATGTGTTGAATGATCAGTACCAATAATTCTAGAATGTGCTTGAACTAGAGAGGTTAAGTAGAGTACAATAGCAAAACAGCAGTAAGTTATGGGGAAAGGACACCAAAAAACTGATGGATACAGTTTCTATTCTTTCACTTTTGGTTAAAAAGATACAGGTGTGTATAACAGCATACCACAATCAGCAATGGCTTTAGGATGAACTTGAGTCAATACATACATACATATATACCTCATATTCAAATAAATCACTTCTCCATAGAGAGATTAGAAGGTTAAAGACATAAGTTACACAGTTAAGCAATCTATTAAGATTCATGCCTCTAGAAAGTGACTATCTTTCAGAGTCATCCAATAGTCCTCATAGCTATGCAGGCTGGAGATCCAGGACCCCGCTTATTGTTATCTGGCAGAGAATTATCTCCTGCATAAGTTCTGGATGGACAGAGGATTGCCCAATGAAAGCTTCTTTTACAAAGTGGATATTTGGTTAAGGGAGGTTTTAAATATCTATCATCTCCAGATATCTTATAATCAAACTGTTTGAGATTCATTTTGCAATTCTTTTGTAAATGGCCCTCATTATTACAATAAACAAACCTTATTTTTCATGGGTTGTACTGAACTCACCACATATGTGGCCTGATTAAATGCAGCCATAACATGTACTTTATGGGTTTGAGTCTGTACCTCAGTACATACTTTTACCATCTGAGAAATACTTAAATCTAGATCTTTAAATGGCCCAAGAATTCCTTTACAATCTTGGTTTGCATTTTCATAGACTAGTTGTTTAATTTAAATTCTGGCTGCTTCTATATTGTCTACTTGTCTACTGATAGCTTCTTGTAACCTGTCCACAAATTCTCTGTAAGGTTCTGTGGCTTCCTGAATAATAGAGCTGAAAGATTCTACATTAGTGCTAGGAAACTTATCACTTATTCTGACTGCTGATTACACAGCAAGGTGCCTGACATTTTTTCTAATGTTCATATGTTCACTGGGAGAAGTAATGGCACTCTCACCCACTAACTGACTGGGTGAGATATCTCTGGGAACCTGATCTGGTCAAACTTTATATTCCATCTCATTTCCTTCTCCTGTAGGGAGCATGGGGAAAGCATCAAATTTAAGGCCTCATTCAACAGGACAAATCTGGGTCTGTTGTGGGTGAAGGCAAAGGAGGATGAGGAATTAGGAAGGGGTTGAATGAGTCATGTGGCACAGTAGGAAGAGGTGGTAAGGATAAGAATATGTTGAATGGTATGAAGTCACAGGGGTAGCTGGTTGAAGTGTGTGTGGAAGGGGAGATGGTGAACACACAGGAAGAGGAGGTGGAGGTGGGGGCACCAGAGGGGGTGGAGGTGGAGGCTCCAGAGGCTGTATGGAGGAAACAGGGGCATCTGGGCTAAGGAAAAGATTTTCATGGATCAAAGATTGTGGTGGTAAGGTGGTGTTTGCAATAGCGAGACAGTATAGATAAGGTCCATATAAAGGCAGGTTAGCTGTGAGAATGTTTGGGTTTCAGGCATGACAGTGTAGGGCCTTAAGCCAGCCCCCCATCCTCCATTGCTGATACTATGGTCTATTTACATAATCACTGTTTTGCCTGAGACCTGCCCTGACTGCAGGGTATTAATTAATCCCACCGGTTAAAACCTTCGCAACAATTGCTAAGAAAGCTTTCTACCTTCCCGCTCTTTCCTTTTCTCCAACCCCTTTCCTAGCCGTTTCCTTTTCAGACTTGCCACTTCTTGTTAAAAATATATAAAAGTGTTGTCTCTGATCAATAAAGACACATTGCATTCCCACTCCGCCAGGAGTTCTTGGTCTCTTTCCTGAGTCACTAGGTAAGCAGCAGCCCAAGTTGGCTCTGGTCAAGTTCTCTCCAACCCAGAGAGCATGTGACCGGGAAGAAACACCCTCACGCTAGTCCAGCATGACAGAAAGAGTTTGTATCTGAGAAGAGGAGTAGGAAGGAGAAGTGGAATTGTAAGTAGAAGAAGGATTGGAGAATGGTCCCGCAAAGAAGCCTGTAATTGATTTAGAGCAGAAAGGCAGAGCTTATAAGTCTGAAGTTGTTTTGCTGTGACTATACCAATATTTTTCAGTAAATAATCTCCAATCCGTGTCCATATCTCAATTGATACAGCTGTATTTTTGGGAAGAGGTCCAGAGACCACCTCTATTATATTTAACAACTTTCTTAATTCTCAGCCAGAACACTGAATTTTGCATATCTTTAAAGTTTCTTTCAACTGTCTGAAGTGAAAACTGTCTTCTTTAGAATGTAATATACCCATAGTGGCAGTTTAGAAAGGGTGAGAGTAAAGAAAGCTTAAAATTAATTGTTGGTCACTTACCAAGAATTAGCATATGTTTGTTGGGTCCCTAATCAGCTTAAAGTCAAGTGGAAAAGGGCAGGTAAAGGGCATAGGGGTAAAAAGAAAAAAATTAACACTTGTGGTAAATAAAAGGGAAGGAAAAACTGCCTTGAGCAGGAAAACTAACAACAACAACAAAAAAGGAGTGGGTAACCATCGAAACACATTGGAGCAGATTAAAGTCAGAGCCACATGGGTGTGGGGTTAAACTTTAAATACTTTTTGGGACCCACTGCAGGGGGGGGGGGGTCCAAAGTGGACCATACATAGTAACTCAACACAAGGGAGATAAAAGTTAAACCGCATAGAGCAAAAAGTGGGTAGGGCTAAATAAAAGTCAAACAACTAAAATAGGGGTGGGATAAATAAAATTGCAACACATTGAGGCACCATTTGTTGTTATTTAACTTAAGAAGGGTTTGGTGGGGCTACTGCATCACGTTCACAGCATCACAGTTTGTAATCGCCCAAACTGGAAAGTAACACTGAAATAGGGCCCATGTGTGAACGACTGTACTGCAATGTTAGCCCCTAGTACAATCATCTAGGGGTGGGAGTGTGAGTGGGGAGGAAAAGAGAAAGCATCTTCTTCCCTCTAGGCACTGAATGGGAGGCTCTTCCACGGGAAAGGCTTCTAGACCACAAACACAAGCTTGGATTCTGCAAGGAAGCTGGTGCTGATGGTACTTTGGCTGAGACTCTTGTCTGCTCTGTCAGGGACTCAGATATCCTCCTGTGCTTGTAGATTGCTTCCTGCCGGGTGTGGGGGCCAGGCTGTGCACCCTGTGGTGGGCTTGGGGGGGGGGCGGTGTTCTCTTTACATCACACTAGGCCTTATTCAAGCCTCCTGCCCAGGCCTCCAGGACCAGAAGGAAATCTCCCTGCAGGAGTCCATGGACAACACTGAGGACCTTCTTCCCGAATTCCAGTCTCTGGAAGAGACAGTGCTGGTCTGGAGTGGAACTGGGGGTGGGGGTTCCAGTTTCCATGTCATTTGTAACTCAAGAAGTTTGTCTACTGGGTACAACTGTCCAGTGAAAATAGACAATACCAAGAAGACAGAAAGAATCCAGTGGGGAGACAGGTTTGCTTTGTTTTCAACTCCAGCATCACTCTCCTGGGTTAGTGTAGATTCATACAGGGCTGTTGTTGTCAACAGGGTGCATTTCCACACTCCTCCAGGATCAGAATCAGCACATCTCATCTTTCACCAAGCCATCACCCTGCTCCCCCACAGGCACTCAATTCCCCAGGCTTCCCTCAGGGCCCTTCCCTTCGCCTCTGGACCCCCAAATAAGTTGGGACAGACTGCAGACCATGGAGAATCAGCCTGTGTGGTCCTTTGCTTTGCATCTTAGAATCCATCTGTGGGTGGGATCACCTAGTGTGTGGGGGGGAGGGGTTAAAGGACTTCGGACATATCAGCAGGTACTGTGTGCTATCCAGACCAGTCACATTTTAGTGGGAATGCAGCAAGATTCTGCCACAGAACTCATAGGCACAAAGCTTTGCACAGCCATTATTTTGGGGAGTCCCACTTGGTGCTCTGGAACCTAGGACCCCATCATGCAGCTGAGGGATTCCTGGCCACTGACATCACCACTCAAGATCACCCAGGCCCTCTGTAACCAACTTGTACTACGTAGTTAACTTTCAAGGAGGGGGGGAAAGATAATCGTTTTCATTTCTAACACAACAAGTAAAACACCAAGTTAATGTCAGTTTTCAGAGTCCTGTAAGCAGGAATTTGCACTTTGTCCACAAGTATTTATCCATCAAGCACTAAAATTCCTGCGGTGTCTGTGACAGTCCCATACAATGAAGAATCATCACAAAAGGGGCCGAGTGGTGGTGTACGGACGCACACCATCGCCATCCTGAATTGGTATGATCCAGCCCTCCTCTAAATTCTGCTCCTGCAAAGAAAACCAAAAAGGAGCACTTTGTCCATATCATTGGGCCAAATGCACCGCCTGTCCTTCCAGGGGCTGCCATGCTGCATGAAGTCGTGCAGTGCCGGGAGCCAAAACCTTAGCTAAGTCTCTCACATAACCGGTGAACGGACATTCCGATCATTGTAACTGCGATTACCATCTAACTGTTTGGAAAGTTGCTCACCCACCTCCCAACCCCCACTACCTTAGCAGAACTTCCTCATGGTGTGTGCTTAAAATGCGGCTGTAAAATTAAATTTTCAGAGCTTGATCAGAAACCTGTCTTGCTCTCGTTCTTCGTGTCTCTTGTCCCCTCCATTCTCTCACCCCCTACCCTAGGTTTCCTAGATAACCCCGCAGGCCGGGGCAGTGCAGGCTTCACAGGATTCCTTGGGAATTAGAGGCCCCCACCCTCTAAGTTTCTGCCCCCCACCCCACCCCCATCCCACTCTGAGAAAACCAGAACCTTCTGTTCACAAGTGAACTGCATGTGGATGGGCAAGTGGCTTCCTTGGACAGTGCACTGCTTTGCCCCCCGACACATTAACAGAGATGTAGGTGCTGTGCACTTTCTACCTGTCTTTATAAAAAAGAAAAAGAACACTAATTTGTATGTCTAAAATTTACATTTGAAGTTTAGGGACACATTGTTAGGGCTCAGCTATTTCTCTTAGGCGCGGATGACCAAATCCATCTCGGGCACATTCTCTGGCCTCTTCCAGACTTTGTCTGTGGTGTCAGTATAATCTCAAAGGAGGGGGAAAATAAAACTTTTTAAGAAGAAAAAGACAAAGAAAAAGTCATATTTCAAATATTCCAGCAACTTAAATTGCTAAATGATAACCAGTTGATTTGTATGATGTGATTAAAATGCCAGAGATAATGGCTTCCTTCTTTCTTTCTTTCTTTTTATGAAGTTGCTGTTTATTTGGGAAAGGGGTCTCTGTATGTAAGTGTGAAGCATTTTGTCTAACAGTAGACAGGAATTCTATTTTGCTGAGCTATTCACAAATTAAATCAATTAGTAAGTCACCAAATAGAAAATAAAGATTCCCTCAGATCCAACCAGACATAAATACACATCATTTTCACTAATGGAAGGGAGCAAACTTTCTGTCCTTTAAACAAGTAAGCAGTGTTTAGAGAGGGAGAAAGTCTTATTTCCACAGGCACTGCATATAAAAGATACATGAGATTTCAATGAAGTATGGAGAAACATTAAAAGTATTTCCTATTATCACCAATTAAAATGATGTCGGTGAAACATGGCTTTCTGGAAGGGAACAACCCAATAGCTTCAGCATAATGTATGATAAGTGGCCTCATCCCTCCCTTTCTGAAACTTTACATGCTACATGATTAATGTGATTCATATGGCTCTTTCCTTTTTTTTTTTTTTTTAACCAACATTCTCGAGGGAACAACTCTGGGAGAGGCTCTCTGTAGGAAGCACATTCAAGAACCTTCATTCTCAGTATAGTTGAAGCCCAAACAGTTTAATGTTGAAGGACAAAAAGAATCCTAATAACTTTGTTGGCTTGCCAAGAATCACTGCTCAGGGAACAGTGTGCTCCGTGTAGAATCCTGTAAGCAATAAACTCTTCCACTTGTAAGATTCTTCTCTATTTGCTTCTTTGCTGAGACGCTAAGAGTGACAAGGAGTTACAGCCCCCGGCTTGTGGAGCGAGTCCTCCCTCCACAGGAAGGGAAGCCAGGGGCTCCTGCTGAGTTTGGCTCTGAGACTGAAGACAAGTGGACAGGGCCTCTGAGCGGCGTGAACGTGGACAGAGTCTGCAGGGGCTCGAGTCCACGACCCTCGCGGCCCAGGCAGGCATCTCATAAACACTGGCATCTGCTTTTCCGTAGAGGATACAGGATGAGGAGAGCAGGAGATTTGCTAGGACTGATAAACAAATAGAGGTGACATGGGGCCATGTAAAGTCATCCCTTCAAAACTCGTGTCCCCCATCTCAGAAATGGAGGAGGAGCACCCACATTGCCATACACAAAGACCAGGCTTCAAGGCCCTGGCCTCTTCCTGTAAGGAGAAGCTTCATGAGTGATGAAGCAGAGAGGCAGATGTCTCTTTCTTTCTGTCTCCCCCCGCCCACAGCCCTCTTTGTTTCTCTGTCTCTACCAAATTAAAGAAAGCAAGAGAGAAGAAAAGAAAGGAAGGAAAGAAGGAAGGGGGGGAGGAAGGAAAGGAAAAGAGAGAAAGGAAGACAAGAAAGAGAGAAAAAGAAACTGGGAGAGAGAGAAAGAAAATGGCTACGAAGAGTGATAAATTCATCATGCAGGCACAGAGCCCCAGCAGTAACCCTGGCTGAGGAAAAAATGGAGGGTTATGGGGGTAAATAGCATAATGGTTATGCAAGCAGATTCTAATGCCTGAGGCTCCAAAGTCCCAGGTTCAGTCCCCTTCACCACCATAAATCAGAGCTAATCAGTGCTCTGGTTAAAAAAAAAACAAAATCTTCATGCTTGAACACTAGCATGAGACATTAAGTCTTGCATAATGCCTAAAAAATAATAGCAATGAATTTTTTAAAAATGCAGACACTACTTTGGGATTCCAGCCTAAACTTACAGAGAACTCTTTCAAAGAATATTAAGTAAGAGACATGTATAAAAGGAACCAACTCTCCAACAGTCTAGATGGAAGGTCTTAGAAGCAGACTCAGAGTGTCCTCAGGCTATCTGACACAGAAAACCCACTGGGGCTCCTCTAGGCTCACTAGAGGTAGCACAAAGATTAGAGCTTGGGACTTAGAAGCATGAGGTCCTGAGCTCAACCCCCGGTATCACGTGTGCCACAGTGAAGCTCTGACTCGTGCTCTGTCTCTCTCACGTCAATACATAAATAGATGTTTGAGAAAAAGGGGGAAAAGGGGAGTGGTGAGTCTGTAGAGATAGCACAGTGGTTCTGAAAAAGCAAGAAAAATTGTAGTGACAGCTCTGTCATTATGACCCTGTCCACTTTAAGACCACCTCCGGAGCCAGATAGTGGTGCACTTGGTTGAGTGCACATTACAATGTGCAAGGATCTGGGTTTGAACCCCCGGTTCCCACCTGCAGGGGGCAAGCTTTGCGAGTAGCGAAGCAGTGCTGCAGCTGTCTCTGTATCTCTCTGCCTATCTATCTCCCCCTCCCCTCTCAATTTATGGCTGTCTCTAATAAGTAAAGATAAGAATTATTTTTAAAAAAGATTAACAATAAAATAAAACCACCTCCACTAACTATAGGACAGCATAATCCTAGTTTATGGTCAGCATGTTCTTGGGACAGAGAAGACTCTTTTTAAATTATTTTTATTAGTGAAAAAGAATAGGAAAAAAAAGCAGATTTCCACACTGCTTCCACCATCAAAGTGGGGACACAGAACATACTTTGAATGATACAGTCAGTACCTCAGGAAGCATGCACACAGTGGTCGGTCCCCCCATGACTTCTGTTCTCACCCCAGAGTTGCAGGTGGTGGCTATCACATCAATAGACTCAAGTCCAACGTGCCAGAATCAGGCCACCTAGGCTCACTTGTTATCTTTCTCAGGCTCCCTGCCATCAGCCCTCAAGCTGCCATCAGATATTAGGATCTGACAATAAAATACCAGCCATTCCCTCAACCTGGGTCACCTGAAAACTTTTTTTAACCAGAAGCGCCCTCCAGGCAAGAGCCCTATTGATGAGCCCATTAGCTGATGGCAGACATGATGAATGGTGCTTCTGGCTAACAGTGACAGTTCAGACTAATTTCCCCTGCAATTAGAACAAGATTCCAAGAAGTTCCAAATAAAGAACAGGATAAATTTTTAAAAAACTGTAGTTTATTCTTTCTCTCAGCATAAAAAGTTTGAAAACTTCCTATTTGCTGTGTAATTTTCCAACACCCTTATTTTATCTGACTTTAGAAATATAGCTATCCCCCTGTCTCCTGAGATTTTACTTTATTTATTTATTTATTTATTAATGATCTAATAATTCTTGACAAGATTGTGGTATAAGAGGTGTACAATTCCATACAATTCCCACCACCAGAATTCCACATACCATTCCCTCCACTGGAAGTGTCCCTAGTCTTTATCCCTCAGGGAGTACAGACCAAAGATCATTATAAGGAGCAGAAGGTGGGAGGTCTGGCTTCTGTAATTGCTCCTCCACTGGACATGGATGTTAAAAGGTTGATCTATACCCACCCCCACCCCAACCTGTTTCTATCTTTCCCTAGTGAGGCAGGGCTCTGTAGAGGTGGGGTTCCAGGACACATCAGTGGGGTCATCTGCCCAGGAAGTCAGGTTGGCCTCATGGTAGTATTTGCAACTTGTGGCTGAAAAGCATTAAGATATAAAGCAGAACAAACTGTTCAACAATCAGGAACCTAAAGGTAAAAATACAGCAGATGAGATTTGGAGTCTTTATGTTGGAAGAAGCTAGTAGGTATGTTCCAAGGGGCCCAAGACTTTACTAATTTTGACTTGAGCCTGATAGCTAACATGCAGGTGGGCTAAAAGTCTTGTCTGGGAAGATGGCGTCAGAGTTGAAAAAAGCTGGATCTGGGGAAAGAGTAGCTGCCAAATGTGGAAAAAGTATATACGTATTTTTAACTGAAAACCCCATTGATCTGACCTAGGGCCCATGTCTATTCATATTTAGCACAGGAGCCTGTGTGACCTCTGCATCCCTGACAGTCTGAGGTCATTTTCCATGGTCTTAGCTGGGAATATTCTAGGATGCACTTATTTCAGGACCTGTTTTCCTCGAGTGGCAGACTATGTTGATCCAGCCTCCCTTCAGAGAGTGGGGCAGTTTCTACCATTGTTGTTCTACACTGAGGACAAGGACCAGTAAAGGCCCACAGGAGGGTTTATGATGTTGTTCCTGATGGAGATGACCAGTGATTGTGGAGAGATGTCTAAGCCCATCATATTTATGTGAGAACCCCAGGATTCCCTAAGATTTTATTTTTTTAAGGCATTTCATTTTTCATTGATTACATATGAAAGAGTTTCACTAGAGACAGAACACAGTCTGGTACATACAGTGCCAGAATCTCAGGCATGCAAGCCCAATATTCTACTGATTGAACCATTTCTCCAGTCGTTTTCCTCTTTCTTCTTCTTTGTCTATTTTCATTGTTCTATTTTATTCTTTTTTTATCTTTTTATTTGTGATTTAATAATGATTAGCAATATTGTAAGATAACATGGGTATAATCCAACACAGTTTTCACCACCAGAGTTCTGTGTCCCATCCCTTCCATGAGAAGTTTCTCTATTCTTTATACCTCTGGAAGAATGGACCAAAATTCTTTATGGATTGCAGGAGGTGGACGGTCTGACTTCTATAATTGCTTCTCCACTGAACATTTCTGTCGTATGCTTTACATTGGTTTGTTCTAGTCCTCCCCCACCAAGAGAATTGGATCAGTCCAGTTAATTTCACGGCCCGCTTGGCCCCGCCCCAAGGAACCCCGGGAGAGGGTTCCTGAGTTCCAGAGTGCCAGAGTTTCAGAGGGTTCCTGAGTTCGAGAATGCCAGAGTTCCTGAGTTCCGGAGTTCGAGAGTTTCAGGGTTACAGAGTAAGAGAGAGTGCCAGTGTGTCAGAGTTTCAGAGGGTTCCCCAGTACGAGAGTTCCAGAGTTCCAGAGTTGGAGAGTTCCTGAGTTCGAGAGTAAGAGAGTGCTTGTGCCGCCACAATGAGACAGCTGAGTTCTGTTTGGTGATTGGTTTAGTTTGTGAATCGTGGTTCCTGAATAAAGAAATACAGCTTCCCTGCCCAGCCGTTGTCTCCGCATCTCTGTTACCCGCCATGAAGCCAACCTGCCAGCCAGAGCCCTCCGAAATTTTAACAACAAATGGCGCCCAACGTGGGGCTGACCTGCGCATCTCTCAGATAAGTAAAGACAATTTGGCTACCTATGCACTATGGCCTTCTCTTCTGCTTGTGCAGAGATCTCCAAAGGCCTCTGCTCTTTCTTCATGAGACTGTTTTGCTGTTTCTGGAACATTTATCTCTGGACCACTCTGTGGTTTCCACTCGCTCGGGCGAACTCAGAACAGCCAGCGGGAAGAGCCAGCGGGCGGGAGGCGAGGCACGGAGCTGCCGTTTCCACCTGGTTAAACAGCCAGCCAGCCGGCTGCGCCCAGACAACCCCGCGCACTGCGCCCGCAGCCCCGCAGCCCCGCAGCCCCGCAGCCCCGCAGCCCGCAGGAGGCCTATGCCACCATGCAAGAGCCCGATGCCAGCTCGCTAGAGCCCGATGCCAACATGCTGGAGCCCGATGCCAACATGCTGGAGCCCGATGCCAACATGCTGGAGCCCGAGGCCAACATGCAAGAGCCTGAGGCCAGCCCACAGGAGCCGGCTCTCCACCGCGTGGTGCAGGGCACTGGACGTGTGATCCCTCCACGCTGCTCGGCCACTGCGAACAGGGCAGCAGACATGGCAGGGCCATGGGGGAGGGCCGCGGCGGCCTATCATGGCCGCCACCCCTGGGCACCTAGGCCCACGCCTTCTACAAAGATGGCCTGCCTGCCCTCTTTCTATGAATTCTGGAACCATCCCGGGCCTCCCGGACCCCCGGGCTCCCTGCCGAAACTGGGCACACGAGATCTCCAGCCGCCGGTCCGGTCTGAAGACAGACAAGCTGGAGTATGCAGAGATTTGTGCAGAGATCGCAACCTGCAATTCCTAGAAGTGGAGCTGCGCGGGAATACTTCTCAGAACAGCCAGCGGGAAGAGCCAGCGGGCGGGAGGCGAGGTGCGGAGCTGCTGTTTCCACCTGGTCAAACAGCCAGCCAGCCGGCTGCGCCCAGACAACCCCGCGCACTGCGCCCGCAGCCCCGCAGCCCGCAGGAGACTGACGCCAGCCCGCAGGAGCCCGACGCCAGCACGCAGGAGCCCAATGCCAACATGCTGGAGCCCAAAGCCAACATGCTGGAGCCCGATGCCAACATGCTGGAGCCCGATGCCAACATGCTGGAGCCCGAGGCCAACATGCAAGAGCCTGAGGCCAGCCCACAGGAGCCGGCTCTCCACCGCGTGGTGCAGGGCACTGGACGTGTGATCCCTCCACGCTGCTCGGCCACTGCGAGCAGGGCAGCAGACATGGCAGGGCCATGGGGCAGGGCCGCGGTGGCCTATCATGGCCGCCACCCCTGGGCACCTATGCCCACACCTTCTACAAGCCTGGCCTGCCTGTCCTCTTTCTATGAATTCTGGAACCATCCCGGGCCTCCCGGACCCCCGGACTCCCTGCTGAAACTGGGCACACGAGATCTCCAGCCGCCTGGTCTGGTCTGAAGGCAGACAAGCTGGAGTACGCAGAGATTTGTGCAGAGATCGCAACCTGCAATTCCTAGAAGTGGAGCTGCTCGAGAATGGAGCTGCGCGGGAAGCCACCTCCGAATGGTGACCCCCTCCCCAACCACTAAGACAGTACAGATTTAAATTCGTGTTTAAAATGACATGTCTTCGTAACAAAGGTTTCTCTCCTTGTGTATTAATGACCATGTTTATGTGTATGTTTAAAGTTTGGTAAACAGTAGCTTTAAGGCTAAATTCTTACTAGTCAAAGTTAAATGAAAAAGGTTTTCAATATAATTCTCATAAAGATAAAATTAACTTACATTTAAAGTCTAAGATAAAAATTAGTTAATAATCAATATATTTTAACTAAGTTGGTCTAAACAAAAGGTTAAATAAACTTGTTGATATGTAAAACACTACCTTCTCTATTAGAAATGGTAGATCGCACAATGGCTATGCTAATTATTCTCATGCCTGAGGTTTCCTCTCCGGCCCACACCTAGGGTGTGTCTCCATCTTGAGTGGGTGTAACAAAAGGTTAAAAGACGTTGTTGATATGTAAAAGTCTCAAATTCCTTCTCTATTAGAAATGTTAGATCGTGCAGTAGATATGCTAATAACAAGTTTTGTTTCATAGTAAGTAAGTTGCAGCCAGCTGCCTTTGAGACCCTAGGCCGTTCCCGCCCCCATGCAAATGCCCGTCGAGGCAAGTAGCCCCCCAGAGGCAGATATGGCCCCCTGAGGCCTTCCCTTGGCAACATGCTGGTTTTTGTTATATATGTTTCTGTTCACCCCACACCCTTGATACTATAGTCATTTAGTTAAAAAGAAAAGGGGGACTTGTCGTATGCTTTACATTGGTTTGTTCTAGCCCTCCCCCCCGCCAAGAGAATTGGATCAGTCCAATTAATTTCACAGGCCTGCTTGGCCCCGCCCAAAGGAACCCTGGGAGAGGGTTCCTGAGTTCGAGAGTGCCAGAGTTCCTGAGTTCCGGAGTTCGAGAGTTTCAGGGTTACAGAGTAAGAGAGAGTGCCAGTGTGTCAGAGTTTCAGAGGGTTCCCCAGTACGAGAGTTCCAGAGTTGGAGAGTTCCTGAGTTCGAGAGTAAGAGAGAGTGCTTGCGCCGCTGCAAAGAGACAGCTGAGTTCTGTTTGGTGATTAGTTTGTCTTAGTTTGTGAATCGTTGTTCCTGAATAAAGAAATACAGCTTCCCTGCCCAGCCGTGGTCTCCACGTCTCTGTTACCCGCCGTGAAGCTAGCCGGCCCGGCAAGAGCCTCCGAAATTTTAACAACACATTTCCCTCACCCTGCTTCTGTCTTTCCCTAGTGGAGTGAGGCTCTGGGGAAGTGAGGTTCCAGACACATTGGTGAAGTCTGTCCAGGGAAGTCAGGGTGGCATCACAATAATGTCTGCAACTTGGTAACTAAAAGGTGGTAAGAAATAGAGCAAATTGTCCAATAAGCTGAAGCTCAAATATAGAAATAGAGCAAATGAAACTAAGGGTCACTTTCTTAAGATTTATTTTACTATTTATTAATGAGAAGAAATAAGCGGAGAAATAGAGAAAAAAATAGTGGGGTAGAGGGTAGATAACATAATGGTTATGCAAAGAGACTTTCATGCCTGAGGCTCCCAAGTCCCAGGTTCAATCCCCTGCACCACCATGAGCCAGAGCTGAACAATGCGAGAGAGAGAGAGAGAGAGAGAGAGAGAGAGAAACAGTGCATCACTCTGGTGTATGCAATACTGGGTATGGAGCTCGGGATCTCATGCTGGAGAATCCAGTGCTTTATCTACTACTCCATCTCCTGGGCCACAGAAAGGTTTTTTTTTTCCCCTATTGTCCTGTAACCCTGTATATTTTTCCATAAAGTTGACATTCTCACTTTTCAGACAATAACAAAACAGTGACATCTTCTCACCAAGTGTATTCTGAAAGATGACACAGTTTGTACATTACACATGTTCTTGGTTGAAGCCTATTTAGACAGCATGTAGGCGAGTGTGTCCGTATGCATATGTGTGCACATGTGTGTCCCAGCCTGCTCTCTTGTGCTGCATCATACATTCACGTGAGTGTGCTCTCTTTTTGGAAAATATTTTATCTTAATGAGAGACAGAGAGAGAGAGAGAGAGACAAGAGTCCTGTTCATCATGGGCTGAAGGTTGTACTGAGGACTGAACCTAGGATATCAGAGTCTTGGGCAGGAGAGCCTTGTGCAGACTCACTATGCTGTCTCCCCAGCCCCATGTGTGTTCTATTGAAGTAGACAGTTGCTTGTTTGAATTGGCACAGGGCTTTGCCAGCTTGTCAGAGGAGAATGCCAGGTTTGCAGAGTCCAGGCTAGTACACACAGTGGTTCTATTCCATTAGTGCGTCTTTCTTAAACCTCCTCCACTGAGTTAGATCCCACTCCTCTGCAAAAAAAAAAAAACCTTCCTTTTCTCTTCTTTCTCCCCACCGCCCCCCTTCCATCAGGATTATCTCCAGGACTAGATGCCTGCACGATCACACCGCTCTTGGCCATCATTTTTATCAAGTGAGAAACAGAGAAATAAAAAAGGAAAGAGACAGAGAAAAGGACAACTGCCTGCAACACTGCTCCAGCACTCATGACGCTGACCACAGCAGGCGGAGACTCAGGGCTTCAACCCTGAGTCTTTGTGCATGCTGACTTGAGTGTTCTACTGGTGATCCACCACACGGCTCCAAAACCAGTTTCTGCCCTCCTCCCACCCCACCAGGCTGACTGTACAGCACTGCACACTGATTCCATACCCCTCCCTTCCTCCCTCCCCACCTCCCTCCATTCTTCCTTTCCTCCCTTCTTTCCTTCCTTCCTTCCTTCCTTCCTTCCTTCCTTCCTCGCTCCCTCCCTCCCTCCCTTCCTTCCTTCCTTCCTTCCTCGCTCCCTCCCTCCCTCCCTCCCTCCCTCCCTTCCTTCCTTCCTTCCTTCCTTCTCTCTTAAAGTTAGAAGCCATGCTCGACCCCCTAGTGGTGACATAGCATCATTGCAGCACTGGGCCTTTTGATCTTCCTTTGACCACAGGGATGTCATCAGATAGTGGGGTTGGCAAGAGCAAGTGTGTGTGTCTTTGGCAAGCAAACTCTCTGTTTGGGGAAGAAAGTCTTCCATTTTCAGCACATATGGCCCTGTGAGAGTGACTGGTAGCCCCACCCAGGTGTCTTCCCCAATCCCTCTGTCCTCGCTCTAGCCTGCAGGTCTGACCTGTGAGGGAAGCTGCCCCACAGAGGACAGACTCGGTGCCCAGGGAGAGCCTGGCCTCAGAGCCTGTGGTGGGAAGCAAAGCCCTGCACTCCAGGGTGAGCAGAGGGGCACAGTGAGTAGAGGACTCGACTCTGGAGCAGGAGGTCCCTAGTTCAACTCCTGGCACCGTATGTGCCAGGATGATGCTCAGGCTCTCTCTCATCTCTTCCTCCTCTCTCGTGCTAATAAATAAATAGATCTTAAAAATAAAATATTGGGCAGGAGAAATAGCATAATGGTCATGCAAAAGAATCTCATTCCTCAGGTCCCAATTTCAATCTCCAGCAATGCCACCATCAGCCAGAGCTAAGCAGGGCTCTGGGCAAGAAAAATAAATAGATAAATAAATAAAAATAAAATAAACAAAATAAAAATTACAGGTTTAAAAAGAAAGGAAATAGGGGACAGAGTTGGCATCTATGGGGTGGGGCTGTGAGCTGCCTCAGGGTGCCACCTGCTTCTCAGATGTCTCCCCATTGTCCTCATGTCTGACAATTACTTCTTTTTTTTGCTTCCAGGGTTATTGCTGGGGCTCAGTGCCTGCATCACGAATCTACTTCTCCTGGAGGCCATTTCCCCCCTTTTGTTGCCCTTGTTGTTGTAGGCTTGTTGTGGTTATTATTGTTATTGTTGATATCATTCGTTGTTGGATAGGACAGAGAGAAATGGAGAGAGGAGGGGAAGACAGAGAGAGGGAGAGAAAGACAGACATCTGCAGACCTGCTTCACCCCCTGTGAAGCTACTCCCCTGCAGGTGGGGAGCCGGGGAGACAATTATTTTTGAGGGTACTGTGAGCACCCTCCTGGCTCTGTGACCAAAGCAGTTCTGGTCTCCGTTCCCCACTAGAATGTTCTCCTGGCCTGTGTGGGGGCATGGAATCCACAGGGCGGGTGCTGCTGTGATGGAATGGGCTGCACAGACCCCCTCCATCCTCCTAAGTGTCCCCAAGAGCTCCCCCTGCCCAGCCTGCTGTGAGGTTTCCTGGCTGACACGCCCCACCCACTCCCTAAAGGATCCCGCCCCAGTCAGTTTTCCTCCCAGAGCTGGATATCAGGCCATCTGCAACCACAGTACTTGGGAACTCTGTTTGTCAAAGTATCACCAGAGGGAGGGGAGGCTGCAGCCTCTGAGCCTCTAAGCCTCTGAGGGGGGCAGAGAGGAAGGTTTGGGCTTTGACCGTGGCAGTGGGGCTTGCCCCCTCCACCCCTGCAGAGTGAAGTGAACCCAGCACTGTGTGGCTAACACTAGGTGCAGCTCAGGGCCAAGATGGGCCTGCTAACTGAGGTCCCCAGGGCTGGTGACTCAAGCAGAGAGCAGGGATGGGGGCCCACCCAGGGACAGGGGCCCACCCACCTGGCTGTGTGGCTTTCTGCTGCAAGTGGGGGGTCTGAACAGCCTGAGAAGGAGAGTCTGCATTCCAGGACTCGCCCTCAGATAAAGTTTCCCCAACCACAGATGACATTAATATTTATGAAGGACGGCTCAAACTGCACCCCCCCTCCCCTGCTTGTCCTGGGGAGGGGACATGCCACAGACACCTTCCTGTATCGTGTCAGCCCTTGAAGAGGGAAAAAATGAGCACAGTCTAAATCAAGCAACATGAAGGCAGAAAGATGGGTGTGAATATGGATACACACAGATCATTTTGGCTGGGTGTGTTTGGTTCCTGAGAATATATCCCCAGGAAAGAGATCACAGGGTGGGTCCCCTGCTTAGCTCTGGCTGATGGTGGCATTGCCGGGTCACAGGGTGGGTCCAATTTGTTATCACCAAAACCTGGAAGCAGCCCAAGTGTTTAACAACAGATGGGTGGCTGAGGAAGCTGTGATAGGCGCACAATGGAACACTACTCAGCTATTAACAATGATGACTTCATTTTTTTCACCTCATCTTGGAAGGAGCTTGATGGAATCCTTTAAGTGAGATCAGCTAAAAAGAGAAGAATGAATTGGGATGATCGCATTCATAGACAGAAGCTGAAAAATAAGAACAAAAGGGAAAACACAAAACAGAACTTGGACTGGGTTTCTGTATTGCACCAAAGTAAAGGACTCTAGGGGTGGGGAGCTTTCAGGTCCTGGTGCGTGATGGTGGAGGAGGATCTAGGAGGAGTCTAGATTTTTAGTATTTTACAGTGTTGTTGTTTTTTAGGGTTTTGCAGAAAGCTGAGAAAAAAATTTTTTAATTCCTTTTCTCTTTTTCTTTTTATTTACTTATTTATTCTCTTTTGTTGCCCTTGTTGTTTTATTGTTATAGTTATTGTTGCTGTTGTTGTCATCGTTGTTGGGTAGGACAGAGAGAAATGGAAAGAGGAGGGGAAGACAGAGAGGGGAAGAGAAATATAGACACCTGCAGACCCGCTTCACCACTTGTGAAGTGACTCCCCTGTAGGTGGGAAGCCGGGGACTCGAACCAGGATCCTTGCGCAGGTCCTTGCTCTTTGTGCCACTTGTGCTGAACCCGATGTGCTACCACCCGACCCCCAAAACTGAGAAATTTTACATATGTACCAACAGCTGTATTTACTGTTGACTATAAACTATCCAACCCTGCCTCTCCCCCCCCCAAAAAAATTTTTTTTTCATGATGCCATCCGTGGTTTGGAGAGAAACCTGTGACAGCTGGTTTCTGGGCTTGTTGTAAGGACATGCTGATGTGTGTCCACATGGTGTCTGGGTTGGCGCAGTCAGGCCCCACACAGAACTGCCGGAGGCTGTGGCCTCAGGCTTCATGAACTTTATTCAGGAAAATGAAAGCCCAGGCATGGAGACACAAGCTCATTGGACAAAAGACCTGAGCTAGACCCTCTTGTCCCCACCTGCCCCCTGGAAGGAACTACTCTATGACCTGGTTCTTCTGTGGGTCTTGCCCTCCAGGTTGGATGCCTGCCTTCTCCCTCCTTTCTAAGCAGAATTTCACAGCCATCTTTAGAACAGAGTGAGGCAGATGATTTTTTTCCCCAGTCAAAAAACTCACTGATATAATCACAGCAAGCTCTGAGGTCCTGAGAGAGAGAATATGGGCGTTATTTAAAGCTCTCTGGTAATCCAGATGTTTAGCTGCTGGACGAGAGTCTTTGATGAGGGTGTAGCCTCCTGGGAGCCTGTGGACACACAACCTTTTCTGTGAGGTTTTCCTCATCCTTCGTCGCTGCCCAGCCCCATTAATCAGAGCCTCCCACTGACCCGCCTCAGCATAATGGTTCTCAGTTCAAGGCAGACCAGATGTGCAGTTCAATTAAGAGCTTATGAGAATTGCACCAAGGACCCAGGTTTCTTTTTTTAAAAAAAAATATTTTTAAAAAATATTTATTTATTCCTTTTTGTTGCTCTTGTTGTTTTATTGTTGTTAGATAGGACAGACAGAAATGGAGTGAGGAGGGGAAGACAGAGAGGGGAGAGAAAGATAGACACCTGCAGATCTGCTTCACCGCCTGGGAAGTGACTCCCCTGTAGGTGGGGATCTGGGGGCTCGAACCAGGATCTTTACGCCTGCCCTTGCGCTTTGTGCCTCGTGCGCTTAAACCGCTTCCCTACCACCCTACTCCCTCAGGTTTCTTTTCTAAGAGACAGTCTTCAGCCTTTGGCATCCTCTTTGTGGTTTTGCCAGTAGGGTTATCACTGGGGCTCAGTGCCTGCAAGACCCCACTGACCACCGTTGTTCTCTTGAAACAGAGAGAAAAGAGACTCGGAGAGAAGGGGAGACACTGCTCTACCACTAATAAAGCCTCCTCTGTGTGGTGGCACAGGGGCCCGAACCCAGGTTCTCGCACATGGTTCCATGTGTGCTTTGCCAGGTGCAACTGTTCCCAGCCCCATCACTGATCCTTCTTACTCTCCTATCTCCCCTTTCTCTCACCTCTGGTGGCTACACCAGAGCCTCTCATACCTTCAAGCTTCTTATTCTCAACTCTGATCCAGATGCTTCCCAGTGCCCAGTCAAGGCAGATTTTTTTTTTTAATCAAAAAATAGAGAGAGAAAGAGAGAGACACCACAACACTGGAGCTTCCTTCAATGCTGTGGGGGCCAGGCTTGAGCCTAGATCATGCACATGGCAAAGCAGTGCATTATCAAAAAAAGCTGTCACTATTTCACCAGCCCTGTGAATTTCTATTCTTTCTTTCTTTCTTTCTTTCTTTCTTTCTTTCTTTCTTTCTTTCTTTCTTTTTTCCTCCAGGGTTATTGCTGGGGCTCAGTGCCTGCACCATGAATCCACTGCTCCTAGAGGCCACTTTTTTCCCCTTTGGTTGCCCTTGTTGTTGTAGCCTTGTTGTGGTTATTATTGTTGTTGTTGATGTTGTTCATTGTTGGATAGGACAGAGAGAAATTGAGAGAGATGGGGAAGACAGAGAGGGAGAGAGAAAGACAGACACCTGCAGACCTGTTTCGCCACCTGTGAAGCGACTTCCCTGCAGGTGGGAAGCCGGGGGCTTGAACTGGGATCCTTATGCCGGTCCTTGCGCTTTGCTCCACGTGCACTTAACCTGCGGTGCAACTCCCTTACCCCCTCTTTCTTTCTTTCTTTCTTTCTTTCTTTCTTTCTTTCTTTCTTTCTTTCTTTCTTTCCTTCCTCCCTCCCTCCCTCCCTCCCTCTCCCTTCCTTCCTTCCTTCCTTCCTTCCTTCCTTCCTTCCTTCCTTCCTTTCTTTCTTTCTTTCTTTCTTTCTTTCTTTCTTTCTCTCTTCTTTCCTTTCTCTCTTTCTTTTTTATTATAGAGACAGAGGCAGAAAATCAGAAAGAGGGGGACCACAGAAGCTTCCTTCAATGTGGTGGGACCCCGGCCGGACCCTGGACTGCACTCCTGGCAAGGCACCACACTGTCCAGGTGAGCTGTTTATCCCTGGTCCCTTCATCTCTCTTCCTGAATAAACTTTAAGAGACCAGCCCATAGGTGCACCTGAGCTCTGACCTACAGTCCTAGCTTGGCCATTCCCTGCTTTTAGAGTGAATCATAGGGAGAGATGTTTCTAGAATGTGTCGGAGAGACAGAGACAGGCCAAACACCCACCCAGTGCTGGTGCACACAGGGGTCACCTGAGTGTCTTATGGGAATGTCCAGTGATTCTGGAGTGGCCTCAAAAGTCTTTTGTTCCACCCAGCTGCCCCCACTGCTGGTGCAGAACCTGTACCCTGAGCAGCAGGGACCAGCTCCTCCATCTCAGAGGCTCTGGGCTCTGAGGAGGCCCTCACGAGGGTCCACAAGCACATCTGCCAAGTGTGGCCATCAGCCCCCGCAAAGTGCGTTAAGTTAAAATATTATCTTACTTCTTCGTGTTTGTTTTCATTTGTCAGAAAAAATATTTGAAGCAGTCTGTATGTGCTTTTGTTTTGTGTATGTGCCAGTGTGTATTACATTTCCATTTTCTTGGCTATGTTTAAATGCGCAACAGTGTAAGCTCTGTTTAAATACTAACCGAACTCCAGGGAGCAGGGCGGGGGCAGTTCACCGGGCCACTCCCAGGCGTGGCTCTGTGGGTAGGACTCCAGTTTAGTATCTGGCCCAGGAGGCTCCCAACCTCAGCAGCTATTTTCCAAAACACGACCTTGGTAAATGAGGGGCTGAAGCACTTGGAAGTCACAGTGCTCCTTGCAAAGCACAAAGGATAAAATGTTCTTGCATTAGCAGCTCAGTGAATAAAGCTGTGGGCTCTCAAGCACCAGCTCCCAGGTTTGATCCCAGCATCACATGTGCCAGTGGGAGGCTCTGATTCTCTTTCTCTCTCATGAATGAATAAAGAAGTCCTCTGGATGCATGTCGATTCATGACAAAACATGGCATAAAAAACTTATCTTCTTGGGGGCTGGGCGGTAGCACAACGGGTTAAGCACACATGGTGCAAAGCCCATGTTAGAGCCCCTGGCTCCCCACCTGCAGGGAAGTCACTTCACAAATGGCGAAGCAGGTCTGCAAGTGTCTGTGTTTTTTTCCCCCTCTGTCTTCCCGTCCTCTTTGGATTTCTCTCTGTCTTATCTAACAACAATGATAGCAATAATAACAACAACAACAATAAACAACAAGGGCAACAAAGGGGGAAAAATAGCTTCTAGGAGCAATGGATTCCTAGTGCAGGCACCGAGCGCCAGCGATAACCCTGGAGGGAGGAAAAAAGAAACTCATCTTCTCTAAGAAATAAAATATTAACCTTTTATATAGTGATGGGATGTGGTTTATGAGCAGAAAATGTGAATCCATGCAGAATAATAACCCACCTTAAACTCTTTAAGAAATGAGCCTGTTTCATTGCCAGGAAAATGAGGGCAGCAGCCTCCACCTCCTGGGGACAGTACACTAGGATTGACTGGGCAGGTATTTCTTGGGTCTCTTAGTTTCCAGTGAGGGACCTAGAGAAGAGAAAGCTTGCTGGCTTGGCTGACCTCCCCGCCCCCCACCTCCGGCCGGGTCTTGCAGGCTCCCAGCCCGTTGCCCATGAACGAGGAGGTTTCCTGCAGCGTTAGCAGGTGGCTTTTGAGCAAATAACTGTCCAGCACAAAAGAGTTTGCTCCTGGTCATGATTCCTTCAGTCATTCATCAAAGACGGCTCACCCTTTGCCCAGGAAAGTGCACATTAAGCAAACACACCATCCTGAGTTCAACTTCAGGGAGACTGTGGACCCCCAGTCAGGAGCGTCCACCCTGCAGAGTTGAGGGAGACAGCATGAGCCTGCTGAGGCTGCAGGCTGAGCGGGACCTGCCTGCTCTCCATGCACCAGCCTGAGCTGTTTTCCTTCACCATTTTCCTGACCATTCTAGTTCTCAAATATTTATATTGATCAGAGATTAAACAGACCCTCGCTGTCCAAAATGTTTCTTGGAACTAGGGCGCCTATAGAGTTTCCAACTTTCTGAAAGCCTCAGTCATCAAAGAGACTGGCTTTCTATTATTAGGAGACACTATCAGCTTGGATTCCTGGACATCCAGGGTATACTTGTTTTGCCTTCTTCCAGTGTCTGAACGAAACAAGATACTTAAAATAAAGCAATGCCATTGCTCCCTCCTGGCTTTCTGATGTGCAAAGAGACTTGAGCTATTGGCCAAAACATGCAGAGATGAGAAATAGAATTTGGTGGTTTCTTTAGCCTCCAAATATGGAAGGGGGTTGGGGGGGGGAGACTGAAAGTGGAAAGGAGGAAAAGGAAAAAGAAGAGGCAGGAAAGAGATTGAATGTTAAACCAGGGTGGCTTGAAATTAACCTGTATTAGGACTGGGTGGTGGTATACCCAGTTGAAAGCACATGCTACCATGTGCAAGGACTCAGGTTCAAGCCCTTGGTCTGCACCTGTAGGGGGGAAGCTTCACAAGTGGTGAAGCCGAGCTGCAGGTATTTCTCTCCTTCATCTCTAGATTGTCTTTGTTTCTATTTGTCTTTCTAATTAATAATTACTTTTTAAAATGAATTAGCCTGTATTGTGCATCTTATAGACCTAAATTCTACAGCTCTATGTCAGGCCCTGAATGGTCATGATCTTGTGCTACCCTTCTTTAAATCCAAAGAATTCTTGTTCTCGTCTTCACGTTAGGAATAATTTTGTAGGCTTAGGTGGTGCCATACCCGGTTGAACACACGTTACCATGCACAAGGACCCAGGTTCAAGCCCCTGGTCCCCACCTGCAGTGGGGAAGCTTCATAAGTGGTGAATCAGGATTGCAAGTGTCTTTCTCTCTTCTCTTTTTTCCTCTCTTCTCCTCCCCTCCCCTCTCCCCTCCTCTCCCCCCTCCTCCTCCCTCTCCTCCTCCTCCTCCTTCTTCTCTCTCTCTCTCTCTCCTCCTCTCCAGGGCCTTGAGTATGGTAATGTGTGTGTTCAACCAGGGTCCCTCACTGAATAATCTCTTAAGTATGCTTTCATTCCAGTCCATGAAGAATATTTTCCCGTGGTCTTGGAGGTGGCACAGTGATAAGGTTTTGAACTCTCAAGCATGAGGTCCTGAGTTTGATTCCCGGCAGCACATGTGCCAGAGTGATGTCTGATTCTTTTCTCTCTCCTCCTGTCTTTCTCATAAATAAAATAAAAATCTTTTTAAAAAGATCGTTTTCCCAGGTAATCCTATTTTAACACCACATCCCTGAGGAGATGATTCTTCACAGTCATTCACTTATGTTGGCTTTGTCTTTTTTTCCCCCTCTGTCTTTTCCTGTCTGCTACTCTTAGATTTCTTCACAGATGAAAAGATTTTTGTGACCCTTTGTTTCTTTCTTTTTTTTTTTTTTGATGAGAGTGATGCTACACTTACAAATAAAGTTACTGTAAACTACCTGTATGTCATTTATTCATTCATTCATTTATTTATTGCCTCTAGGGTTATCTCTAGGGCTCAGTGCCTGCACTATGAATCCTCTGCTCCTGGAGGCCATTCCCCCCCCCCATTTTTGTTGCCCCATTGTTGTTGTCGGATAGGACAGAGAGAAATCAAGAGAGGAGGGGAAGACAGGGAGGAGAGAAAGAAAGACACCTGCAGACCTGCTTCACCGCTTGTGAAGCAACTCTCCTGCAGGTGGGGAGCTGAAGGCTCGAACCAGGATCCTTAAGCTTTGCGTCATGTGTCTTTAACCCGCTGCGCTACCGCCCAGCCCCGTATGTCATTTATAATTGAGCTCTACTTACACTATCTTTTTAGAACACTTTTTCAAATTTGAATATGCATAAGAATCATCTGGAACTTTTGTTCGATTTCTTTTTTTAATTTTTCCCCTTTATTGGGGGATTAATATTTTACATTTGGCAGTAAATACAAAAGTTTATACATACATAACATTTATCAGTTTTGCACAGAACAATACAACCCCCACTAGGGCCTCTGTCATCCTTTTCTAGGACCTGTAATCCCCCCCACCCCAGAGTCTTTTACTTTGATGCAATACACCAACTCCAGTCCAGGTTTGTTTCTTTTAAAAAATAAAGCTCAATCTGTAAATAAAGTTTTATTGAAACCCAGAAAAAATACTGTGTTTATTTGCTTACTTATTGAATAGAAGAAGAGAGAAATTAAGAGGGAGGGAAGTAGAGAAAGAGAAAGACACCTGCAGCCTTGCTTCACCACTCGTGAAGCTTCCCTCCTGCAGGCAGGGAGCGGGAACCTGAACCTGGGTCCTTGAGCCATGGCTGCATGTGCTCTCAATCAAGTGAGCTGCCACCTGGCCCTGACCCTTTGTTTCTAAGAATTGTACTGATGGCGGGTCTACAGAGGACTGCAGAGACAGGAGTTTGTACCTGTCAGAGAAACATGGTCTGAGGACCAAGCAGTGGACACAGCTGGAAATGGATGATTAGTGAGGGCGGTAATGTGAGAGCAAAACACGTGATACAACAAATCCCAATTTGGGGTAACCGAACCAGTAGAAGTGGGTTCCCAGTGTGAACAGCGAGGCGAGTGCAGGGGCTGCGATGCTCAGAAGGGGGGTGATGCCAGATGGACACACTCAAACGTGCACGTCGGTTGTGGCAATGAGCATTGTGGATGTGAGTGTCAGTCACTATTCCTCAGGGTTAATTTTTAAAACGTCAAGAGAATTAAAATTAACAGTCCCATGGAATTCCTAAAAATCTGTTATCTAAAAGAAAGCAAAAATGTGCAGCCAGGGAGGTGGCAGGGCCCAGATTTAAGCCCAGCTTCCCACACTTTGAAGGAGGCTTTGCTACTCTGGTTTCTCTCCCTCTCTCTTGCTCTGTTTCTGGCTCTCTTTATACCTGAAAAAAATCAGCCTGGGGCAGTGAAGCCTCAGCATTGTAAATATACATATATATGAATATATATTTATGTATATAAATATATGTAAAAATAAAAATCAGTGTCCATGTTCAGCTTATGTAGTGAACAACTGTGTTAGGAGACATTGATCACATTTTGCTTTACAGAGAGACTTATTTATTAGCAAGAGAGAGAGAGAGAGAGAAAGAGAGAGAAACCAGGCAATGGTGCAGTGCTCAAATTACCATGCACAAGGACTCAGGTTCAAGCCCTGAGTCCCCACCTGCAGGGAGGAAGCTGAGTTCCCACCAAGCAGTGGAAGAAGGCTACAGGGTTCTCTCTGTTCCTCTTCCTGACCATCTCTTCCCTCTTGATCACTCTTTCTCTCTCTCTCTCTGTGTGTGTGTGTGTGTGTGTGTGTGTGTGTGAGAGAGAGAGAGAGAGAGAGAGAGAGGTGAGAATAGAGCAGCACTCTGGCACAGTTAATGATGGGGGTCAGATTTGGGGCCTCATGCTTGAGAGTCGAATACTTTAGCTACTGCACCACCTTCTGGACTGTAATATTGGTCGTATTTTGATACTTCTCTTTGGAAATGCTTCCTAACCCATTTTTTATTATTGATTTGTTATTCTACATAGTTTTTAACAAAAGAAGTAAAATCATTTCACCTACATCATTTGAATACTTCTTGTTACCTGACCTGTTTACAGAAGGCCAAACTCACTGACCAATTATGATGATTTGACACCACGATGGACTATTTCATTTGGTTAATGGTCTGTTTTTTGTTTTTTTTTTTTTAAGAACCAAAGAGACATTCCCATGATTCACTTAGTAAGATAAGGACATCTCCCAAAGAAGGCTCCTGAGGTGGTCTGACTTTACAAAAGACAAAAATCAGTCACACTACCATCACACAAGTAACTGCAAGCTTGAAAACATGGACAGCATGCGTTGAGCTCCATTTATATACCCACGTCTAGAATTTATTTCACAGCATGTGGACGCACAACTCCTTCAAGTACAATAAACGTTATTTTCCTTTTTGCTGCATAGTGCTCCAAGGCCTCAAATAGAGGAAAATAAACTGCACCAGTTCCTCAGTTGTCTATCAACGCCTGAAATCTCCACATAAACATCCCGGGTCTGGTTGGGAGCAGAGGCTGCTGGCTGAATGCAGAGCAGAGTCAGAGGGCTCAGCCAAGGCAGCTGGCGGTCTGGGAGCTGGGGACATGGGCTCCTGACCTTCTGTGCCCACAGGCTCCTTTTCATCTGGTTTCAATTCTCTTGTTTGTGCACCTTGTCATATTTATTATTGAATTCCTGATTCATTCTTCTTGTTTCATGTTCCATGTTCCAATGATTTATGAGAAATTGCTGATCGAGCTGTTGTCTTTGGCAAAGGCTGAGTGCACAGAGCCCCTCAACAATGCAGGGAGAATAAACGTGTTCTGAGCAGTACAATGGCCGGGCTGAACAGACATCCATCGATTCATGGAAAATACCAGCTGAAGATGCTTTAAGGAGACACCTTTTTCTCCTCAGATGTAGCCAGGATGTTTTCAAAGTCACACATATTTTCTCTCTTTTTGTTGGATGATTGTTGCTAGACAATGTAAAGATGTGGTCCTAGAATAGTGATCTGGACAGAAATCTGATCAGAGAGAGATAGTTTTTAGTTTAGCTCAAGATGAAGAGGCATGTTTTCTATGTGTTTGGCTTAATTAGGAAATGAAATATACTAATAACATGTCAGTTCTCTCCCCCCTCCCTCCTTCTCCTTTTTCTTTTTCTAAATTTATTCATTTAACACTTATTATTAGATAGAGACAGAAATTGAAAAGGGAGGGAGAGATAGACAGGGAAGGAGACAGAGGCATCTGCAGCCCTACTTCGCCACTCGTGAAGCTTTCCCCCTGCAGGTGGGGAGCAGGGACTAAAGCCTAAGTCCCTGTGCACTGTAATGTGTGCACTTAACCAGGTGAGCCAATGCTTGCCACCCCCTCTTTTCTCCTCTTCTTTCTCCTCCTCTTCCTCCCCCTTGCTTTCAGACTGAGCAGAGAGGCAGAGAAAGAGTGAAAAAGACCACAGCACCCAAGCTGCACACATGGCAAAGCGGTGTACATTCCGGTCCAGCTATTTTGCTGGTCCTCAGTTAATTTCAAAACATCATAAAAATAATCTAGTTTTTTAGTATGGAATGAGAATGTTTGTTTGTTTGTTTCATGGTGACCAACTTTCTGTGGTTTAGCTAACTGAATAGTAATCAGTGAGTCTACTGTGCTTGGAGAAAATTATCTAATTAGATAAACTTTGCAGATTAAGCAAAATATTCAGAGAATCTTCTCTACAATTCTTCCTCTCCACTAGAGGGTGGTAAACACCTTCCCAGAAAATACTGCTCTGGCTAAACTTTTATCTTTCTACCTAAGTACTATATGACAAAATAGCATAGCAAATACCTTAAAATAAGTGTGTATAAAGATGACCTATTAAGTCTTGTTTTTTCTTTCTCTATATCATTTAATAATTTTTAAATGACTGCATGGTGAGAAGGGTCAGTACAGCAAGTCCAATGACTAGAATCATGTGATTCATTCATTTGCATCTTCTCAGAAAAGGCAACACACAAGTGAAGACAACAGAAAAACAGGTGAATGAACATAATAAACTGCACCACCAATAAAAACTAGATCATAGCAAAAGAGAAAAAGAATTCTGTTCTTTTGAAGATAAACTAACGGGGGGTGGGGGGAGGATGACTACTTTTCCCGTTTTTTTGTTTGTTTGTTTTGTTTTTTCCTCAAACATTAGCTGTATGAGAGCACCTAGAACAATAAAAGCATCTGTAGGCTAACAGGTAACCAAAGTAAGCTAGATATTTCAAAGGCTGTTTTAATGAACCAAATGGTTATTTCTTTTTTAAATTTTTTTTGTATTTATTTATTTTCCCTTTTGTTGCCCTTGTTGTTTTATTGTTGTCGTCATTGTTGGATAAGACAGAGAGAAATGGAGAGAGGAGGGGAAGACAGAGAGGGGGAGAGAAGGATAGACACCTTCAGACTTCACTGTTTATGAAGCTTCCCTCCTACAGGTGGGAAACAGGGGCAAAAGACTTTCATGCTTGAGGCCCAAAGTCCTAGGTTCAATCCACAGTATCACTATAAACCAGAACTGAGCAGTACACTGATAAAAAATTACTAGTACTACTAATAAATATGACTTCTTATCTAATTTCTGGAAACCAGAAATGTAGTCATAATTCCGATCTTGTATCCATCTGGTTTAGATACCTAAGTGTCTTTTCCAAACATGTCATGAAAAGTTTAATTAAGGTGTATTGCACCCAAATAAAGGACCCTGGAGTGGAGGTTGGGGTGGGGTGTGTGTGTTCATTTCCTGGTAAATAATGGTGGAGTAGGACCTAGGCTGGGGATAACTGTTTTTCAGAAAACTGAGAAATTTTACACATGTACCAACAACTGTATTTACTGTTGATGGTAAACCATTAATCCCCCAATAAAAATATACATATATTTTTAAAAGTTAAGAAGAACCAATCCCACACTAAGAAAGGAATTGTGATAAAGTTAAAAACAAGAGCAAGGCAATAGTATAGAAGTAATGGAGTGGTAGTATCCCCAAACTGCTCTCTAAGATACAGAAGGAACTAGTAATTGTCAGAGATTGGAGAACTCTCTGGGGAAGCCTTGAGAGTTTATTTTAAATAAGCAAACAAACAAACATAAAGAGCCTTATCAAAAATGTAAAGAGAGGGATCATCCTTTTTAGGTCCTTGGCATGTTCATTGAAGACTCTTGACACTGAGCTCATATACTGCTATTGAGGATATATTTTGTCACAGTCATTCTCGAAAGAAATTGAGGAATAATGCACCGAGAGCTTTGAATGATTGCTCATCATTTTTCCCAGCAATTAAACTATCAGAAATCTGTAGTAAAGAACTTCAGGGGGCCAGGCGGTAGTGCACCTGGTTAAGCGCACACATTACAATGGGCAGGGACTCAGGTTCAAGCCCCTGGTCCCCACTTCCAGGGAGAAAACTTCACAGGTGGTGAAGCAGGGCTGCAGGTGTCTCTCTGTCTCTCTCCTCTCTCTCCTCCCCCCCATTTTATTTCTGTTTCCACCCAATAATAAATAAATAAATAAACTTAAAAAACTGGAGGTCGGGCAGTAGTGCAGCGAGTTAAGCGCAGGTGGGGCAAAGCACAAGGACCGGCATAAGGATCTTGGTCCAAGCACCCAGCTCACCACTTGCAGGGGGGTCACTTCACAGATAGTGACGAGGTCTGCAGGTGTCTATCTTTCTCTCCCCCTCTGTCTTCTCCTCCTCTCTCCATTTCTCTCTGTCCTATCCAACAACAATGATATCAATAACAACAATAATAATAACTACAACAACAATGAAAAACAACAAGGGCAACAAAAGGGAAAATAAATAAATAAATATAAAAAAATAATTAAAAAATATATATGGTTCATTACCATACTATTCATAATACTAAATGACTTTTATTTTATTTTATTTTAAATATTTTATTTATTTTATTTTTGAGAGAGATGCAAAGAGAGAGCAACAGACAGAGAGAAACACCAGAGCACTGCTCGTCTCTGGCTTATGGTGGTGCAGGGGATTGAACCTGAGACTTTAGAGCCTCAGGCATGAGAAGCTGTTTGCCCAACTGGTTAACCATTGTGCTATCTCCCCCACCCCACTAAATGACTTTTAAAGAACTACTGATATATTTTTATTCATTTACTAGAGAGCTGGAGCAGCACTCTGGCACTCGCAACGGTGGGGATCAAATTCGGAGCCTCATGTCTGAGAATCCATTGGCTTTATCCACCACGCCACCTTCCAAGCTGCTTAAATAACCTTAAATAACAAAACATTCCAACAGCAGAAAAATGATTTCAGCAGATGCTTGTACATCTACATAAGCCACCCAATAAATATTATGTTTTCTGGGAAGGCAATTGTATTATATTAATGAAAAATAAAGATAAAAAATTACCCATGTAGGATGTGACAAAAAAATTATGCTAGAATTGTCCAATAGGGGGAAAGGAACTCTCAAAGAACAATAGTCATTTAAAATGGAAATAGAATACTGATATGAAATTTCCATATTTTTTCTACTTTTTGCAGGGGCTCCCATGGAGCATCATGGGAGAAAAATCAACACTTAATGAGGGAAAGGCATATATATGTGTGACAATTTGGATAGGCTCTTTTAAAAAAATAATTATCTTTATTAATTTATTGGATAGAGATTGTCAGAAATCAAGAGGGGAGGGGAAGATAGAAAGGGAGAGAGATGGGGGTCGGGAGGCAGCACAGCGGGTTAAGCACACATGGCAAAGCATAAGGACCAGCTGAAGGATCCCAGTTTGAGCCCTTGGCTCCCCACCTGCAGGGGGGTTGCTTCACAGGCATGGAAGGAGGTCTGCAGGTGTTTATTTTTCTCTCCCCCTCTGTCTTCCCCTCCTCTTTCGATTTCTCTCTGTCCTATCCAACAACAATGACAACAACAACAACAACAATAATAATAATAACAACCACGATAAACAGCAAGGGCAACAAAGGGGAAAAAATAACTTTCAGTGGGGCCAGGTGGTAGCCCAGTAGGTTAAGCACACATGGTGCCAAGCACAAGGACCGTGTAAGGATCCCAGTTCGAGCCCCTGGCTCCCCATCTGCAGGGGGATCGCCTCCCAAGAGATGAAGCAGGTATCTATCTTTCTCTCCCCCTCTGTCTTCCCCTTCTCTCTCAATTTCTCTTTGTCTTGTCCAATAACAATGACAGCAATGACAACAATAAAAATAACAACAACAACAATGGCAACAAAATGGGAAAAATGGCCTCCAGGAGGAGTGGATTTGTAGTGCATGCACCGAGCCTGAGTAATAACCCTGGGGGGGGGGGGAAGAAGGGGGCGAGCCTACAGCACTGCTTCACCATTCGCAAAGCTTTCCCCCTGCAGGTGGGGACCAGGGCCTCAAACCCAGGCCGTTGTGCCTGGTAACATGAGCGTTCTACCAGGTGCATTACCACCTAGACCACAGGCCATTTTAAAGGGCCACTAACATGGACTCTAGTAAGAGTCTGTGGAAGCAAACTCTAAACAAATTATCAAGCCTTTCCTAAATAGCGGACATTCAGAATGGAAGGCTAGCCGAGTTTTTTTTGAAGAAGAAGAATAAAAAGAGGGGAAAAAAAAAATCTCCCTCCCTTCAGTTGGGTTGGATCTTGTCTTGGCTGGGGAGGATGAAGTGATATCCCCCATCTCACCCCTTTCTTTTTTTCAGTTTGAACCATAGGTGTTCATGAAAGACTGTAGAAAATACAGACTTTCTTTTCAAATGGATTGCAATTCAAATGAGGAATATGAAGTTTATTTTTTAGGAGCCAGGTAGTAGAACACCTGGTTGAGCTCACATGTTACAATGCACAAAGGCTTGAGTTCAAGCCCCTGGTTCCCACCTGCAGGGGGAAGCTTCACAAGTGGTGAAGCACTGCTGTAGGTCTCTTTCTCCTTTCCCTCTCATAATTTATCTGTCTCTATCCTATAAAATAAAAATAAATAAAATATTGAAAAGCTAATCTATTTCCACCTATAAGAGTTGTTGTTACTAACAGTGCCTTCAGAAATAACTTTTTGTATACTTATCTTTCTTGCTCAGTTAAAAAATAACTTGCCACTCGTTCCTAATCTTTCTAAAAGCCATAGAGACCATCATATTTTGAAATCATTTTTCCAATAAATCTGGACAAAGTTGATAATCAAACACATTATTATTATCTCTGGAGTGATATATACAGACAGCCTCATCTCAATTTAGGTTACATTTCCCCATCAAATAAGCAGTGAAAATCTTTGGTTTTCAAAGATTACAAAAATAAAGTATGTCCAGGCTGGAGTATGGATTGACCTGCCAACATCCATGTTCAGTGGGGAAGCAGTTACAAAAGCCAGACCTTCAACCTTCTGCACCCCATAGTGATCCTGGGGTGGGTTCATGCTCCTAGAGGGATAAAGAATAGGAAAGTTTTCAAGGGAGGGGATGGGATACTGAACTCTGGTAATGGGAATTGCGTGGGATTGTACCCCTCTTATCCTATGGTCTCGTTAATATATTTTTATTTTATGAATAAATTAAAAAAACTTAATGTACAACCAAAAAAAAGGGGGGGAAGCTATCTAACTAGATAGATAGATAGATAGATAGATAGATAGAAATAAGTATAGATATATAGTCAACCATATCTGTGATTTTGGGAGAACTATTGCAGCTTCTTCTGGAGGGGGATGGGGACACAAAACTGATGATGGGAATGGTGTAGGATTACACCTCTATTGGGAGTAAGGCGGTGGTGCAAAGCACAAGGACCGGTGTTAGGATCCTAGTTTGAGCCCCCGGCTCCCCACCTGCAGGGAAGTTGCTTCACAAGTGGTGAAGCATGTCTGCAGGTGTCTATCTTTCTCTCCCCCTCTCTGTCTTCCCCTCCTCTCTCCATTTCTCTCTGTCCTATCCAACAATGATGACATCAGTAACAACAACAATAACAACTACAACAAGGGCAACAAAATGGAATAAATATTTTTTAAAAGAATTATACCCCTATTATCTTATAATTTCATAAATCACTAATAAAAATATTTTTGAAACAAAAAAAAGTATGGAGGTTGGGTGGTAGTGCAGCAGGTTAAGCGCACATGGCGCAAAGTGTAGGACCAGCATAAGGATCCCAGTTGGAGCCCCTGGCTCCCCACCTGCTGGGGAATCACCTCACAAGTGATGAAGCAGGTCTGCAGGTGTCTTTCTCTCCCCCTCTCTGTCTTCCCTTCTTCTCTCGATTCCTCTCTGTCCTATCCAACAACAGCAATGACAACAATAATAATAACCAAACAACGAGAAAACATCAAGGGCTACAAAAGGGGAAAAAAAAAAAGAAGCCTCCAGGAGCAGTGGATTCTTGGTGCAGGCACCAAGCCCCAGCAATAATAATAATATTGCAAATATTATTATTGGAGGCAAATAATAATAATACTAATAAATAAAATAAAGAAAAAAAGTAAAGTATGTCCAATCAAATTTGAACTTTAGAGAAAGAACAATTATGTGTTTAGCATAGGTACCAATTTCTGTATGCAGCACAGAACTACTCAGTAGTTACTCAAATTTAAGTGAGTTTCCTGGGTTAATAGTAAACTGCAAAGCCTGGCATTTGAGATCTCAGAATTACTAATAAGTGATTGTAGGCCTATATCTAGAAACCTACTCATTCCAATAGTCACAGCTATTCTTTTCTCAGTTGAGTACCATTTGGGTCCTTTTGATATGAATTACAGAAGCCAAAATGTTGTCAAATCTGGTTTATTTAGGGCAGGGATTATGCAAATAACTTTCATGCCTGAGGCTGAGAGTTCCCAGCACCAATATTAGTCAGAACTGAATAGCTTTCTGGTAAATAAATAAGTTGGAGGTCGGGCAGTGGTGCATCAAGTTGAGAGCACATGTTACCATGCACAAGGTCTGGGGTTCGAGCCCCTGACCCCACTTACAGGAGTCTGTCTCTTTTCTCTTTCCTTCTCTATTCCCCTTTCCTCTCAATTTATTTCTGTCCTATCAAATAGGAAGGAGAGAAGGATGGGAGGGAGGGGGGAAAGAATATTGAAAAATGGCTTTAAAAGAGAAAAGTAAATAAATAATATAAAATAAAATTGGTTTATATCATCAGGGTGTGAATAATGATAATAAACATTAATAACTGAATGTGAATTTCAAGGTAGAAATGCTAGTCATTTGAAAAAAAATCTTACTTTGAAGTTATTTCTTCTTCCACCTTAGAATACATCATCTATAGAAACTTTTTATAAGATTATGAAAATTCAAGACAGTTGGCTCTCTCTCTGCCAACAGGCTTCCCTCTGTCTCCCCTCTGAGGCAGCTGGCTCCTTTATACTGTCTACCCTTTTCTCCTCTTGGTGACTATTTCTTAACTTTTCTATTCCAATAAACTTTCTATAGCCTTAAAAAAAAAAAAAAAAAAAAAAAAAAAGATTCTCCCATAGCAAAGATACAGCTCCATCTAATGGAAAAAATACTCCATTACAACCCCTCACATGGGAATATCTCTAAGAGTGCAGACAAAACCAGTGTGTGCTATACTCACAAAACAGATCTCCCTCTCACCCTCTCTCATTCTGTTTTTTTTTTTCCCACTTTAGCTGCAACCCAAAGGAAATTAACATTTTTGAAAGAATTGCTTTTTTCCTTAGATATGGTCTGTGGAATATAAATAAACTACGAAGTTAAGAGTGGAAGCAACCCAGGTGTCCAACAACAGATGAGTGGCTGAGCAAGTTGTGGTATATATACACAATGGAATACTACTCAGCTGTAAAAAATGGTGACTTCACTGTTTTCAGCCGATCTTGGATGGACCTTGAAAAATTCATGTTGAGTGAAATAAGTCAGAAACAGAAGGATGAATATGGGATGATCTCACTCTCAGGAGGAAGTTGAAAAACAAGATCAAAAACGAAAACACAAGTAGAACCTGAAATGGAATTGGCATATCGCACCAAAGTAAAAGACTCTGGGGTGGGGGTGGGTGGCTGGGGAGAATACAGGTCCAAGAAGCATTCAGACAACCTAGTGGGGGTTGTATTGTTATATGGGAAACTGGGGAATGTTATGCATGTACAAACTATTGTACTTACTGTTGAATGTAAAACATTAATTCCCCCCCCCCAAAAAAAATAATAAAGAGTCTGACTATCTAGCCACCAGCATTCAAAGTTCATTTTGACCCTAAGTCACTTACAAAACATAAACTGAATTTTGTTTTCATTATCTTGTTTTACTATCTGCCACCAGGAGGGCTAGTGCTGGGGCTCAGTGCCTGCATGAGAATTTTCTTCCTTTCCACAGAGATGCCTGCAGCCCTGCTTGTGAAGCTTCACCTGCAGGTAGGGACCAGGGGCTCGAACCTGGGCAAACTTACTTTTCTGTCCCTGAGAATCTTAGTGCTTCAGGATGCTGTAGATGATGTAAATCAAATGTTCTCTACCCTGGATCGTCTGAGAAAACTAAAAAAAATATAGCCCAATGGTGGTCCACCCACAGGAACGCTTCCTGGATTGCTCTGGGGCAAGGATGAGCACTGGAAGTGTGTGCGCCCCCCTCCTCCCAAGACACACACTGTACCCCCCCCAACTCCAGCGTGAGGCCAAGGTTAGTGCCCAAAGGGATCTAAGATAGTCACATGGGTTACATTTGAGGAAACAAGCTACACAGAAGGAATAATGCTAGAAATTAGTTAATAGGACAGAGAGAAATCTAGAGGGAAAGGATCCAGCCACTACTTCCTCATCCCATCCTCCATTTGTTTTTAAAGACAGAGAGAGAATGAGAGAAACCACAGCACCAAAGATCTCTCCAATGGGTCACAGGCTTGGCAAAGCAGCGCACTGTCCAGCTGAGCTATTCCATGGCCCCTGCTTCCTCTCCAGACCAAGCCCTCCTTTCCTCCAGCCTGCAGCACTGCTACAGTCTTTCTGCTCTGACACACCCCAAGTGTGCATGCTCTTCCCAGTGAGGCAGCCTGCTGCTCCTTTCAGACGCGATTTCCCCAACATGGCTGTGCCTCACTCAGTGTCCTGAGTGCCTACCCCTCTCACTGCCCCACATTAGCCCTTCCATCTCCCTCCACACCGAGTCCACAGCTCCCTTTCCCTTCACTCTTCATGGCTTTGTCACCGGAAGTGGTACAGACACCGTGAGGCAGACTGACAGCAAGGAGTAAGATTCCAGTTCCAGACTGCTGAGTCTTAGTTCTTTCATGTATGAGCAGAAGATAGCATGTATAAAGCCGCCAGCACTGCGGCTCCTGCACAGTACTCAGCCTATCCGTCTCAGCACATTAGTCACTGTCATCATGCAGCCTGGGAGGTAGTGCGTCAAAAAGCATCAGATACTCATGCATGAGGTTCTGAGTTCAATTCCTGGCATTGCATGCACTTAAGTGGTGCCCTGATGTTCTCTCTCCCTCTGTCACTAATTAACAGATATCCTTAAAAACAAAATTTACACAATCATGTAGTAAATCTGGGAAGTGGTTAGACTGATTCTGCCACTTTGTCAAAAATTTTTAAAAGTTATTATAAATCCTTTGCTATGTATCATATTAGCATCTGCACTTTTTTTTTTTTTTCATTGAAAGCAATGTAATCTTTTTCTCCTTGTGCTTTGGAGAAAGCACCCCCTAACTCCCTCCTTCAGTTCTGGGCTCTGTCATGATGGGAAGAAGCCAATGGGTTAGTCCACCTCCCTGCATCCTGGAACTAACTGGTTTAGGGAGAAGCTATTTTCTTGATTGCAATCAGTGAAAATTAAATAGAAATAAGTTAAAAAAAAAAAAAAAAGAAAAAAGAGGGGGCTGGGTGGTGGCACACCTGGTTAAGCACGTTACAATGTGCAAGGGTCCGAGTCCCCACCCGCAGGGGGAAAGCTCTGCAAGTGGTGAAGCTGTGCTGCAGGTGTCTGTCTCTCTCCTTTTCTATCACCCCCTCCCTCTTGATTTCTGGCTGTTTCTATCCAATAAATAAAGCTAATAAAAATTTTTAAAAAGAACAGGGAGGAGGTAGATAGCATAATGGTTATGCAAACAGACTCTCATGCCTGAGGCTCCAGAGTCCCAGGTTCAATTCCCCCACCACCATAAGCCTGAGCTGAGCAGTGCTCTGGTAAAAATGAATAACAAAAAGGATGAGAGATGGAAAGACAGAGAGAAGACACACCTACTCTACTTCCCATGGAGTGCCCTCCCTGCAGGTGGGGCTCCGGTGGCCACCTGCCTTTTTTTATCTTGTTTGGAAGAGGATGAGGGGGGCTGGTGGTGGCAAATCCAGTTGAACACTCCTTTTTTTTTTTTTTTTTTTAGTTATTTTTAAACTGATTTTTATTTATTATTTGCTAGTACAGAGAATTTGAGAGTGAAGGTGGAGGTAGAGAGAGACCTACAGACCTGCTTCACCACTTGTGGAAGCTTCACCCCCGCAGGTGGGAATTGGGAGCTTGAACTTAGGTCTTTGCACATGGTAGTTTGCCGCCACCAGGCCCCCTCACCTCTTTCAAACAAGTCAAACATGGCAGTAGGAATGGTGGAGCAGTTACCTTAAATGATTATGGTGACAAAATTAAAATAAGGCAAGTGCAGGGCTTAATTCTCAGGACAATCTTTTTTGCAGAACTTTGCTGAGGAGGTGAAAGGGCTACTTAGGGCTCAGAGCCGTCATAATAAAGTAACAACAGTCCCTTAGATGAGTTGAAAAGGGGGGTGGGTTGTTTGCTGCTTGGCTGGTGACCTTTTTTCTGTGCTCACAAGTGGCTACCATTCTCTTAGTGCTGTCTTGTTCTCTCCTCTGTCAACACTTGGCCCAATGCCAATGCTTTGTGGCAATTCTTAGGTTTCACAGGTGTTCCTGAGCTGCCCATGAGGGTCAGGTCAGCGAGTGACTGCTTCTCTTTGTTAAATCTAAGAATTGGCACAAAGCATTGACACCATGGAGCTGGAATCCTGTTGTTCATTCTCTCCTGAGTACTGAAGTCGATCTGGCTTCCTTAGACTTCTGTAATTTAATACACACACACGTGCATGTGTGTATTTGATAGGAAAGAGAAATTGAGAAGGGTTGATAGGCAAAGACCCAGTTGCAGTACTTCTTTACCACTTGTGACACATCTCTCCAAGTGGGGACCGGGGCCTTGAACTCAGATCCTTGTACAGTAGGTAACATATGCACTCAACCAGGTACACCACCTCCTGGCCTCCTGGAATTGTGATTTTGCAGTGCAAAACATGCTACAGATGTCTGCAGAGATTTGCTCGTAGGTTAATCGAGCAGTTATTATATTCCATTTGCATGGCACTGTGATTGAAAGCACTGCTCTTCTCAATTTTCTGAGGTTTATTTATTTGTTAGGACAGAAGAAACTTGAGAATGGAGACACTTGCAGCACTGCTTCACAATTCATGAAGCATCCCTCCTGCAGGTGGGGAACCTGGGGCTTGAACACTAACTACCCATTTACCTGTCTCCAACCAACCACGCAGAGGACATTGCCACAGCCTCCTCTGGGTACTAGATGTGTTCTATGCCAAAGTCCTGCCTGTCATTCTGTCCCCTCCCTAACAAACCCCTTGCTTTTTGTACTTGGCCCCATGTCAGAGCAGCTCTGCTCCACTATATGTGTTGAGAATAGGCACTGCAGGTGTAGGAACTATGAGGGGAAGGGACTAAGCTAACACAACTGTACCCAACTGTTGGCTTGTGAAGCAGCAGTGTATTGAAAAGAAAAACTGCCAAGCCTGTTCCCCACCTGCAGGGAGAATATTTCACATAAATCTTTCTCTCTCCACTCTTTAATTCCTGTCCTATTGAAATGTCCCCCAGTTCCATGGACAGTCTGCTGTTCCTGCATTTCAGCAAATTTAGGAGACTAGAAATGTCATCAACCGGGTTTGAATCTTTTCACTAACCAAATTGTATGCACTTGTATCTTGGCAGCTCAAAATGGGTGTGGAATGTAGCCAATCCACCTAATCCTTTGTCTTAAGTCTCAGACTCTGGATCTGCTACACATGAAGCTGTATCACTAGAGCTGTTCGGCAGATGTATTTTTCTGCACACTATCATTTAAAAAAATAAAAAAGGCTGTGAGAAGCAATGGATTCAGTGCTGGCACCAAGCTCCAGCAACTAGAGGCAAAAACAAAAACTGCCTAACATATGAAAGTTAAGGAAGCTCACTTATATGAAACACCCCAAAATAGTGAGGCTTTATCACCTCAATTACCCCCTCTCTTGTAGTCTCCTGTCAAATCATCCTTCAATGTTACTCTAGTTGGGGGAAGCGCCTAATGTAACCGACACATTTTGTACTTTAATCAGTACATGAGAATTTTTATAATGATCAGTGAGAAGAACCAAAGGTGGTCCTGAGAAAATAAATACACTAAAGCTGAACAAATTATATTTTTATTTACTAATAAATTATTATAATTTCAGTAACCTAGTCCTCGGATTCAGATCCATCGTCATCCTGACTGATTTGGAAGTAACGGAGTTCGTAAGTCTCCTTGTCAGATGCAACTACACGAAGCCAATCACGAAGATTATTCTTCTTAAGGTATTTTTTGGTAAGATATTTCAAATACCTTTGAAATAAAAACATTTCGTTAATACTTACTGGTACAAAGCTAAATATATCCATGTTAACAGTTATCGCCAATCTTAACCTCAAATTGTCGGAAGTTTATGGTTTTCTCTTTTTAAATTTCTTTACTGAGGGATTAATGCTTTATAGCTGGCAGCAAATACACCAGTTTGTACTTACATAACATTTCAGTTTTGCACATAACAATACAATCCCCAGTAAGTTTTTTTCTTTAATATCAAAGCCCTGCTATGCTCTGGCTTGTACTGGTGGCTGAATCTGGCGCTTTAGAGTCACAGGCATGAGAATCTCTGCATAAGCACTAGGTATCTCCCCAAGCCTATGGCTCAGCTCAATTCTTACAAAAGCTTTGGGCACCACCCCAGCCTTTCCTCTTTATCTGTTTTTTCTATTTTTGTTTGGACAGAAACTATGGGGAGATAGGACTTGAACCCAGGTCCCTGTGCAAGGTGGTATATGAGCTTACCCGAGAGTGCCACAATCCAGCCCCTCCTATCACTCCTCAGTCATTTGCTAATGCTAAGAACATCACCCCAAACCTTAGGAAACCAGAAGGACGTCTGATATGCACTGCTTAGTCCACCCCATCACTTGACACCTACAGTTCTCACTAAGCCCTGCTGTCAGATCACCTGTATCAGGTGAAGCCAATAATCTTCCTCTGCTGGCTAGCAAACACTCCCAAACCTTTAAGGTGGTTATTACAAGTGCTTCGCTTGGTAACCAACTAAAACTGCCAGAAGAACTTATAGCTGTCAAAGGGGACATTTACCCCATGTTAAACACTGGGCAGGTACCAAAGTGTGCTGCACGGCTGGTTGACATACACTCTGGACTAGAGGCTGTGACTCACTGGACTGGCTCTTTCCCAGTCAATTATACTAATAACAGCCCAACCCTTACTGCATATTTTCTGTTCATATAGAACTTCAGTTAATAAGTTCAAAGTATTTTTGAAAGATGTCACCAGCTTAGCCTAACTTCTAAGTAGAATACCTATTACGTATCCTACAATTTTTAAAGGAATAGGAAGCAAGCACACCCACCTCTTCGAGAACTGTTTCTCAGAAACAACTGTGATTTTGTTCTTGAAGCGTTCAATGTGAACGACATTGCCAAGATTTCCAGTTTTCCCGTTGACTTTAACCTTCTCCCGTAGAAACTGTTCCTATTTTAAGAAAGAAAAGATGCAAAACTAGGGAAGAAAACCCTAGATGTTCACTAGGGAAGGTACCCTAGGAATATAGCTTAGGTTAACATTAAATACTGAAAACTCAATTATTAACGACTATAGTGATATGAAGCTGTGGATACTTACAAAATTCCCAGAGTCAAAAATGCCATCTTCCACTGGGTGAGTGAGATCCAAATTAAATTTCCACGTCGCCTTCTTAGGCTTCTTGTCTTTCTGCTACAAAAAAAAAAAAAAAAATCATTAAAAGACCGTGTCGGGAGTTGGGCGTTAGCGCAGCAGGTTAAGCGCACGAGGCGCAAAGCGCAAGTTCCGGCATAAGGATCCCAGTGCTTCACAGGCGGTGAAGCAGGTCTGCAGCCGTCTGTTTTTCTCTCCCCCTTTCTGTCTTCTCTACATTTCTCTCGGTCCTATCCAACAATGATGACATCAGTAACAACAATAAAAAGACAACAAGGGCAACAAAAGGGAAAATAAAAGTAGAGAAATTAAAAAGGTGGTGTCAAAGCAATGATATAGAGCATCAGCACATTTAACTTGTTATAAAAAGAAATAAGCTCGCCGACTACCTAATTATTCATGTAGATGCCTAACAGGTAACCCCCGGGTCCATCATCTGCCAGGACATTCCCCCAGCCATGTCTGTCTAGACTCCACTCTGCATTTCTGGGGGTGGGATGGGGGAGTTGGGGCTGTGTTAGGATTTTCTAAACCCTTAACCTGTAGACCGGAAATCTCGCCACGACGCAGGTGTAGCGCGCAGCTCAGGCGAGGTGGGGGGGGACCGGAAGCGGGGGTGACGCCGCGTAGCCGGGGCACCACGGGCCTCACCACTCCACTCCCGTCCAGCGGGACCGGTACCAGAGCTCAGGGCTCCCCGAACGGAGCCTGACATTGTCACCCCCCCCCTTAACCGGAAAGCACGCCCGCACGCCGCGGCTGCGACCCGAGACCGTTCCTACCCACGTCCACCTTTCCTTCATTCCCACTCGGCCGTCCCTGGCTGCCAGAGGCGGAAGCCGCCCTTTCCGGGCCTACAACACTGACGCTAAAACACATTCTTACCGGCGCCATCCTGACAACACACCACGGCGACCAGAGAGGAAGTAGCGGCCGCGCGTCGCGCTTATATTGGGCGTGCTGCGTCACACGCTCAGAACGTAAGCGCGACGCGAACGTCAGAGTGGCGCCGCTCGAAAAAGAACGTAGAGGGAGTGTTTAGGTCAGTTACCACGGCAACCGAGGGCGGGGCGGGAAGGGGGCGGTCCCGGGAGCGGGGCCTGGGCGGTGCTGCGGAGTCCTAGCGACTGAGCCTAGGGGCCTCTGCAGCTTCGTGATGGCCTTATGGGCGCTTAGAGCTTCTTTTTAATCAGCTTACTCTTTTCTACAGCAATTCTAGTGCTCCAGCGGAAAAGTTTATTTTGTATTACTATTTTTTAAATTTTGATAGAGTGACAGAGACCACAGTACTGAAGCTCCTTCCAAGGTGGTGGGGGCTGGACTTGAACCCGGAGGACGCACATGACACAGCAGCGCACTAACCTCTCGAATTATCTCACTGCCCTGTATCTGTGATTTAGAGTCTGGATTTCCCAACGACCTTTGAGTGACGTCAGTATTTCGGGAGAAGCAAAATAAAACCAGTTCCTGGGGAGGAAAGTTTGTATAGAAAAAAATTGCCTAATGCTGGCTCGAGCCCTTGGCTCCCCACCTGCAAGGGGGGGGGGGGTCGCTTTGTAAGTGGTGAAGCAGGTCTGCAGGTGTCTTATCTTTCTCGCCTCTTGGTCTCCCCCATCTCTGTCGATTTCTCTCTGTCCTAAAAACAGCAATAGTAATAACAACAAATGGAGAAAATGGCCTTCAGGAGCAGTGGATTTGTATTGCAGGAACGGAGTCCCAGCGATAACCCTGGAGACAAAAAAGAAAAAAGAAAAAAAAAAGCATATCTATTCCCAGGTTGGTAGTCATTTCATTATTGTCCCGGCTTCGGACCTCAGGATTCTCAGAATCATCCAGAATGCCTTCCAGGTAGAACTTGCAGATTGATCCCCAACTCCAGTACACACGGGTGGAGGCGGGTGGTGACAGTATTAACGGCAAGAAAAAACAGCTTTCACATTTGGGACAGATGTCAATGAATGACAGATAAGGAAAAATGGCATGCCTTTAACATTTTGCAGTGCTTTTTGTTTTTGTTTTGTATAGGTGAGCCTAGTACTGCGATCAAGCCAGAGGATATTCTTGCATATTTATTTTTTGTTGCCCTTGTTTTTGTTGTTGTAGTTATTATTGTTGTTGTCGTCATTGTTGGATAGGACAGATAAATGGAGAGAGGAGGGGAAGACAGAGGGGGAGAGAAAGACAGACGCCTGCACACCTGCTTCACCACCTGTGAAGCGACTCCCCTACAGGTGGGGAGCTGTGGGCAGTGGGGGGGGGGGGCGGCTAGAACCGGGATCCTTATGCAGATCCTTGTGCTTTGTGCCACGTGCGCTTAACTTGCTGCGCTACCGCCCAACTCCCTCTTGCATAACTTTTTAAAATTTATTTACATATATTTATTTCCTTTTGTTACCCTTGTTTTATTGTAGTTATTATTGATGTCGTTGTTAGATAGGACAGAGAGAAATGGAGAGAGGAGGGGAAGACAAAGAGGGGAAGAGAAAGACACCTGCTGACCTGCGTCACCACCTGTGAAGCGACTCCCCTGCAGATGGGGAGCTGGGGGGCTCGAACCAGGATCCTTAGCCGGTCCTTGCGCTATGTGCTCTTAACCACCTGCTGCACTACCGCCCGATTCCCCAAAGTTTATTTTTAACGACAGAGAGGAAGATAACACACAGAGCTAACAGAACACACTGGTCAGCTCTGGCTTATTTTGACTCTGGGGATTGAACCTGGGACTTTGAAGCCTCAAGGGCTTGAAGCCTTTTGCAGAACCATCATGCTGTCTCCCCAGTCCTTCTTGCAGAGTTCTTGACCTTAGTGACAGTGCATTTAGTATTTCTTCAGTAAGTAAAAGGTAAGCTTCTGGAATTTTACACACACACATATACATGCAGGTGTGTCAACACCAACACATAAGTGTAACACAGGTTATGCATACTATGCTGAGATATAGATCTAGTTGGTTAAATATTCACCCACCTCCATTTGGGGGGGGAATGTTTTATCTAAAGCTTTTTCTATTATAGGAAAACTAGTACTTCCCCACTAGACCTACTAATAACAATGACAATTTTGAGAACTCCTAAGAGAATATATTTCTTGCAAGAATATATTAACCTACTGCCCAATACTGACCTATTCACCCACCTGTGGTATGACCTTGTGTACTGCTTTTGCTTCTAGATGTCACGTTTTTCAGTTTTCTTCCATAATTTACAGTAACCAAGCGAGTGGCTTGTTTTGATGTTTTTTTCTTTTTTAAAATATTATTTATTATAGGTAGAGACCAGAGAAGTGGAGAGGGGAGAAGATAGAGAGGGAAGAGGCGGACGCCTGCAGTCCTACTTTACCACTGTGCTTTTCCCCTTGCAGGAGCTTGCACCCAGGCCCTTGCTTAACTAGGCGTGTCACCGCCTGGCCCCTTTTGTATTTCTATCTCCTTCACTATTTTAACTATTATTTTATGTTCTCTTTTGGTCTAACTGGGAAGATGTTGTCAAGAGTTGAGAATAGGAGACCAAGTTATTTTAACTCGATTCAGAAATAACTCTGAAACTGGGCAATGATTTGACAGAACTTTGTACACTTAGTACACTGTATCCAATGTATATTGTGGGGCTAGATGGTTTAATATCGCACTGGAACACACTTTACAGAGATTCTAAATGTGGCAACTCCACAGGGCAGCACCTATTTGGACAGAATATGAGTTTGGGGAAGGAGAGAAAGTGCATCAGGGTCACTTGATACAACGCATAATCAAGCCTTCTCCTCTCTATTGCTTGCTTCTCGGAAACCAGGCTATTGGTACTTGCACATGGCAAGATAGAGTGGGGTTGAATGCAGAAGACACTTAAGACGACACTTTTCCTTTTCTTCCTGTCAGCTGTGTGGTGGCTTTGCAATAGCTCACTGGTCAGGGAGCAAGAGAGGTGATATGGAATGGCACACAGGACATGACAGCCGTGGGGAGCAGGTGCCATTAGCTCTTCTTCAGGAGGAGTGAGAAGGAAGATGCTGAAGATGGCAAGACTTCTTGCTCTTGTGCCTGCAGGACTTTTAGCCGTGTGACTTGTCAACACACAGCAAAAAACACTAAAATATTTTTAAAATAAAGCCATCATTATACCTAAATCTGGAACTAAAACTTTGACATCAGCATAGCCAGTGAGAAAGCTGGGGTGAGCACCTCTAGCATGGACCCAAGATGGAGAAATACACTCGCAAAAAAAAATGTTAGATTTTCTTTAACAGTAATATGCATATTAATTCCCACAACTTTCTAGCTTAATTTTTTTTAGAAATACGTATGTGCATGCATATATAAAATAATGCAAGCTATTTAACTTTATTTTTCTTTAATATAATGAAGTTAACAGTTTAACAAAAAGCTACTAATTCATACATTTGCCATCTACATTTTAAAGGTTTCCAATAATTGGTTCTGTATAGACATGTTTAAATTTCTACCCATTACTGAAATGTAAAGCACAAAATTTTAATACCTGTATTACATAGTTTATAATTTTAAAGTTTTCACTAAAACAGTCTCTGCAGTTTAAAGACAGAGCTCTCAGATCTAACACAGATAAAATGCATTACTAGTAGATTGCTAGTATCATTTCAACTAATTCCTTCTTGGAGTAAAAAATGTACTTAACAGTATAGACCTAGTTTGTTTTTATTATACTAGTACAGAACTAGTTATTTGCATTATACTTTGGACAAGCACAACTGTGCTTATTTATACTAGATTTTACCCACAGTACAAAACTTCTCTCAAGAAAGAGCATAATTATGACTTATGATAAGCTGCAGTCATCACTGAATATAGTGTCCAGAGATTATACAAAGTGCAAAGTAAGATAAACTTATGGCTACGTATACCAAGAATAGTTTCGCGAAGCTCATATGAACCAAAGAACCTCTCTCTTGATTGGAAACTAGGTTTCAACTTGTCCTAAGGAGAACCGAGTAGTGGTGGGTGGTGCAGTGTGGCAACAAGTATGCTTCCAGCAGGTGCACTGCTACAAGTGTGTCCTTCACTTAGGGAAAGCTTGCTCATTCTAGTTGTACAGGACGTTTCAGGCACTTGACCTCACATGGTTAAATCAACATTCAGGTGCTAGTATGATGGGAGAAAAAGCTTTTATATCTAAGCCATATTCCAACAGAACATCTGTATTCTATAAGCTGAATCCAAATGTCCCCTGCTAAAACCAGCCGATGATGCCATATACCCAACTAAGCGGGAGAACAACCTAAAGTTACTAGATTGAATTTGCTCAATTTTAAGATTTCCTACATTTTAAAAATAGTTTTTATTATCTTTATTGGGTAGAGACAGCCAGAAATTGAGAGGAAGGGGGAGAGACAGAGATACACCTGCAGCTCTGCTTCACCACTTGTGACGCTTCCCTCAGCAGGTGGGGACTGGGGGCTTGAACCCGTGTCCTTACGCACTGTAACGTGCACTCAACAAGGTGCACCACCACCTGGACCCCAATTTCCTACAATTTTTTTAAGCCTGTTGCCTACGACTTGTCTGACACTAGTTGACAAAAGGCTTGAGAACTGTGAAATATGTCGAAATGGTCAGAAAATCTGAATTTGCCGTTAGTTCAATATGAAGTAGTGTTTCTGAGTTTCGAGTTTAGAATGGAGCTCTATCTTACAACAGATGTGTTCCTTGTTCATATTCTAGAATTCAGTATGTAAACATCTTAATGTACCTGAAGAACACTGAATTTTGATTTGCTGTCCCTAGTTGTGTCTCAGAACCACCCCATCAATGCCTCTCTCTGAAGTGACCCTTGGGGTTCATGCCAAAGGAATCATTAAAGACAGGTTCCTAAAATGAGACTGTCAGAGTCTACAGTGAAAAAATGTGTTAAGGTTCTGGGATGTTATCAGTATTTCCATTTTCTTCAGTATTTAGTATACAGTTTAAATGTTGGTATGAAGAACTCTTTTTTGTTTGCTTCACTGTATTATAACTTAGGAAAAGCTTGCAGTATACTTTCAGGCAGCTGAGTTTACAATGATGGAATCTCAGCCCTGAGAACAGTGCATTCAAATTACAGCTCAACTAGAAAGAACCTAATTGAGAGACTTTGGGGGAAAAAATTCTGGAAAAGTTGTGAATTTAAAAAAAGTTACCAACATTTGAGGCACTACCAGACTACAGTACTTTTAGAGTTGGAAGGACTTTGTAAAAAGAACAAATATACGAAACTTTGCATGTACACACTCAAATTATGCTGCCAAGAAAAAGTGTGTCCCCAGACTTTATAGTCCAACTATTTTATTGCAGCATCTGCTATCAAAAGAAACACTGTGGCTGTAGGAGAGTTTTGGTAATTACGATCAAGCATCCCACAGAATTTCGTACCATAAATGGAATTAGACTCCAGAGCCTGGTTAGCAACGATTTCAAGTGACTGACAGCCCTTGGAGGGGAGGCAAAAGAAACATGTTTATGATGAAAATGTTAGGTCAAAATAGAAAGTTTTGGCCTATCGTAGCAGGTGTAATAAAGCCTTCAAGCAGAAATACAAATGTCCTAGGAAGAAATGAGTATTCCACCTGCTAGTACAGTATTGCATATAAGTTGGTGAAACTCCTTCAGACAAAATGTCCTATCACAGTAATACTCTTATTAACATGACAGTCTACATTCTATATAACTTATGATCTTTAATAATTGTTAGCAAAAAGTACAACAAACATTTAACATTCCTGAATGAAGACACTTCTGTTCTATATTTAAAAAGTATTTCCCTGCTTCCTTTTATTGTAATTTATAAATCTTTACTAATGAAACATTTTATTCTACAGAAATGTGTTTTGACATACATGAAAATAAATATTCCTGGCCGGGGTAGATAGCATAAAGGTTATACAAAGAGACTTTCATGCTTGAGGCTCTGAAGTCCCAGGTTGAATCCCCTGCATCATTATAAACCAGAGCTGACAGGGCTCTGGTAAAAAAAAAAAAAAAAAAAAAAAAAGAAAAGTGTTGCATTTTTAAAACCTACACTTTCAAGTATTTACATTTCATTATAGTACATAGAATGAAATATTTATGCATAAATAGCTTTTGTCATTCAAGATATGAGGATACATTATATATATTCTTACTTAGTAATTGAAAATATGTTTATGTGAGTGTGACAAACTAGGACAAAGGCATATACTAACTAATATCAAACCAGAACAGTATGGATGACTGGGCTCTGAATTATTTATTGGTAAGCAGCAGGATTGATCATTTTCTAGAATTCATGTAGTAACAGTGTCCACCAGTAAGTAGCAAATACGACAGATGTGAATGGTTAGTGAAAACCAGAGCAGTATGTAGTGGAGACATACACAGAAGACTGAAAATAACTGAGCCTTTCAAAAGCTAAATGTGATAGTATAAATGATTAAAACTCCTTTATTTCTCGTGCTTTTGCAGTTCCTTGCATTTCTCTTAAAGCATCCTGCCGTTTCTCCAAAAAGGCTTTTGAGGTTAATTAAAACCTTAAAAAGGTGCCCACATTTAAGGACTTAACCTTTTGGATCTTTTCTTCCTAATACAGTTTCAGTCCTAATTAGATCAGTTATAGCACTGTATGTATTTTCTTCTACATGATAGGAATAAGGACCTTCTAGAAGTCAAGGCATGATGGGAGATGTCTATCTGTTTTAGAGAGCAAAGGTGTTATTCAAACAATGTCATTGTTGTAAGTTTCAATTTGATTGTTACTGAGTCAATAACCTTCACAAGCCATGTGAGAATGTCCAGAATTCTGAAAATAAGGTAGCATATATTAACTCATAAGACTAAGTAGAAATATTGCAGTATCACCGAAAATACTTTAAAAAAAAAAAAATCAGTTTACACATTCTTTCCTAGTTGTATTGCACACCAGTGTAAGTTATATCAGTCAGAAAAAAAAGGCATATACTTTTTTAAATAAATAATAATGATCATACGAAGTAAAATCTTCCCTTCCACTATAGAAGAAATGTGTATTGGTTTAAGAAAAAGAGCACTTGGTTGGGGAGATAGTCCAGCAGTACAACACAGGACTTGCATGTATGAGGTCTTGGGCTGAATCCCTTTTACTACATATATAACAGAGCTAAATACTGCTCTCTCTCCCATGAAAATAAATAAATCTTAAAAAAAAGTCCAGTTTCTGACAAATAATATAAAATATTTAGTTAAAAATGTAAATACTATAAATACCAATATTTACTCAACATTGCCGATAAAGTGCATTACACAGAACTCCAGGTGGCCATTGCTAAAAACAAAAATACAAATAAAAAAAAACTGTTGGTATGTTGATTATAAAGGCCTCAAATAAAGACCTATAGCTTTAGCCAAACATCTACGCCTTTGTTATTTTACACTCTGACTTGCTGTCATCCTAAATTCAATGCCTCTGTCAACCGTAAGCATGTACTAAAATTCAAATATATACTAACATCTGCCCACTAACTTGGGAAAAAAAAAAATCCAAGTGGTTGCACACCACAATTAAGGTAGCTATTTTTTAACATGACTGTTGAAAAGATTTGTACTTGCAGGCTGAAACTGTGACCATTCTAATCAATAATTTTCTAATTCTATGGCATGAGGTCTGAAATTAGTGTAGAGCAGGTCAACTTAAATGTGGCATTTCAAGGCCACTGAATGCTACATTGTATGATATAAAACCCTGGTTTACTATCTAGCTAAAATTCAGGAATGATCTGTTAAGGAAAAAAAAAATCACACTTACTAAAGCTATCCTACTTGTTTTTTGGAATCATATACTGAAAACCACGGGAATGTCATTGGAAAGACATTTATAAAACAAAAACAGTACTTTATCTTGATTGTTTTTTAAATTACCAATTGTCTGCAAAATGAAGTCAGCACAATTTCAAAATCAATTAAAAAAGAAATGAGGTTGCTTATGAAGGCTATAGCTTTGGTGCCAACGTAGAATCAAACTGCAGGTCTGCGTTTGATGCAGACGAAAAGAGCTCACTCACACTGGTGTCCCTGGTTATTTGCAGGGCTTTATGGCGACAGCATATTCTTCACTCATTGCACACATGACAGACACCTAGAAGGGAAAAGAGGCAAAAAATATATATACATATATCATTCAGAGAGCAAAACCTACAGCTGAATATTCGGAAAGATTATGTCTACACTGACAAACTTTAGACAAAGTTATTCCAAGACCAAGTACCTTCACCACCTTTTAAGTATTTATATATATATTTGAACGAGAGATACAGAGAGAAATACATACTTACCACACACCAGAATCCTGCTCAGCTTTGGCTTATGGTGGTTCTGGGGACTGAACCTGGGACATTGGAGCCTCAGGCAAGAGAACCTTTTGCATAATAACCATTATACCGTCTCCCCAGCCCATTCACTGCTTTCTCTTCTTAAATTTATTTTATTTTTAAAATTTTTATTATTTATTGGATAGAGACAGCCAGAAATTGAGAGGGAGACATCTGCAACACTTCTTCACTGCTTGTGAAGCTTTCCCCCTGCAGGTGGGGGGCTGGGGGCTAGAACTCAGGTCCTTGTGCATTGTAGCATGTGTACTTAACCAGGTGCACCACCACCCAGTCCCCTTAAATTTATTTTATTATTTTTTTTATTGCCACCAGGATTATTACTGGGGCTTAGTGCCAGAACTACGAATCTACCATTCCCAACGGCCACATTTTCCTTTTTTTTTCTATTTTTTATTAGACAGGACAGAAATTGAGAGGACAAGTGAGATAAGCATCTGCTGCCCCTCTGCAGGTAGGGAGCAGGAGCTCAAACTCAGGTCTTTGCACATGGTAACAGATGCACTCAACCAGGTGAACCACTGCTCAGGCCCTACTCACCACTTTCTTTTTTTTTTTTTAATTTTTTTAATATTTATTTTCCCTTTGGTTGCCCCTGTTGTTTTCCATTGTTGTTGTTGTTACTATTGTTGTTGTTGTTGTTACTGTTTACTGACGTCGTTGTTGTTGGATAGGACAGAGAGAAAATGGGGAGAGGAGGGCAAGACAGAAAGGGTGAGAGAAAGATAGACACCTGCAGACCTGCTTCACTGCCTGTGAAGTGACTCTCCTGAAGGTGGGGAGCCGGGGGCTTGAACCGGGATCCTTATGCCGGTCCTTGCGCTTTGTACCACGTGTGCTTATCCCATTGCGCCACTGCCTGACTCCCTACTCACCACTTTCTAATATGGCATTTTCCAACCTCTGAACTGTAAGACAACTTCCAGAGAAGAGGGAAAAATAAGAGCTATAAATGTTTCCATATCGGGAAATTGTGAGGAGCCTCACAAAGCACCCTGCATTCCTGATAATATGGCCTATCTACATAATCGTTGTTTTGCCTGAAAGATCCCCACCCATTCCATTCCTTTGATCTATCTTCTTTCTACCCTAGAGATCCTCCCTGCCTATAGGGTAATATTAATCCTACCATTTAAAACTCTAGCAATAGTTGCTAAGGAAGTTTCTACCTTCCCAGTCCCCTTTTGCCTTTCTCCACCCCTTTCCTAGCCATTTCTGTTTCCGACTTGCCACTTCTGGGTCTGCCCTTTAAAAAGCCTGGGGTCTCTGATCAATAAATATATTGCACTGCCTCGCGCCACGTGTTTGGTTACTGAGTCATCTCACTCGCGTTGCTGAGTAGCAGCAGCCCAGGCTGGCTCCAGTCACGTTCTCTCCAACCCAGAGAGTACACACCAGGGAGAGGCACCTCCACGCTAGCCCGGCATTTCCACACTTATTGGATATTACTCTTTCAAAGTTACAATGAAATACAGTAAATCTCCTCTACTCTCTCAGCAATTTCCAGTCTCTCCTCTCATCCAATGATGCTCTCCAAAAGTTGGAGTTGGCAGTCTGTATGTAGCAAAAAAAAAAAAAAAAAATTGAACTTGGTACCTCTTTTTTTTTTGGTAATAGGTCTCTATGGTGTGATGAAAGGAAAAACTTTACAGACCATCTTCAACATTTCAGTATTTAAAAGCTACATTTCATACATAAGATTTTATGTAAACTAAAAGTTCTTTTAAGAATGGTTTAAAGAAACAACCTTTCCCATAGCTCTTTACCTGGACATCTTCACCTGCATTGTATTTCCCTTCTATTTCTTTGCCCAGTTCACCTTCTGGCAGCTTAAGATCTTCACGAACCTCACCAGTTTCTGTCAGCAGGGAAAGGTAACCATCCTGAATGCATATCAACTATTAAAAGAAATTATATCATAATTAAAAAATATCATTTGCAGTGATGAAATTCTATTCATTCCTTTGGAATATTTACATAGAAAATTGCAATCTGCACTAATTTATGTAAGTGAAAAGTAAGTACATTAATACATTCTTGGTGCTTAAAAAATGCTAAATATACAACAGTATAAAATATAGAGACTGGGGGGGGAGTTGGGCGGTAGTGCAGTGGGTTAAACGCACATGGTGCAAAGCACAAGGACGAGTGGAAGGATTCCGGTTCGAGCCCCCCAGCTCCCCACTTGCAAGAGAGTCATTTCATAAGCGGTGAAGCAGGTCTGCAGGTGTCTGTCTTTCTCTCCCCCTCTCTCTTCCCCTCCTCTCTCCATTTCTCTCTGTTCTATCCAACAATGACATCAATAACAACAACAACAGTAACTACAACAACAATAAAAAAAGGACAACAAAAGGGAAAATAGAATTTAAAAATTTTTAAAAAACATAGAGAATTGTAAGTTCACTTTTTCCTGTGTATCCTTCATCCTCAAACTTCTACTTTCTTAAATGGCTAGGCTTCTTCATAGTAGTAACATTCATGTACACCATGCAATATAGCTATGTTAAAAACTACAAATGGGGTATTTTTGAGCAAGATGTTCTCAATTAATAAGTCTTAGAAATATTTCCAGCACATGTTCAGTGGAGAAGCAATTACAGAAGCCAGACCTTCTACCTTCTGCACCCCATGACCCTGGGTCCATCCTCCCATAGGGATAAAGAATAGGAAAGCTATGGGGGGGGGGATGGGATACGGAGCTCTGGTGGTAGGAACTGTACCCCTCTTATCCTATGGTCTTGTCAGTGTTTCTATTTTATAAATAAATTTTTTTTAAAAAGGTTAAATTTACAAAAATATGTAATATAAAATGCAAAAAAAAAGAAAAGAAAAGAAAGAAATCTTCCCAGTAGTGTAGCTGATAAATAGAATGTACTGGAATCTGACCCACCAAGCACACCATCAGCAAGTGGAGGCAGCGTTAAGTATGATCACCTTGAGAAGGCCCTTGAGGGCACAAACAAGCTATCCGAGAAGTAGCTCAGGCTTGAAAAGCACCTTCTGCCACAATTTCTCTCAATGCACATCTAGGGCTTTAGGGGGAGTTTCCTATGACTTTTTTTTTTCCAGGAAAAAAAAAGAATGGTTCTAGATTGTCATATATATTGTGTGCTCAGAGATGGCTCTGAAAGACAGTGGGGACGAGAAGAACTTCATCTGCTAGACTTGGCAAGAGAGAACCAGCATTGTGATATCAAGGCAGTGATGAATATCAAAGCTGATCACAGGTGATGGTGAAGCATCTGGAGGGAAAGTCAGAGATGTTCAATGAGTAAGAAAGGAACACTGCTGACAGTGGGGCCTGGGAAGAGGTATATGGAAGAGCCTCAGCAATAAGTTAAAAACCGTGTCCAGATGAGCCTTTTCCAAAGGGACCTGCTACACAGGAGACACAGACTAGGTGGACCTGACCAGTGTACCTGTGAATGTCACTTAGCTCTCTGTGAAGTCTCCCCAGTCCTGGGTCCACTGGTTCTAGAATAAAGTGACAGGGCTGGTCAAGGGCACAACAAACACAGGCTCTGTCTCACCTAGGTTGATCTGAGGACAGGCAGCCGTTACTCAGGACAGCACAACTGCAACCAACATGTCCTTCCTCACAGGGCACCTCTCTCCAGGGGAAGAGCAGCCAGCTGGTGCCTGTGGACTCCCTTCCCGCCCCCGCCCCCGTCCCCCAGAGAGGCACAGGCAGTGCTCACTGCAACAGACTCTCACTTCACAGGTGAATCTGCTTTCTTGACTGCAAAGCCTGTAAGCCTCATCCGGGGATTGACAGAACACTTCCTTTCTTTTTAAATATTCTTTATTTCATTTATTTTGGATAGAGATAGAACTTGAGAGGGAAGGGAAAGTCAGAGAGAGAGTGACATACAGGCAGCTCTGTTCCACTGCTCATGAAGTGTGCATCTGGGGACCTAGGGCTTGAACCCGGGTCCTTGTGCACTGTAACATGCATGCTCTCCTGGATGCGGTACCACTCAGCCCCACAGAATACCTTATCTCCATATTTTGCATGACACTGGCTTAAAAAACTCACTTGATAGAAAACAAACACATACCCCTAAAGAATGGAGCCATGATCGGAGAGCTCCTTGGTATGTGTACTAATCGTTGCTGGCACGCTGTCCCGGACTGTGCATCTTTCCCACTGGCTAGAGGCCTACCCAGGGGCTGGGGCTGAGGTACAGGCCACAGTATGCCCTGTATGTGACTCTATTCCCACAGATAGAACACAGCTCTAGGCACCAAAGCAGGGGCTGTCTCACTATTGCTCCTGATGACATGTTCCCTTGTCACCTGAAAGTAAAGGTGCCTGTTATCATTTGATAAGCCACTTGGGGGGGGTGGAGCTGGGAATGCTATTATCATTGATTTATATGGAATTTTTAAAAGCATCCCCAGACCCAAAAATAACCTATCAGATCATACCAATCAATCATATTCTACTTTTTGAAAGCAGGGGAAAACTGTACAATAGCAAAATATTTCCTGCTTATCCCTGCAGTACTGAGAACTGCTGGCTTAGAGGTTTTCTATTTCCAAAGAAAGACTGATTTTATCAGAAAAACAAAGAATGCATAGGACAGGTAAAAATTATAAAGACTTTGTGCTCAAAGAATTGATAATGTCATTTTCTTTTGTTGTTTTAAGTTTCAACAATAAAATTAAACACACATCTCAATATTGAAAAAGGCACTGGAAGAAGCTTTTTTAAATATTATTATATTGATATGCACAATTTACTTATTCTCCAAGAATTACAATGCATGTACTGTAAACTGTCCTGCAGTAATTATTTCTCCTTCTGAAAAAAAAAAGGTCTTTAAATGATAAATAAAGCTTTAATAAAAGCAGAAGTCATTTAGTGTGTGGTGCGGTGCACAGGAACACAAACCTTTGTAAATAAATATGATTCCAGAGTGCACTAGCATCTCAACAAGTAAGAATGTGTGGCTTCCCAATGGTGTCACTAAGTATTAATACTTTCCACCATCACTGAGCCCCAGCAACCATAACAGCTCTGGGGGGAGCAATGAAACTCTGCAATTCTAACTCAGTCCACACCTTACAATAGAAGTTTGAAGACTATTTTTTTATTCTGAACATATTTAAGATATATGTAATCAAGATTATAAACATCAATTATTTTACTGTTATTTTCTACCAGGGTCCTGCTCAGTGCTGGCTTACGGTGGTGCTAGGACTGAACCTGGGCCTTCAGAGCCTCAGGCATGGAAGTCTGTTTCATAACCTCCATCCTGTCTCCTGGTACCCAGGGATTTAATTTGTAATTAATGTAATGAGCAGGTATATACATTTCATTTTAGCTGGTTAGCAACCAGCACTGGAAATAGGGAAGTCAGCAAACAGAAAGGAGTGCATGTAGTCAAATGATGAGAAAAGCAGGAATTCGATTAATTTGTTTATGTGGTGACTTGATAATTAAAGGATGTGATGACTGAGACTGACACTACAGGGCAGCATGCTAAGTGTTAACTAACTAAACCTCACAGTGACCCCACCAGGCATTTACTGTCCTTACCCCCACTCTGCAAATAAAAGAAGGCAAGGAGTGAAGTAATCCCTCATCTAAGGCCACACAGTATGCAGATAGCACAGCAGGGCCCTGGGCACTTGGCCTGAGCCATTCTCTCACCACTCTGCAAGACAGACTGCACACTAATGGCTGGAACCAGGAGTCAAAGAAACCCCCAGACACCAGACAGACATTTTGATGCATTATTAAAAACTTAGAAAGCAAAAATTCCATGATAAAATAGAAACAAGTTTAAAAGATATTATCAGAATAATTGGTTTTTCCTTTTGTCCTATGACCCTGCATGGCTTGGCACTGTTACTGGCATAAAATTTTGGACTCAGGCTGAGGCCTCAACTCATCCCTCTCCCCCTAGCCTTGACCCTGTCACATAGCAAGAGAACATGAAAATCAAACTTCTCCTTCATCTTGAACTTCAATCAGTGATCAGTTACCTTGATCACAGCAGCAACTATCTAAACCACTGACATCATACTTCTGAAACACAGGCAAAAAATTCTATATTGAATACATACTAATGAGTAGATTAAGAGATCTGAATATTCAAAGCATTTGTGTTTTAGAGATGAGAAATCCAAATTTTGGTAAAAGAGAATGAATGTTATGCTTAGCCTTAACACTATTCTTTTTTTTTTTTTTAATATTTATTTATTATTTATTCCCTTTTGTTGCCCTTGTTGTTTTATTGTTGTAGTTATGTCTGATGTCGTTGTTGAATTGGACAAAGAGAAATGGAGAGAGGAGGGGAAGACAGAGAGTGAGAGAGAAAGACATACACCTGCAGACCTGTTTCACTGCTTGTGAAGTGATTCCCCTGCAGATGGGGAACTGGGGGCTGGAACCGGGATCCTTATGCCGGTCCTTGAGCTTTGTGCCAACTGCACTTGACCCACTGCGCTACCACCGACTCCCCAGGGCACTACTCTTAACTTCACTGAACAATCATGTCTGCATGCAACAAATGTTTACTGAGTACCCAGATATCTACTTTTGGGAGTTTCAAGAAAAATGGAATGATTAAATAGAATTTTTAAGCAGCAAAGGGGGGAGTGGAAAAAATAACTGCTTTTTGTGCATATCTATTTCTGAAGCAATCGTGAGACCTGTCTCCTCATTTGATCATCATAACATCCCTCCTTCATAGATGAGAACTGAGGCTCACAGAGGCTATATGGTTTGTCTAGGCCATTCAGCCAGAAAATGGCAGGCCCTGATCCAAATACACACTTGCCTGACTAAGCAAACCACTTGCTACTGTTACACAAACACAATGCAGATTTCTACAACATCCTAGGAAACATCTATGAACAGAGGGAACGTAAAACTGTTAGCAAGGTAAAAAAAAAAAAAAAAAAACTATGCCAAAATACATTTACATGTGGGCAAAGTAAAAGGAAATCATTGCATTCGTATCATTCTTTAGGAATTACACAGTATAATAAAAGGAACATAAACATTAGTTTAGACTGGGCAAAACAAATCTAAATGTCACTGCTATATTTTTCAGTGTGTGAAATGAACAAAGTTCTGTATGCAGTAAGCTATATATAGAAAATGAAAACTTTCAAACAAGACTTTAGCTGCCATTAATCTGAACTCCTACATCCAGTGAGGGCCATGGCTTGGTTATTTTCAATACTCCAAACAAATTACTGTCATTAAGCATGACTTACCCAAATGTTTACTTGGGGAACTAAAACTTAAAAGCTTATACCCATGGTTTAACAAAGGTCACAGCACTGTCGCTGAATATAAATAAACACACAGTTTGTGCAGTTTCACTATCATCAGTGACCAGGCAGTTCATCCTTCTTAACTCTCTACATATTGCCAATTAAGAATACCCTGTCTGACACACACAGTGGGCTGCTGGTTCATGAACTCAAAGTGTCTGAGGTTTACTGGTAGGCATCTGTATTTGAAACATTTCACCACAGATGATAATTACATGAAATACTGGGCCTATTCAGTCAAAACATTCAGCCTAAGAAACATCTGATCCAAGAAGAAAATGGCCCAGTAAGTATACAACTTCTCAAACATGTAAGAAATATTTTTTTAGATAGCAATATAGCAGTAATAACCCTAGATTGAATCTAGGAGTTTAAAGACTATTATTTCTCCAATTTCCAAGGCAAGTAGTTAAAAAACAGCTACAAAAGTGCTCCTGGGTTTTGTTAAATTATAACTGAGAGCACAAAGTAATTGCACTTTTAGAAACCACCACCATTCTAACAGAAATCTGTACTTACTTGATAATCATTCCTCTTAATATTAGGAACATCCATGTTGTGAGTAGAAGGGCAGATATCTTCATACTTTTTACCCGTGAAAATATCAATTCCAACAAGGTGAACCTGAGCGGGAAGGAGAACAGGAGGCCTGTTTAATCTCTGCCAAGTGTATCACTCATTGCATACAGGAGAGCACAATACAGATGCTGATCCTGACAGCCTTTCTCCTCCCAAGGTCATCGGATTTAACCCTTTCCACAAATGTGATGGTCTCTGGACAGAGAAATAGTGACCAACTACACAGGACCCCCAGTATGCAAAAAAACCCCATGCTCCTATGCAGTTCAATCCTTCAATTGCAAGAGTGTATTCAGGTTCCTTTCTTTTCTTTTCTTTCTTTCTTTTTTTAACCACAGCCCTGCTCAGCTCTGGCTGATGGTGGTGCTGGGGATTGAAAGTGGGGGGGACCTCAGTGTCTCAAGCAGGAGAATCTTTTGCAGAATCATTATACTAGCTGCCCAGGTCAACCCAACATTTTTAAAATTTTTTAAATATTTATTTATGTATTCCCTTTTGTTGCCCTTGTTCTATTGTTGTAATTATTATTGTTATTGATGTCGTTGCTGTTGTTGTATAGGACGGAGAGAAATGGAGAGGAAAGGAAGACAGAGAAGGGGAGAGAAAGAGACACCTGCAGACCTGCTTCACCACTTATGAAGCGACTCCCCTGCAGATGGGGAGCCGGGGGCTCGAACCAGGATCCTTGCGCTTAACCCGCTGCACTACTGCCCGACTCCCACCCCAACGTTTTTTTTTAAAAATCACTTTATTGCGTTAAGAAATTATTTTACAGTTGTCACACAAGTGCACTTTCTTCTTAAGAACTTATTTTAATATCACACACACACCAGAGCCCTGCTCAGCTCTGGCTGATGGCGGTGCTGGGGACTGAACCTAGGACCTCTGGGCCTCCGGCAAGGAAAGCCTTTTCGCAGAACTGTTATGCCGTCTCCCCTGCACCAGTATCATTATCATTATTATTACTATTAGTTATTATTAGTTTTCCCACGAGCCCTGCTCGCTCTGGCTGATGGTGGTGCTGGGCAGAGCCTTTGCAGAGCCTCTGTGCTGCCTCCCCCACACCGTTTTCTGGATCCCCGGAAGGATGTCACAGCCGGGACACCGGGAAAGTTTCGACTCTCAGATACACAGGCCCGAGGGGAACCCGCGAGCTTCCAGGATGGAAGCTGATCGGCGGGTGCGGAGCCGGGGGCTGTGCCCTGACGCCCCGAGTGGGGAGACCGCGGGGACCCCCCCGCACCCCGGAGGCGGGCGGCACCTTGGCGTGGCCGTGCTTGCCCGTCTTGGACGTGGACATCTCCACGATCTTGCAGGGCCGGCCTTTGAGCACCACGAAGCCGTTCTTGCGCAGGGCCGAGCACTGCATGGGGTAGGTGCTGGAGGCCCCCGCGTCCCCGCTGGCGAAGTCCACCTCGTCCGCCATGGCGGGGGCTGCGGGGAGGGAAGAGAGTAAGCGGGTGCGGGGGCCCAGGGCGCCCTGTAGCCGGCTGGGCCGGCTCGCTGCGCCGCTTTCCGCCTGCACCCCGGCTAGAAGCCCCGCCGCCGTCCCCGGCCTGCGCCTCGCGCGGCCCGCCCTCACCTCCGGGGAGGAGGCCGCGGGTCCTCGCTGGGCTCTCAATGCAGAGAAGAGGGGGCCGCCATGCTCCCCGCCCCCAGCCCAGCCGCGCTCTCTGGATAGGCCGCGGCGAACACAGGCTCCGCCCTCTTCTCCCACTATTGGCCGAGGCCCCAGAGACCCCGCCTAGTCACGTCAAACGCGCACTAGGCGCCCCACGTGCTGCGGCGGGAGTACTTCCGGTTGGAGGTGGTGGCCGGCTGGTCACGTGCGGCGGGGGTAGACTAGGGGCGAGTGGGGCGGGGGTTGTCGGAGCTGCTGGCTGGGCTGGACCCTCCTCCCCGGGACGCCCCGGGTGTTGCTCAAGGCAGAGACTGAAGCAGGAGCGACTACTGGGGGTCGAGAGCTTGAACCCGGGGCCCTGCGGGCTGATTTGGATCTTGTGCGTGTTGCTTTTCCTGACTTTCCCTTGTCATCACTATACTGACTGTTGCTATTTAAAGAATATATAAACCAATGCTTTAAATATTTTAATCTCAACTGTAACTTTTTCAACTTCAATTTGATCCTTTTTAGTTCTATGAATATTGAAAAGCTGGCAGTTACGTAAAACCACCACTATAATCAAGACACTAGCGTATCTCCTTTATTCTGCAAGTTTCTTCACACCCAGCTCCTGGCAAACGTTAAGAGCTACTCATTTCGGGAGCCGGGCGGAAGCGTAGCAGGCTAAGCACATATGGCGCACGCGAAGTGCAAGGACCGGCCTAAGGATCCCGGTTTGAGCCCCGGATTCCCCACCTGTAAGGCAGTGAAGCAGGTCTGCAGGTGTCTTTCTCTCCTCTTCTCTATCTTCCTCTTCTCTTTAGATTTCTCTCTGACCTATCCAGCAATTATAACAATAACAACAACAAGCTTCATAAGCATTGATTTCGGGGTATAAGTAAATATAATTGTGTAGGAAAATTCACAAACGTGGAATTAATGAAAAGTACATTGATTATTCGTACTTTTGCACCCTTAGTTCTGTTATTACCACACTGACCTTGTTTATGCAAGGAACTTTTCTATCAGATCTAATAAGCACTACTAAATAAATGACTATGAAGTGCTTAAAAAAAAAAAAACTTTTGCTCCATAGATGCCAATGATTTCCTCCAATTGAAATGTAGTGCAAGCCACATGTAATTTTTTATTTTTCTTGTAGCCATATAAAGAAAGTTTGAAACTGGTGGGAGAGATAGCATAATGGTTATGCAAATAGACTCATGCCTGAGGTTCCATGGTCCTAGCTTCAGTTCCCCCTCCACCACCATAAGCCAGAACTGAGCAGTACTCTGGAAAAAAAAAAAAACACTTTGAAACAGTAAAGCTAATTTCAAGAATATATTTTATTTAGTCCAGTATATCCAGAATATTATGTGTAGTAAACACAGACATTATTAAGATTTCATTTTTTAAAAAAATTAAACCAAAAAGATTTATGTAATTTTGACGGAGTGACTCTCAATTCAGGCTCGCCACATTTCAGGTGCTTAGTAGCTGTGTGTGTCACTGGTGTCTATTATCCAGAAGATTTCACGACTTGCTGTTCTGGGAGTGTTGTCTTAACTTGAGATTTGAAGAATAAATGGAAGTTAGCAACAAAGAAGAATTTGGAAAAGGCAAAAGGATTGAGGATACAAAGACTTAGAGGTGATGAAGTTGTGACATCATTCTGGACCAAATGTGTGACAGTGTGTGTTGGAAAGAGGAGAGAGAGAGAGAGGTACTGACAGAGACCACAGTACTGAAGCTTCCTTCAGTGTGGTGGGGGCTGGGCTTGAGCACAGGTTGTATGCATGACGAAGCAGCACACTATCCAGGTGAGCTATTCCATCAGCCTGAGAAAAGCTTTTTTTTTTTTTTTACATTTATTTATTTTCCCTGTTGTTGCCCCTTTTTTGTTGTTGTTGTAGTTACTGATGTTGTCGTTGTTGGATAGGACAGAGAGAAATGGAGGGGGGAGGGGAAGACAGAAAGGGGGAGAGAAAGATAGACACCTGCTTCACCACGTGTGAAGCGACTCCCCTGCAGGTGGGGAGCTGGGGGGCTCGAACCTGGATCCTTCCACTGGTCCTTGCTTAGTGCCACGTGCGTTTAACCCGCTGTGCTACCACCCGACTCCTGAGAAAAGCTTTCTGAATCCAGAAGTAATATGGAGAACTTTTTTAGGGGGGAAATACTGATACTAGGAAGAAATCGTTATTAGTGAATGATACTGACTGTAAGAATATAGAGAAGAGAGAGCCTGTCATCAAGCCTGACTAGCATACGACAGACATACTCAAATCCACAAGGGGTTGTGGGTGTCTAGGAAGTTATTTAAAGGAATGCCTGGTGGAAATCCCTCTCTCTTCCTGCTTGCCCTTTTGTGGCTCTTCTCCCTTACCACTCTGTTCCTGCTGCTCTTCCCCTGCTTGTGTTTTCTCTGGGGACCCGCTCTGCCACTTCCCCTGGAACCTGAACACGTGTATCTGGACACTGGTAACGAGTCTTCAGGACTCATCATAACTTGCTGTTCTTTCTCCCTTTGCCCATTTTGCTGCCATGGTTTTGATGTACCTAAATAAGCTGCAATGTAATAAACCTCCCATTTGTTTAACCCCAACAAAAACCAGCAGAAGTCTTTTATTTTTAAAAAATTATTATAGGTAATATTGTAATTTCTGTTACCAGATATTGTTGTCTTAGTAAAATCTTTATTAGCTAATGTTTGCAAATGGTACTCTCTAGTCCAGCAAGCCACAAACTTGAAACACTTACATTTGAAATAAAGCAACTTCTAGTCTTAATCAGTGTTTGTCTTATTTGAAGGGGGAGCCTAAGGATCAAACATCTTGTGCCTTGCTACCCAACCTCACCTTTAATAATCATTCTATGACCAAGATTCTCTACTTGCAATTGGATACAATCAAAACTCTTCTTATCTTTTACACTAATCCAAGGTCACAGGTTCAAGTCCGTGGTCCCCACCTGCAGGGGTGAAGCTTCATAAGTGGTGAAGCAGCCTGCAAGTGTATTGCTTTACCTCTACTTGTATACCTCCCTTTCACTCCTTAGTCCATCTCTGTTGTATGAATGAACGAACGAACGAATGAATGAATTGAACTGAAAGAAACAAAGTGCAATTCAGAACGGTTGAGGGACAGTCTGAGTTTCTGCCATCAGGTGGCGCTAGTGCTTTTCAAATAAAGCTAAATCAAGAGGCAACTAGATTGAAAATTAAATTTTTAAAGGAAATTTAGAAGAGGAACACTATAAATCCAGCTCTTTACTACTTCCACCCTTCATTGCTGTTTCCATCATTATACTCTATGTAACTTAGAAAGTGTAGCTATCAATCTTTGTTGTCTTACTCTCCCCCTTTCTCTTCCTTACTTCTCACCAGTGTTAGTATATGACTTTTGCTTTGTCCTCAGCACTACGTGGTACTTACTAAAGGTCTGTGCACATGAGCTCAGGTTTATTCAAAGCCAGCTTACAACAGTCACCACCAAATGCCGGTATACAATGGCTTTTCTTTGTTTGAAATTTCATATGTACAGGGAGAGAGATCTAGAGAGATCACACACACACCATCAGTACCTGTACTGTGAGGGTTCCGTGTCAGGGCTGGACCCTGGGCTCCATGCATGATGGGGACACACCCTACCAGAGAACTGTCTCTGACCTTTCCTCTGGCTTTTCACTGCATTGCTAGATGATAAGGGGTCATTATGGTGAGATATTAGCCTGAAAGAAGGATTTTGATGGTTCATCAACTCCCACTAAGCACAAAAATCAATCAATTTGAGTAAAATCACAACTCAGTTTGATAGCTGTCAAACTCTTGAACTTTTCATTTGATTTAAAAGCCCTATATCTAGGTAAGAATGTTCAAGGGTTCTGAACAAAATGATAAGAATCCTCAAAGTCACGCTTTAAGAACACCTGAGTGAGGCTAGGTGGTGGCACAACTGGTTAAGCACACACATTATCATGCATGAGTACACAGTTTGAACTCCTGCTCCCCATCTGCAAGAAGGACACTTCACAGCAGATGTCTCTTTCTGTCTCTATGTCTCTCGTCCCCTCCCCTCTCAGTTTCTATCTGCTCTGTCAAATAAAAACCAACCATCCGGGAGTCGGGCGGTAGTGCAACAGATTAAGCAACAATGACATCAATAACAACAACAACAGTAATACAACAACAATAAAAAACAATGGCAACAAAAGGGAAAATAAATAAATAATAAAAAATAAAACAACAATAACAACAACAGAAAATGAGTCTCATGTAATTTCACTACCCAGACCGACCCAAGTTACATCTATCCAGGTTTTTTTTGTTTGTTTGTTTGTTTTGCCTCCAGGGTTATTACAGGGTCTTGGTGCCTGCACTATGAATCCACTGCTCCTGAAGAACATTTTTTTCCATTTCATTACCCTTGTTGTTTATCATGTTGTTGTTATTATTATTGTTGTTGCTTTCATTGTTGGATAGGACAGAGAGAAATGGAGAGAGGAGGGGAAGACAGAGAAGGGGAGAGAAAGATAGACACCTGCAGACCTGCTTCACCACTTGTGAAGCGACCCCCCTGCAGGTGGGGAGCCAGGAGCTCGAACCGGGATCCTTGTGCTGGTCCTTGTGCTTTGCGCCATGTGCACTTAAGCTGCTGTGCTACTGCTTGGCCCCCTCCAGGTTTCTTAAATCTGTAGTTCTGAACACTGTCTACACCTGAGGAACTTGAAAAATATAGCCTGGAAGCGCCAGTGAAGTAGCTCACCTTGACAGTGCTCTGCTCTGCCATGTGTGTGACCCAGGCTTGAGCCCAGACTCACTGCACTGAAGGAAGTCTCAGCACTGTGGCTCCTTTCACTTTCTCTCTGCCTCTCTGTCTCTAACAAAAAGTATATATCTATATTTTTGTTACCTATATATCTGTATGTCTATCTCTATCTCTGTATCTCTAGCCAAGACCAGTCTAATCCCAGAGCAAGTCATCAGAATCCTGGGAGGTGGGGGAATGTTTTTAAGCCTTCCCAGTATGTGGATCCAGGTCTGAAACCACTGTCCTGAAAGTCATCAGTGTCCTTGTCTCCTGAGGGGTCCAGCAGGACAACATGGAAGACGCATGTGCTGTGGCCCTGGCTAACATTGGCAAGATGAGAGCAGGCAGGAGGGCACGGGTTACAGCAATCAGTTCCTGGGGCCTTGACCCCATCCAAGCCCCACAGGCACTGTCAGGAGGAAGACCCTTGATTTGGGAAGCAGTGGCTTTGGTCCTTTCCCCATAGCAGGCTGTCAGCCACAGAAGGAAGGACTGCTAATTACTCTGTTCTTGTTTGTGATGGCAGAGAATGCTAGGACGTCATCTCTTAAGTGTGCAAATTCAAGTGGCCGGGTGAGCTCTAGGACAGGCTGCCAGGTCAGCTGCATGATATGGAGTGGAGACGACACAGACTGCTCTGCCCTGGGCCAGGCATGGGGCTCACAGTGGATGTGTGCAGAGAGCCAGGGAAGTGGGCTGGGGCAAGCACGTTAGATGACAGGTTGAAGGGAGACCCAGTCACCCAGCACAGCAACTGTTGGAGAGGGCTGGAGGTAGGATGGCATAGAGGTACTGGGAGTTTCATGAACTGGGAAAGCCAGTGGGACCTGAAGCATCCAGGGACAGGCTCTCTGCAGTCTCTCTAGATGAGACCTGGAGAAAATAAGTCAGCCTTGGGGATACACGTGACTCTCATCAAAAGAGGGGCCCTGGAACTTGGTGGAGGAGTGATCTTTGCTGTGGGGGCAGGGCTGGTGTGGCAACTACCAAGGAGGCATGAAAAAGCACTTCCATGATCTCCCCGAGCAATAACTTGGGTCCACCTGCATATTAGCTGTCAGACTCAGGCAAAAAGTAGTGAAGTCATGGGCCCCTTGGAATATACTTAAAAAAGATCTACTAGCTTTTTCCAGAACAGAGACCTTAATCTTCATCTGTAATGTTCTTCCCTTTAGGTTCACAATTAGTTAACAATTTGTTCTGCTTTATATCTTAGCTCTTTTTTAGCTACCATGTTCCAGATGCCAACCTGACTTCCCTGGGCAGATGACGCCACCAATGTGTCCTGAAGCCCCGCCTCCCCAGAGCCCTAGCCCACTAGGGAAAGAGAGAGGCAGGCTGGGAATATGGATCCACCTGCCAACGCCCATGTTCAGCGGGGGAAGCAATTACAGAAGCCAGACCTTCCACTTTCTGCACTCCACAAAAATCTTGGGTCCATACTCCCAGAGGGATAAAGAATAGGAAAGCTATCAAGGGAGGGGATTGGATATGGAGTTATGGGGGTGGGAATTGTGTGGAATTGTACCCCTCTTGCCCTATGGTCTTGTCAATACTTCCATTTTATAAACAAATTAAAAGAGAGAGAGAGAGAGAGAGAGAGAGAGAGAGAGGGAGAGAGCAAGCACTTCCCAGACAAAAGCAATGATGGAAAGCAGGTTACCTGCCCCCCTGGGCCCCCATAAAGAAACCTGAGCATCTTTGACATTTACTTAGAAAGCCAACCTTTACTATTCTCATAATCAAACCCATTTGAGAAGTTACCTTACTTGGAGTTCTTGTATATAATTTCCCCCATAAAATATGCAGTGTAGTTCTGATAACCCTCACTGACTTACACCTATTGACTTGTTTCCATGTCTACAATCAGCACTCAACTGCTTTCCTATGGAACAGATTATGATGAAGGATTTGTTGTTGCTTGCTTGCTTGTTTGTTTAAATGATTTTTTTAACTTTTTATCTATAAAAAGGAAACACTGACTAAACCATAGGATAAGAGGGGTACAACCTCACACAATTCCCACCGCCAGAACTCTGTATCCCATCCCCTCCCCTGATAGCTTTCCTATTCTTTAACCTTCTGGGAGCATGGATCCGAGGTCATTGTGGGATGCAGAAGGTGGAAGGTCTGGCTTCTGTAATTGCTTCCCCGCAGAACATGGGCGTTGACTGGTCAATCCATACTCCCAGCCTGTTTCTCTCTTTCCCTAGTGGGGAAGGGCTCTGGGAAAGCGGAGCTCCAGGACACATTAGTGGGGTTGTCTGTCCAGGGAAGTCTGGTCTGCAGCATGCTAGCGTCTGGAACCTAGTGGTTGAAAAGAGAGTTAACTCTGTTTTCAATCACCAGGTTCCAGATGCCACCAGGATGCTGGCTAGGCTTCCCTGGATTGAAGACCCCACCAATGTGTCCTGGAGCTCAGCTTCCCCAGAGTCACACCCTACTAGGGAAAGAGAGAGGCAGACTGGGGGTATGGACCGACCAGTCAACGCCCATGTTCAGCGGGGAAGCAATTACAGAAGCCAGACCTTCTACCTTCTGCATCCCTCAACGACCCTGGGTCCATGCTCCCAGAGGGATAGAGAATGGGAAAGCTATCAGGGGAGGGGGTGGGTTATGGGGATTGGGTGTTGGGAATTGTGTGGAGTTGTACCCCTCCTACCTTATGCTTTTGTTCACTAATCCTTTCTTAAATAAAAAATTAAAAAAAAAAAAAAAGAAAAAAAAAAAAAGAGAGTTAACATACAAAGCCCAACAAATTGTTTACCAATCATGGACCTAAAGGCTGGAATAGTGCAGATGAAGAGTTGGGGGGGGTCCTCCATTTTGTAGATAGCTAGTAGGCATATTTTAGTTATATTCTAAAGGGTTCATGACTATACTAGCTTTTTTTTTTTTCTTTTTCATTTATCTCCTGGGCCTGAAATCTGATATGCAGGTGGATCTAAGTTATTGTCTGGGGAGATGATGTCATGGCTGGAAAAAGGACCAGAAAGCTGGATCAGGGAAGAGAGTAGCTCCCTAATATGGGAAAAGTGTATAAATATTGATGACTGTAAACTCCATTGATTTGATGTGATCTGGAGCCCATAATTTGTTTAAATTATTTCACGGGCTTGCCAAAAAAAATGTAGTCAACTTGTCTTTAAGATATCAGCAGAACTATAGTGATTATCGTTGGGGTTGTGGGGTCATAGAAATTTTCTTGGTGGGTGTGGTGTGGAACTCTAACCCAGTTATCTTACAATCTTGTAAACCACTAATAAAAAAAAGATTAAAGAAAATAATTTAAGGAGCCAGGTGGTGACACACCTGGCTAAGCATACACTACAATGTGCAAGGACCCAGGTTCAAGCTCCTGGTCCCATAAGGGATAACTTCATGAGTGGTGAAGCAGGGCTGCAGGTGTCTCTCTATCTCTCTCTCCTTCTCTATCTCACCCTCTCCTCTCAATTTTTCTCTGCTTCTATCCAATAATAAATAAATAAAAATAAAAATAAAGATATTCTTTAAAAAACAAGAAAATAATTTTAAAAGATGATATTGTGTCCTTTGGGATAAAGAGAATGGAATTGGAAAAGATGATGCTTAGTGACGCAAGTAAGGAGGTGAAGGCCAACTATAGAATGGTTTCACTCAATGCAGAATATAGAGAATTGAACATATGAATGTGGAAAAAAAAAAGCTGCTAACCTCTATCTAAGACTGTGGGAGACCTATAGTGGTTATCTATAGGGGTGGGAATGGGGGACACAGACCTTTGTTGATGGGAGTGGTAAGAAGAAAAAAAAAGACTATACTGTAAACCAGTACTCAGTAAATCTCTAAAGTTAAAAAAATAATTAAAATAGGTAATTATTTGGAGGGATGAGTGCATTTGTTATAACCAATAGGGAAAGGCAGAGCTTTGAGGAGAATCATGCTGGCACTGTTGGCAGTGACCTGCTGGCCAAGTTTGGGTGAGGACCATCTAATGTGCTTTTGTTGATACTTAGAAAACAATGTTTGCCAAGAACCATCCCTCCTCCTTAAAGAGGACTTTAGAATTTCCACTAAATTCCTTGGAAAAAGAGAAAAGTGAGCACATGGTACAGCAGGTCCTTTGTTTCCCACAGGGGTGAGTTTGTCCCACGCCACCTGGCACTGGGGAGTTTTGGATAAGGAGGAGGTCAATCTTCACAGCAGACAGAAACTGGGCTCCTGGAGCTAGCTCTCTGTGGGAAGATTTTTCTCACCAGAGGAATGAGAGACTTCATAAAGTAGTTTCCAACATTTACTTTTATTTATTTATTTATTTATTTTCCCTTTTATTGCCCTTGTTTTTCAGTGTTGTTGTGGTTATTGATGTCGTTGTTGTTGGATAGGACAGAGAGAAATGGAAAGAGAAGGGGAAGACAGAAAGGAAGAGAGAAAGATAGACACCTGCAGACCTACTTCACTGCCTGTAAAGCGACTCCCCTGCATGTGGGGAGCCAGGGGCTTGAACCGGAATCCTTCCAGTGGTCCTTGTGCTTTGCAACACATGCGCTTAACCCGCTGCGCTACTGCCCGACTCCCCATTTACTTGATTTTTAAATAAGCAGTATGTTTATCACTTAGCGCAGCCTAAAAGAAATGGAATCTCTCAGGAGGAGAGATTACCACAAATTAAAACCACACACACTTTCTTGGTTCCAGAGTTCCGTGGATAGAATCCAGAAGAACAGAGAGCAGAGCTTATCTGGTTCAGGTGAACTCTGACATGCACTCAGAAAGCACATGGATACAGCCACATCTCAGCTTTGACTTTGGATTACAGTGATTCTGTTATTGGCAAGGCTGGCCTGAAATGATAGTCTTATTCACAGCACAAGTACCTTATCTTGTATTGAACTCCACAATGGAATTTATATTCCTACAGCACTCACATTAAAATTGGCTTTCTAGCAGAGAACTGGGGACCACAAGCCATTGTGACTTCTAGGTCCAATCTTTTGGTGAAATTTAGACGGTGACATTAGCAACCAATCTAACCTCTTTCCACAGACTCCTTACAATATTTGTCTGACAGTGAAGAGACGTTACTAACAAGACAAAAGGAGACATGCTACATTGTGTAGCCTGTTTTAAAGACTGTGAAATAAATATACTTACTTCTGAGAATCTCATTATATAAAAGGTTTAATGATGGAGATAATTTTGCATAAGAACAGTGCAAGTGGAGGCTAGGGGAGACAGCATAATGTTATGCAAAAAGGTACCAAAAGTCCCATATTCAGTCCCCAGCACCACCATAAGCCACAGCTGAGCAATGTTCAGCTCACAACAACCATAAAAAACCAAACGAACAACCAGAAAAACAGTACAAGTGGGAGTTGTGTGCTTGTTAGGGTCTGAGGTGATTTATGATTTATGAAGCCCTTGGATTACAGGAGAGGATGACCACTGCTCCAGGTACCATGGGGAAGGTCATGGATGCACAGTGGGTGTAAGCTCACGGGAGTGCCGGGTGGAGTTGGGCAGACATCCACTGCTCCTGCATCCACAGTTGGGATGGGGCAGGAAGGGGCTGAGGGGGCCTTGAGCCTCATTTCTTCCTTAAGGTATTTTCATATTCTTCAACCTATCGTCTAAGCTTTATAATCACCCAGTTTGTTCCTTCAGACTATTACTCAATTTCAAATACTTCTAGGGTCAAACTACTATACAACTGAGGATCTGAGAGGATTTGCTTATAAAAATTTGAAGTGAAAAGACACTAGAAGGGGGCCGGGTGGTGGTGCACTTGGTTGAGCGCACCCATTACAGGGCACAAAGACCCAGGGTTGAGTCCCCAGTCCCCACCTGTAGGGGGAAAGCTTCATGAGTGGTGAAGCAGGGCTGCAGGTGTCTCTCTGTCTCTCCCTCTCCTCTCTCTCAATTTCTCTCTGTCTCTACCCAAAAATAAATAATTTTTTTTTTAAAAAAAGACATTAGAGGGAGCTGGCGGTAATGCAGTAGGTTAAGTGCACGTGGGGCGAAGCGCAAGGACTGGCACAAGGATCCCAGGTCAAGCCCCTGGCTCCCCACCTACAGGGGAGTCACTTCACAGGCAGTGAAGCAGAACTGCAGGTATCTTTCTTTCCCCTCTCTGTCTTCCCCTCCTCTCTCCATTCCTCTCTGTCTTATCTAACAATGATGACATCAGTAACAATAATAATAACTATAACAACAATAAAAAACAACAAATGCAACAAAAGGGAAAATAAATAAATAAATATAAAAATTTATAAAAAGACACTAGAAGTGATATGTGGTAGATGATTATAATATATTGTGGGTTATTTTGTTTGAGTTCTTCACTTTTAGATGGTCAGTTTTATTTTATTTTATTTTATTTTACTTAATTTTATTTATAAAGGGAAACACTGACAAAACCACAAGATAAAAGGGGTACAACTCCACACAATTCTCACCACCAGAACTCTGTAACCCATCCCTTTCCTTGATAGCTTTCCTATTCTTTATCCCTCTGGGAGTATGGACCCAGGGTCATTGTGGGATGCAGAAGGTGGAAGGTCTGGCTTCTTAATTGCTTCCCCGATGAACATGGATGTTGACAGGTTGATCCATACTCCCAGCCTACCTCTCTGTCCCTAATGGGGTGGGGTTCTGGGGAATAGGAGCTCCAGGACATATGGGTGGGGTTGTCTGTCCAGGGAAGTCTGGTTGGCATCATGCTAGCGTCTGGAACCTAGTTGCTGAAAAGAGAGTTAATATACAAAGCCAAATAAATTGTTGACTAATCATGAACCTAAAGGCTGGAATAGTGCAGATGAAGAATTGGGGGGGGGGTCCTCCATTTTGTAGATAGCTAGTAGGCATATTTTAGTTATATTCTAAAGGGCTCATGACTATACTAGCTTTTTTTCTTTTTCTTTTTCATTTATCTCCTGGGCCTGAAATCTGATATGCAGGTGGATCTAAGTTATTGTCTGGGGAGATGATGTCATGGCTGGAAAAAGGACCAGAAAGCTGGATCAGGGAAGAGAGTAGCTCCCTAATATGGGAAAGGTGTATAAATATTGCTGACTGTAAACTCCATTGATTTGATGTGATCTGGGGCCCATATTCAACTTAGGAGCCTATGTGACTGACCTCTGCCTCCCTGTAGATCTGAGCTCACATTCTGTGGTCATGAGTAGGAACATTCCAAGCTGCCCCAATATCAGGACTTATCTTCCTCAGGTGTAGCATAGGGTATGTTGTCCATCCTAGCGTTGTTGATCTAAGTTGAGGGTAAGGTCCTTTGGGGACCCACAAAGGGGTCTATTGTGTTTTTCCTGATAGAGATGGCCAGTAACAATGGAGAGAGGGATTAATTCAAGGTTTAGGCCCATCATGTTTGTTTGGGAATCTCGGGACTCCCCGACTAGGGCCCCAGCTGATGGGGTGAGATTGTCAGTTTTAAAGGTCCAATTTGTTTTTCTTATATTTTATTTATTTGCTTATTTATTTATTATAGCTATAGAGAGAGATTGAAGAGGGAGGGGGGATAGAGGGAGAGACACCGAGACACCTGCAGTCCTGCTTTACTGTCCATGTAGCAGCTCCCCCTACAGGCGAGGACCCTGCTCCTTGCGCGTGGTAATGTGTTTACTCATCCATGTGTGCTACCATCTGGTCCCAAAAGCACAATTCCTTTGGCTTATTTGAACTCAGACCCATCATTCCTTACCTTACTTTTGAAACTACTTTTCTGCTTTCAGGGAGGGGTGGCCTCATTTATTCCAGCCACTCAATTTGAGTCTCTCCAAGTTCATGTTTTGTGATCAGAAAGACCCTTAATCCTAATCAGTCATAGCTTTTGCATCACCTAGTTTGTGATTAGCCACATACTCGAGCACAAACTCAATATGAGGCACTGTACTCATTCTACTGAAAAATCCACTCTGCCAGGGATTAAGTACTTTTGTGAAAAGAATGATCATTTCTAACAAACCAGGAACTTGACCCCAGGTTCTTGTGCAAGGTAATTTGTGTGCTCTACCTGGTGTGTTAACACCTGGCCCCAGTCCTTGAAGCTTTACCACACTATGACAGAAAGAAGCTGGGATAAAGGAAACTCTAAGTATCAGCAGGAATGGTTTTATTCCCCCCTCCCCCCATTAGCCCAAAGACTCTAAAGGGCAGAGAGAAACCCACCCACTCACCCTAGGAAGGATTCAACCTTCTTCATCAGCATCCCAAAGAGAACAAAGTGAAGGAAGCTAAAAACCAGGAGAAACTGGAAAGAAATAACCCCAAAGAGCATGTCATGCTGAAGCAAGGACTTTATCTGCTTTGAGCCTTCAGTAGCAGCAATAGCTAACAGCACAATTCAAGACTGTTCCTATCAGTGCTCCTTGTGGGGAAACTCATTGTGTGGGGTAGATGTTGGGGGAATATGGGATCGAGCCTGAATTCCCCCTGAAGTTGACCTCTGATCCAAATACCTTGAAAGATGCAAACAAAGTCAAGATCTCATCTTCCCTGCTCCTCAAATTCGCAGGCAAGGTGCAGACATGCCATGGGGGGTGAAGAGAAGGGCTCTTTAGTCAAACTACCTCAAATTGAATTTTGCTTTTCAATTTACTGGTTGGGTGGCATTGTATAATGCACTTAACCCACCTTCACCTCATTGCCCTCATCTTTAAAAAAGATTACAACTGTAGTAGAGTTTAGAGTGATGAAAATGTTGGGGCAGAGTATTTTTGGTACTGACAGAAGCTAAATGCTATACAAATCCAGTGATAACTGGAGAGTTCAACACTTCTCTCTTAGTAACAGAGAAGACTAATACAGGAAAAAGTCACAAATAAGGACTGAGAAGATGGAACAACACTAATAAACACATTCATCTGCTTGACATCCATAGACCATTATAGTTCACAACACATACTATATATAACCATATATCTAGATTCTCCAAGTGATCCACCAAAAGGCTTTCTTTATATCTAGTTTCACTCTCTCTCTCTTTCTTTTTAAAAAGCCATTATTTATTTATTTATTTATGAGAAAGATAGGAGGAGAGAACCAGACATCACTCTAGTACATGTGCTGCTGGGAATCAAACTCAGGACCTCATGCTTGAGAGTCCAATGCTTTATCCACTGTGCCACGTCCCAGACCACTATATCAAGTTTCTAACCTGACCACTCTAGAACCAATACAAGTATCAATCTTGCTTTATAAATTTCAGCTTCTACTTTCAAGGGTTTTCTATATTTGCATGACTCAGACAGTTTCTGCTCATGGAAAGTATAGTGTGAGGGGCCTGGCACCTTTGTCTCTTCTCTGCCACAATCCCTCAAACTGGGAAGTTTCTGGAAGAGTGGGATAGAGATTGGGAGAGGGGCATTTAACTAAGCAAGGATTTCTATGTCCAGCACTGATGATCTCAGAGATGAAGATGTGTGGTGCTTTCCCTGACTTTAACTGAGCGTCTCTTGACTCAGGGACTGTCATCACATGTTTCTTATTCCAGTGACACGTTGTGAGGTGACAGGATAGTAAGTTATGCAGGACGTTTAAGATGATCTTTACTACAGAACAAGACATGCTTGCTAGTGCCAGTTCAGAGGAGTAAAGAAAAGTAGATCCCAGATACATATGCACTGGGGAATTTACTTATCTGCTCTATGACTAATTTACTCACCTTTTCTATGACTAAGTTTCCTCATTTCTAAAAAAGCACAGAGTTTAGAATGGTAAAAATGTCAGAAAATGTCCTATGAATCCTTTCTTTAAATCCATGAGAAGGGAATGAGATAATGCAAGCTAATGGAGAAATCTATCCCAGCAGATGAATCATTGCCTGTGGTCTCCTGAGCTTGGCTTGGGAATGCCCCCTGCTGAGAGGGATGTGGTTGGCAAGGCAGCTCTGGAGGGCAGTCCTCATGAGGGGGGGCTTCATCTCAGCAACCCCCACCCCAAGTCATTTCGTGGAAATGCTAATGAAGAAATTTTGCTGGGAGTTTTTGGAACCAGAACTCAATTTTTTTTTTGGGGGGGGGTTGTCAGGAGAGGGATGGCAGCAGTCACTTATCTAATGAAACAGAAAAGACTTAATGGAAAACAAGCTTGGGCTCCTGCTGACAGGACACTTTCCCTGAGCACTATTAATTATGATGCGTTATTAGCTGACCGCAGGCACTGGACTCCCTTTGTATGTTAACTAAAGTGCAACAGCCATTTAGCCAGTGAGGCTTGCTCAGGCTTTAACATTCTTAATCATTAGTGAATTAGTTAAACTGTAACATTGGAAGATAAAAATAATCACCAATGTCACTTGAGCAGGTTTAAACTGGAACTGGATGTCAGAGACATTTAGTACAGATATTCCTGCCCATGCGTTTGGTGAGTGACACAGACAGGCTCATCCCATGTCCTCAAGGTGACACAGCAGCCTGAGATGAGGGCGGTGGGGGTGGGGGGTGGGGTTAATGGCCTCAGAGCATGGTGGGTGTGGGAGACCGGGAAGCACATATCTTGACCTTTATATCCAGTTAGTTCATTTCAGAAATTGATAATGCACTTGGCAGATTTTTGAAATTAATATTCTCTCAGTGCTCTCCTTTTGGGCCATTTCACTGTTTATTAATGGCTCCACTCAGGGAGGTCTGGAAATGATGCTGAAATCAATTAAGCCTCCTTGGCAGTTCTGGAAAAAGATTGTGTGTGTTAGCTCAGAGAGTGTGAAGAGAAGCTCATACTGTGCTTTAGGATTATCTCAGGATTTTGATGATTGGCATATTCCTCCTCTGACACAAATCTCCAGTAATTAACAGAATAAACAACCCTTAATTGGTTTGGTTTTAGCTTACGTTTTGATGATTGTCAGTACACAGAAAACATGGATAAAGATTTCTCCTCTAATGGCACAAGAAGCAAATGTTATCTATTCTTTCTATGTCTCTCTCCTTTCTCTTTTTTCCTTTTTTAAATTTTTGTCACCATAACTATACCACTGTTGAGGGACTTTTCAGATAGCAACAGCATTTAAGATGGATAGAGAGGGAAAGACACCATAGAACTGAACTTTCCCCCCATTGCTATGAGGGCCAGTTTCTCAAATCTGGTTTCCACACATGGCAAAACAGGTACCCTCCCAAGTTAGCAATCTTATTTGTCTCCTACCCAAACTTTTAAAAGGCATTTAAACTTACTTTTAGCATTTTTCATACAGTAAACTTCACTCTCTTTATATAGTGTTTTTTGAGTTTAGATAAACATATCTATCTTTCCATAAAACACTGCTATAATCAAGATAAAGAAGAATATGAGGTCAAAATGGTCAAGTAGAAAGGACTTGTATTTATTTCTTACTTTTTTTTTTTTACCAGAGCACTGCTCAGCTCTGGCTTATGGGGGTGTGGGGGATTGAACCTGGGACTTTGGAGCTTCAGGCAAGAGAGTCTCTTTGCAATAACCATCATGCTATCTACCCTCTGCCCAGGATTTGTATTTCTATTCTCTCACCATCAACAACAGAACTACAATAATATGTGGAAAACCTTGCCTAGAAACAAGCTTTACATAATTGGGGGCCAGGAGCTGGTGTACCCAGTTGATTTTACATGTCACCATGCATAAAGACCTGGCTTCAAGTCTCTAGTCTCTACTTGTTGGGGTAAAGCTTCATGAGTGGTGAAAAGAAGTGGAAATTTCCTTTCTATCTCCCTTTCTTTTCTCAACTTTTCTCTGTCCTATCAAAATAAATAAATATATACACAGATAAATAGACTTTTCCCAGCAAAAACAAAAAGGTCAACATTAACATGGCAGGGGATAATGAGACATCCTCTACCTGTGACAGGAAACCTGACAGTAAATCACTATTAGAGAGACTTATAAGGTATGAAATTCTAATCGGATCAGCAGCCTGTGCTATAATCCTAGCACCTGTGTCGGGAAATTGTGAGGATGTGGTAGAGCCTGGCAGGAATTGACCTGAGGAGTGCATCTATCCTGTCAGTCTCTCTCTCTACCAAGAGGTTGAGCAAGGAGGAACAGGAGTAACCCCAAAGGTGTGCTCCATCTTATTAGACTCCCTGCCTCACAAAACACCCTGTATTCCTGATACTTTGGCCATTAGATAAAAAGAAAGGGGGAGATGTCAGGAAATTTTGAGGAGCCTCACAAAGCACCCTGCATTTTCCTGCCTCCAGGAGCCTGGCATTCTAAAACATTAAGCCAGCTCCCCCTGCTCCACCCTGCATTCCTGATACTATGGCCTATCTACATAATCATTGTTTTGCCTGAAAGATCTCTACCCATTCTATTCCTTTGATCTATGTTCTTTCTACACTCAAGACCCTCCCTGCCTGCAGGGTATTATTAATCCTACCAGTTAAAACCCTTGCACCAGTTGCTGAAGAAGTTCCTACCTTTCCAGCCCTTTTTGCCTTTCTCCGCCCTTTTTCTAGCCGTTTCCATTTCCAACTTGCCATTTCCTGGTCTGCCCTTTAAAAGCCTTGGCTCTCTGATCAGTAACGTTATTGCATTGATTCGCGTCCATGTGTTTGGTTCCTGAGTCATCTCCCTCGTGTTGCTGAGTGACTAGCAGCCCAGACTGGCTCTGGTTGAGTTCTCTCCAACCCAGAGAGTACGTGCCCGGGTAGAGGCACCCCCACACTAGCCTGGCACACATGCAATGCTCTGACAGTAAGAAATGGTAAATTCAGGCATAAAGAAAGCAGTTGTTGTGGTTGCCCTTCCAGATTACAACCATGGTAGCTTGCTAGACATCCGGTGGATGCCAGACTGGAATTCAGTTTCTATAGTAACAATCCTAGCTGCAAATTCCAGGAAGAGCTCTCTCCTGCTTAGTCACAGCTTGCCTGATCTTTTACTGTCATACCTAGAGTGTAGGCAGCACTGTCACTACCTAGAATGAAGCTCCAGTTACACAACAGATCTGAACCCTTCCACCTCCATGGCAACCTCATGGCCATTGGACATTTTCAAAGCTAAGAATCTGGTTAATACCCAGGTTCAAAAGCAGACCCTTAGCCTAGGTTTCCATGAACTACCATACATACTGAGAAGACAGAGGAAATCACCCATACTCTTGGACCAAGACAACATCTAGGAAAAAAACAGTCAGAACTATGTAAATTTCCTAAAGAGAATTTCAAAACTATGGTCCTACAGAGTCTCATCAAAATGAAAAGTTACTGAACGAAAGTATCATCTGTGTCTGGAATTCAGCTTATTATTTTTATGGTTAGAGAATGTAATCTGTATGATTTCAATTCATTTCTACATTTTCTTTTTTTTTAATATTTATTTATTTTCCCTTTTGTTGCCCTTGTTTTTTTCATTGTAGTAGTAGTTATTATTGTTGTTGTTATTGATGTCATCATTGTTGTATAAGACAGAGAGAAATGTAGAGAGGAGGGGAAGACAGAGAGGGGGAGAGAAAGATAGACATCTGCAGATCTGCTTCACTGCCTGTGAAACTACTCTCCTATAGGTGGGGAACCGGGGGCTCAAACAGGGATCTTTACATGGGTTCTTACGCTTTGTGCCACGTGAGCTTAACCCACTGTGCTACCGCCCGATTCCCCATTTCTACATTTTCTTAGATGTATTCTGTGGGTCATAATGTTTCATGTGTGCTTAAAAAAATGTATGTTCTGCTTTCATAGACTAGTGCTACAAAATGTCAGTTATGTTTGTTTGTTGTTTCTGTGTTATGTATTTTTATTTATCAAGTTGTATATATATCTTCCTCTTGTTTGAAATTCCAACCTTATAAAATATAAATTACTTTGTGGTCTGGGAGGTGGCGCAGTGGTAAAGCTTTTGACTCTCAGTCATGAGGTCTCGAGTTCGATCCCTGGCAGCACATGTACCAGAATGATGTCTGGTTCTTTCTCTCTCCTCCTAGCTTTCTCATAAATTAAAAAAAATTGTTAAAAATATGTATATTATATATATATATATATAAATTACTTTTATATAATTGTCTATGTTTGTTTCAGAAGTTTTCAGTTCTGTTGTGCCAGTCTCTATGTGATACTACATTTGTATAGTGACAGTTCTTAGGGTAGACAGATTTAGCAAAAAAAAAAAAAAAACCCAGGAAATTCACCTAAATTTGAATTTCAGATAAGTAACAATCTTTTACGATGTGTCTTCTTCAAATATTGTATGAAATTCTGAAATCCAAATTGAAGTATCTTGTCCGATTGCCCACTTATCTTTAACCCTTTCCGAAGTTTATTGATCTATTTTTTTAAGATCTTTAAATATTTATTATTTGATTGGATAGAGAGAGGTTGAGGGGCACAGGGGAGAAAGAGGGACACCTGCAATAGCCTTCAGAATGTTGCAGGTGTGGCTTCACAGCTGCTTAATTTAAAGTTTCCATGTAGCTTCCACAGTTGCTGTTCGATACTGTATGGTATTATTTCTTTATTTGTTATTAATAGTATGTTACAAGATTTTAAGATTACAGTGTATTGTTCCACACCACACTCACCACCATAGTTAAGTGTCCTTACCCTCCTATCACCCAAAGATAACTAGCTTAATCTTACAAGTCTTAGAAACAGTTTGCTTACTGCATGTTGTTATGAATCTGTAAGTGTTTCTTATCTAGATGCTTTTATATGCCCTGAGAATCTTTGATGTTTTAAAATTTCATGATGGAAACTTGTGTTTGTTGATTTGTTTATTGTGTTTGGCACACAATGAGATTTCAATCTCAGAGCTTGTCTTTCCAGCTCAGCACAATTCCAACATAATGCTTTTGATAATTTCTTTCCTCCTATTTTATGTTTCCTCTTTTTTGAATTTCTACTATTTAGATGTAGGTCTGGGCTGATTCTTTGAATTTCATTTCTTCCTCTTCCCCACTACCCCAGCATTTAGTTTGTGATTATTATAATCCTCCTCTCTCTTTACAAAAGACAGGCATTTTCTGGGGGAGAGATAGTGTAGTTATTATGTAAAATGTCTTTCCTGCCTGAGGCACCAAAGGTCTCTGGTTCAGTCCTCAGCAGCACCATAAGCCAGAACTGAGCAGGTCTCTGATAAAACAAACACAACAAAAGGGCATTCTCCTCAGTGGGCCCTGATTGACACCAACCTCATTGGCTCCCAGAGTGCCAAACTCTTTAGGAAGACAACAGAGAGACTGGTAGCTTACCTATGAAGTCTCCTTTAATTAAGGTGTGGTAAGAAATGGTATATTTTGACCTGATATAGTATGTTTTAAATTCAGACATTGTAGGACAGAGTATCAACCTTTTATTTATTTTTTTCAGCAGACCATATCCAATTGTTTTCAGAGTCCCTAGATTCTGAGGGAAAGACCAGAAAGACCAGGTAAGCCTAAAGGAAGCAAAGCTTCCATAAGAAAGGAAGGAGATATATTTAGAAGAATATCATCTGAATTCCAGTACTCCATAGGTAAATATAGACAAGTTATGGAGACTAAGGTAAGGTACTCACTGGATGTGGAAAAAGTAAATTAGCAGGGCTGGGAGGTAGCACACTGGGTTAAGTACATATACTAGGAAGCATAAGGACCTGTGCAAGGATCCCATTTCAAGCTCCCCACTGTAGGGGTTTCACTTCACAAGGGGTGAAGTAGGTCTGAAGGTCTCTTTCTCTGCCCCTCTTTATCTCTCTGCCCCTCAATTTGTCTCTCTCTCTCTTTTAATATTTATTTATTTATTTATTCCCTTTTGTTGCCCTTGTTGTTTTTATTGTTGTAGTTATTATTGTTGTCATTGATGATGCTGTTGTTGGATAGGACCGAGAGAAATGGAGAGAGGAGGGGAAGACAGAGAGGGGGAGGGAAAGGTAGGCACCTGCTTCACTGCCTGTGAAGTGACTCCCCTGCAGGTTGGGAGCCAGGGGCTCGAACTGGGATCCTTAGGCTGGTCCTTGCGCTTTGCACCACCTGTGTATAACCCGTTGCACTACCACCTGACTCCCTCCCTCTCAGTTTCTCTCTGTCTTATCCAATAAAAAGGAGTAAATGACCACCAGGAACAGTGGCTTCCTAGTGCCAGCACTGAGCCCTAGTGATAACCCTGGAGGCAAAGAAATAAAAAGTAATTTAGGTAGAAAAGAAGTCTGATCTGAAGAACTAGTCTGACAAGAGGTATGAATTAATTCAGATACGACAGACATTTTCTTTTAAAATTTTTTAATCTTTATTTATTTATTGGATAGAAACAGAAATCAAGAGGGAAGGGGAAGATATAGAGAAAGAGAGACAGAGAGATAGCTGTAGCACTCACCACCGGCAAAGCTTTCCCCCTGCAGGTGAGGACTGGGGGTTCGAACCTGGATCCTTGCGCATTATAACATGTGCACTTAACCATGTGCACCACCACCCAGCCCCATGACAGACATTTTACATCAACTAAAAAAAGCTAATATGCTAAATCTGAATTTTAGTGAATTGTAAACTTGTCATGCAATAGGAGAAAATATATTTTATTACCTATTTGGGTATGTGCAAATGTATAAAACAGATGTGTGAATTTTTGAGCACTTTCTGAGTGTGTCAGTTTAAGCAAGTTGGCTCTAAGTGAAAGATTTAGCAACATAAATAATAGTTGGTTTTTTTATTTAAGATGTTGACAGAGAGTGAGAAAGAAAATAAACCATAGCACGGAAGCTTCCTTCAGTGGGGACTGGGCTTGAACCTGGGTTATGCATATGACGTGACAAACACTATCTAAGTGAAATGTTTTGCCAGACCAATTAGTAGGTTTATTTTTGTTTGTTGTTTGTTTGTTTTATTAAGTCAGTGAAAACCTTGGTAGTTGACTTCCCAGAAGCTAAGATGGATAATGTCATGGTGGTAACAACAGCATAACAAAGCCTTTCGCCATATAAGTCCTTTGTTTTCAAGAATATCACAAATGGAACTAATTGAGTTATGAAATGATAGTTTACTTAATATTATTGAGATGATTACTTTCAATAGGTCTGTAAATAGTTTATGAAGATGAGTAACATTGGTCTTTACTTACTTATTTATTTATATGTTTTGCTAGTAGGGATATCACTGGGGCTCAGAGCCTACATGACTCCACCATTCCAGGCAGTGCTTTCTCTGCTTTTTATTTTTTAAGTTATATTTTAATTATATTTATTTATTTATTGGATAGAGACAGCCAGAAATCAAGAGGGAAAGAGGTGATAGGGAGAGAGACAAAGAGACACCTGTAGCGCTGCTTTACCACTTGTGAAGCTTTCCTCTTGTCACAGGTGGGGTCTGGGGGCTCAAACCCAGGTCCTTACACATTGTGAGGCGAACGTGATAACCACTACACTACGGAAACTGCGGTTCCTTACACATTGTAACATGTGCGCTCAACCAGGTGCACCACAACCTGCCCACTCTGTTTTTTCTTTCTTTCTTTCTTTCTTTTTTGTAGAGGTTGAGAGACAGAGAAAAAGAGAAGGAGAGAGAAAGAGAGAGAGAGTGAATGAGAGACACTTGCAGTACTACTCCACAGCTAATGAAGCTTCTCTCCTGCAGGTGGGAATCAGGGACTTGAATAGTTTTCTCTACTTATTAATGACACAGTATTATCTTTACATCAGTAATAAGAAAAAGTAATGATAAAATTGACACTAAATATTACTTCACTTTAGCAATAAAATATCCATCTACACATATTTCTCTGGAAAATAAATTGAGTATTAACCCAATATGTTTCAGTGAGATGAATTTCAAAAATAATGACTTTTTAAAAAAGGATGATTAAGTGGGTCAAGGAGATAGGCAAGTGTAAGACACCAGACTTTTAGTTATTTATTTTTTAATAATTTGCTTTATGTTTTCACTTTGTTTATTTTGTTTTTAATAGGACAGAGAACAGTTTAGAGGGGAAAGGGAGATAGAGAGGGAGAAGACCTTCTTCACCACTTGTGAAGCTTTCCCCTTGCAAGTAGGGACTGGGGGCTTGAACCGAGGTCTTTGTGCATTGTAATGTGTGCCATTAGCCAAGTGTGCCACCACCCAGTCCCCACACTAGATTTTTAAAAAAATATATTTACTTATTTATTCCCTTTTGTTGCCCTTGTTGTTTTATTGTTGTAGTTGTTATTGATGTTGTTGTCTAGGACAGAGAGAAATGGAGAGAGGAGGGGAAGACAGAGAGGGGGAGAGAAAGATAAACACCTGCAGACCTGCTTCACCACCTGTGAAGTGACTCCTCTGCAGGTGGGGAGGCGGGTGCTCTAACCAGGATCCTTAAACCGGTCCTTGCGCTTTGTGCCACCTGCGCTTAACCTGCGGCGCTACTGCCCGACTCCCCATACTAGAATTTTTATCTGAGACTCAATAGTCCTAATTTCAATCTCTGGTACCACCATCATCCAAAAGTAGCAGTATTCTGGTCTCTCTGCCATTAAAATAAATAGACTTTCAAAAAATAATAAATTTAAAGTTGTGATACAGAGTTTTTAAAATCAATTTTGTGTGAACTAATAATGATCATAAGTTATAGATCTGAAAACTTTTTAGACACTGAGCATTTTTGCCTTGGGGAGAGAGCATTGTAGTTAAGCAGAACTTGGAGTTGATGTATTGCACCAAAGTAAAAGGCTCTGGAGTGGGGGGGGGGTCAGTTCCTAGAATAGGCTGACAGTGGACCTAGTGGGAGTTGTACTGTGTGCAAAACTAAGAAATGTTATGTATGTACAAACTATTGTATTTACTGTCAACTGTAAAACATTAATCCTCCAATTAAAAAAATGGTTAAGCAAAACAGCTTTCATGTCTGAGGCTCTGAGGTCCAACCTTCAATCCCCACCATCAGCATAAACCAGAGCTGAGCTATGTCTTGGTTAAAAATAAAATAAATAAGGAAAACATGGCATATTTTGTAAAAACTAAGTTTATATTATGTTTTTCTTATACAAATTTATAACAAAGCATGAAAGTATATTACTTTGGGATAAAACTTATTGTGGGAAAACAAATATGAAAACAGAGAAGGCAGTAAAATCCCCAAATGTCCAATATATGTACTTAGTATACATATATATTTATTATATAGAGGGTAATTTTGCCCACGTAACTATACAAACTATTAAACTATACAAACTATATTACGTATACAAAGTATTAACATATTTTTAGTAGTTATGGCAAGTGACTAATTACAATAACATTTAAATTCCTTTGGATAGTGGATAGCAATTTGGAAATGTCAGTTTGAAAAACTGTCTTTTCCAGTCAGAGTATAATGAAAAGTCTTAGACATCAGCTTAAAAACTGAAAACCATTTACTATTTTTTCTTTTCTTTTTTTTAAAGAATTTATTTATTAAGGATAAAGAGGAGAGAGAGAATCAGACATCCCTGTGTTACATGTATTGCTAAGGGGTTGAACTTGGGACCTCATGCTCGAGAGTTCAATGCTTTATCAACTGTGTCATCTCCCAGACCACTACTACTTTTTCCTATTATCTCCTTTGTACAAAAACTATTTGTTTTCAAAATTTATCCTCTTGACTGAAATACAGGTGGCTAAGGAGAGGAACCTTGTTTCTTAAGCTCTGTCTCCTTCACAAAGCTTTAACTAAGTAAGGGCTCGATAAAATATATGCTGAGTTACTTTACAGTTTAAATTCTCATCAAAGGTAATCATTCATTCTTCTCCAACTATTCTGTTTTTATCTAAACTTTAGTTTATTTTTTCAATATTCATAATAACTCTTAGTATTTCAAAAGCAACTGACATTATCTCTAAATGAGACTAGAAAAGATAATGTGACAAGAAATGAGTATATTCAATAAATCAATCCAAGTTTTTTCTGATAAGTAATTACCTACAATTACACACCCAGTGGAGTGTACACATTGGGAAATTTTCATTTTTTTTTCTTTCTTTTTTTTGGATAGGACAGAGAGAAATTGAGAGGGGAGGACAGAGAGAGAGAGAGAGAGAGAGAGGGAGAGAGAGAGAGAAAGAGAGAGAGAGAGAGAGAGAGCTGTAGACCAGCTTCACTGCTTGTGAAACAATCACCCTGCAGGTGGGGAGCTGGGGGCTTCAACAGGGATCCTTGCACGGGTTCTAGTGCTTTGTACTATGTGCGTTTAACCCGGTGCGCCATGCCATTCCAATTTTCTTATAAGTACTCATTTTCTAGATAAAATAAGCTTATGTATGCTTAACTAAAACAAGTTCTTCTTTAAAATTTTATTTATAAAAAGGAAACACTGACAAAATCATAGGATAATAGGGGTACAACTCCACATAATTCCCACTACCAGAACTCCGTATCCCATCCCCTCCCTTGATAGTATTCCTATTCTTTAACCCTCTGGGAGTATGGACCCAAGGTCATTGTGGGATGCAGAAGGTAGAAGGTCTGGCTTCTGTAATTGCTTCCCCGCTGCACATGGGTGTTGACAGTTCGATCCATACTCCCAGCCTGCCTCTCTCTTTCCCTAGTGGGGTGGGGTTCTGGGGAATCAGAGCTCCAGGACACATGGGTGGGGCTGTATGTCTAGGGAAGTCTGGTTGGCATCATGATAGCACCTGGAACCTGATGACTGAAAAGAGAGTTAACATATAAAGCCAAACAAGTTGTTGACTAATCATGTCTCTGTTTTGTAGATAGCTAGTAGGCATATTTTAGTTATATTCCAAAGGGCTCATGACTATACTAGCTTTTTTTTCCCCTGAGTCTGAAATCTGATATGCAGGTGGATCCAAGTTATTGTCTGGGGAGATGATGTCATGGCTGAAAAAGGGACCAGAAAGCTGGATCAGGGAAGAGAGTAGCTCCCAAATATGGGAAAGGTGTATAGATATTGTTGACTGTAACCCCCATCGATTTGATGTGATCTTGGGCCCATATTCAGCTTAGGAGCCTATGTGACCTCTGCTTCCTTGTAGATCTGAGCTCACCTTCTGTGGTCATGAGTAGGAATGTTCCAAGCTGCCCCAATATCATAATAATTCTAACATGCACCAAATTTGAGAGCAGTAAGAACACCAGCGGGTGAGTTATAGCACTTGGCAATAAGCCTTTTCTTTTATGGCTACTGTTACAGAATTACAATGAGATTGTACAAATGTTTTGTGTGTCACCCAGCATCCTGCTTAAAACACTGGCAGGACATGCAGTAGCCTGTCACTCTGTGGCACTGCACTAGCTGGAAGTTGCTGTTTTCCAAGTATGTAAAACACTTTCTGGAATTTTTGAGAACTACCAGGAAAATTTGGTCTTATTCTGTGACTATAATCCTAAAAAAGAAAAAAATACTTAAAATATGTTGTTAGCACTTCATTTTGTACTTAGTATTACTAGAGAAATAACTTTGCATATAGACCTCTTAAAATCACTTAGCAAAGGCAATTAAAAACATATTAAAACTCAAAAAAACAGAGTCTACTCTGGAAATATTAAGTTTGGATTTAGAAATTAGATAGCCCATTATTTCCCAGGATTCTTATCATTCCCTTATTGTTGGGAAATTGCTGCCTAAAGTAAGACATTATGATGTTGGGGCCAGGTGTTGGCACACCTGGTTAAGTGCACACATTACAGTGTTAAAGGACCCAGGTTCAAGCTCCTGGTTCCTACCTGCAAGGGGAAAGCTTCACAAGTGGTGAAGTAGGGCTGCAAGTGCTGGTCCTAGGTAGCTTATATTGAGTGCCCTCTGTCCCAGGAATGCTACCTGCTCTTTAGGACAGCTCTCTGAGGTAGGGCACATGGACCCATTTGCTCAGAGGTCTCCATATAACATTCATAAAAAGCAAAAGGTGGGATGGAGACTTCCATACCATGGTCTCATGACTGAGCTCTTTGATAAGGGGCCTTGCCCACTGTGGCAGCACTGACCAGAGAGCAGATAGAACAAAGGAAGTAGGATGAGGGACCTTTCATGATTCCACAAGGGAGCAGCCACACCCAGAAATGTAACCATACTTTGGACAAGCTAAAGGCAAAGTCATGGGCTTGAAGGTATTAATTAATATATGTAAGGAATTTCTCATATATGATAGAGTACAGTGAAGATTAGTTGTTCTGATTCATATCTAGTTTCCCTAGAATTAAATTCCTGCCAAGTTAATGCAAAGGTAAACAGCTTTGGCAAACAAAACAAGGCAATGTTAAGTGTTTTTTTTCCTCCCAATCTTAAAATTATTTTTAAAAAATACTCATTTTCCATAGTCATAGAGTGAATGGCAAGCAAAAGTCTGTTTAATTATCTGTGTATTTTCAATCTGCCTATTTAGGTAAGGGCACTTAAACAAAAGCAGTGCACAATAAAAGTCAGCAGTGGTAATAGGACAGTTTAGATAGCACCCACCGACTGCCAAGACAAAGAAAGAAGTGTCAAAAGAGATGATTGCTTTGTGTCAGGAACTCAGTCTTTCCAGATAAGGCAAATAGGGAGTTTGATCTAGCCTGGAACTGAAAATTTACAAAGTTCCAGGAGTACATCTCACCCTCAGGAATCTTCCAGGGGCACCCTTTCAACTTAATTTGGACATAACTCAACATTATTATTATTTATAAACAAAACTGTGCTTTGCCTCAGCTTCTCAATAGACTGCTCTAATTTATTTGAAGCTTGAGGAGATAGACAAAATTGCCTACACTACTGTCTGAGTATATATATTTTTAGTACAGTTCAAGGAACCAGGCTTTGTTTGGAACCTAAGCTACACTTTGCCGTAATCCAATTTTCTAGTTTTATTCTCAACTCTGACACCGTCTTCTCAGGTAATACTCTTAGTTCACCTGCATATTAGCTATGAGTCTCAGGCAAAAATTACTAAAGTCATGGGCCCCTTGGAACATACCTAAAGTAGACTTCCTAGCTTCTTTCCACACAAAGACCCCGAATTTCATCTGCTTTCATGCCTACCTTTGGGTTCCTGTTTATTAAACAGTTTGTCCTGATTTATATCTTAATGCTTTTCAGCCACCAAGTTGCAGTCGCTACTGTGATGCCATCCTGACTTTCCTTGGGCAGATGACCTCACCAATGTGTCTTGGAACCTCACCTCCCCATAGCCTTCCCCCACTAGGAAAAGATAGAGACAGTCTGGTGTATGGGTTCACCTGCCAACGTTCATGTTCAACAGAGAAGCAATTACAGAAGGTAGACCTCCCAGCACCCCAAAAAGAATTTTGGTCCATACTCCCAGAGGAATAAAGAATAGGAAAGTTTTCCATGTAGGAGATGAGAAATAGAACTCTGGTGGTGGGAATTGTGTGGAGCTGTTATCTATAATCTTGTCAGTCCTTAGTAAACCTCTATTTAAAAAAAAAAAAGGGAGTCTTGTTTACTTAAGATACAAAAATATTTAACCTAAATATAGATTAGAACCTATAGAGAATTAACAATAGTTTATAACAAATGTTGACATTAATTGATGCCTCTGCTATATGATTATATAAGATTGTTTTAGTGTTGTAATCCATCAAAGACCATTTGGTCACCAATTCCACCCCACCCTTCTCCCAGTACTGAAAAATAATAGACCGTCTACCCCAAAAGTCAATTTCTCTTTATAAACATTTTTTAATGGAGGCAGTAAGTTATCCTGTATGAAAACACAAGAAAAGTAAACTCTTAAACTAAATACAAATTGTATGGCACAATAAAAAATGAATGAGAGAAATTATTAATTTTTACATGAAGCTTACTACCAAACAACAGCATTAATATCTGATACACTGAAATCACTTCCATTTCTGGGAAGTTTTTGTTAGAAAGAACTGAGCTAAGAACATTAGAAATGCGCTTGCCCTTTCTTGTAGCAAATGAATTAGGCTTTTTGGTTTACTTAGTTATAGAGTCTTATCAAAAATATAGTCTCAAACTTAGAAAAATACTTTTGTCAGTAATACTTGATGAAATTTCTAGTCAAAGCCCATAAAGGTGCTCTGAAAAAATAAAGCAACACTTTGCAACGTGGAGAGACACTGTCAGTGAAGAAAACGGAGCTTCCTCTCAGTTCTTGTTCAATTTGAAAAGCAGGTTATCTCTACACAGTCTCCATCCCTCCAAGGAATTTCATTTCTACTGCAGCTTTTGGCTCTGGGGCTGAGCCTCTCTTTTTTCGGAATTCTGCTGCAATTTCTTCAAAGGATTTTCCTTTGGTCTCTGGAACTTTGAAAAATGTAAACAGAGTAAAGCCCAGGACCACTCCGGCAAAGAGGAAAAACACGTAAGGTCCACAGAAGTTCTGAGAAAGAGCACACACAAAGCTCCGGTTAGTGTTTGTGCAGTCCTGCAGCCCACGTTCTGGCTGGCAGATTCCCACACCACCCAGCCACTTACCTCGATGTAGGGAAAGCACAGAGCCACCACGAAGTTGCAGGACCAGTTGCAGAATGCGGCTATGGCCAAAGCAGCAGGGCGCGGCCCTTGGCTGAAAAACTCGGCCACCATGAACCAGGGGATGGGGCCTGGCCCAATCTCAAAGAAACTGACGAACAGGAAGATGGCCAGCATGCTCACATAGCTCATCCAAGGAAATTTATTCTGTGTGTGGGTGCAAAATAAGAAATGCTTCTTTCACCCAGTGGACCCTTCACTGAATTCAAAGGGGACAACTCTCCTGTGTGTGATGTGTTCATGTACATTCATCTACTCAAAACTAACTTATTCTGCCCTGAGTCACCCTGAAGTCATTGGTGTTTCGTGCTACAATATCCTATTAGCTTTTGCTTAAAATTTATGCCACACTTAGTCACTCCTTTCCTGTGACAAAGGCCAGGCAAGGGCCAAGAACCCTTCAGTCTATTCAGACCAAGTTTGCCAGCTGGGACGTATCCCTCCCTATCCTTCGTGAAGCAGAAGATAAAAGTGCTGGTTTGGAGAGGTCCAGGTACTACCCACTGTCATACTGGCAGCCTCTAGAACCTGGTGGGGGCTGAGCTCAGAGCCCAAGCTCTCACCATTTTGCTACACTGTCTTTTGAGGTAACAAGTACAGTTTGCTTGCTGATAATTGAAACAAACAAAAACCAAACAAAACTGAGTAGAGTTTTCTTTGCATTTTACCTTTCTATTTATGCTGTTTATCTGGCATTCTTTCATAAGTCACTCATATGCTTCTGACTTATCAAGCACTTTAAACTTGGAACACAAAAGTACCGTCACATGGTAACTAAACATTCTGGCGCAGGCACCAGACTCACCAGCAGCACAAGTCCCACTGACATGAAGATGGTACAGAAAAACATGCCGCTCATTCCAATCAGAAACAGAGAGCGTCTCCCTGCCTTCTCCACAAGAAATACCTGAGAAAATGCAAAACGGAACAGAAAGTTCACTTTCAAAGAAGCTTTATACAACTGGAAAGAGGCAGTTCTTTTGTCCCATTTTATTTATTTATTATTGGATAGGACAGAGAGGATTGAGAGGGGAGAGAGAAAAAGAGAAAGGGGACAGAAAGGGAGAGAGAAAAAGAGACACCTGTAGACCTGCTTCATAACTCATGGAGCATCTCCTTGCAGGTGGAGAGCGGGGGCTCGAACCTGGGTCTTATCACATGGTAACATAGTAACATGGTAACTTTACAGGGTGTACCCCCTTGTCCCATCTTACATATGTGGAATTGAGGAGGGAGTTGATTTTCACCCCAGATCTCAGTGAACAGAGTTGATTAACATATACCCATTTCCTTGAGTCTTGTTGGATCTGAACAGATGTTGCAAGGATAGAACCAGAGTGCTAACTAACCACCACTCTGGGATGTTCGCTCTGATCACAGTATTGATTCCCACACTGCTAAAAGTACGCCACTAACCTTTCACAATACACTTCCTATATGAAATTTAACAGATACATTTCCTATGTAAATTTCTAATGTGAAGCCTCCCCATCAACGTGACATCGGTTTTTCTTCTGGTAATTAATCCAAAGTTACAAGCACAAAGATTTCTGTGCTGAAGAAACTATCAACAGTACAAATGTTGAGGTGTCAGGTACTCTTATTCCACTTCCTCACTACTAATAAAATCAGTTATCACTCAGCTGAACACATGGAATTTGACCACCTCACCAAAACAGTTCTGCCTTTTACTTCAGTGTTTAAATGTACCCAGTGCTGGGAGTGAACTCTTCATTTGAAAAGATAAGAATTTCAAACAAAAGGGCAAAGTCCTTTCTTATCCTTGTTCAGAAGGCAGATTATGATTTCTTTGGACCTTATAGCATTAATGAGTATGATTCTCAATTAACAAAGGCCAGAGTTTTTCAATGGTGCAACTCGGAATGTTCCTACTCATGACCACAGAATAAGAGTTTGGACTTATAGGGAGGTAGAGGTTTCATGGACTCCTAAGCTGAATATGGGCCCCAGATCACATCAAATCAATGGAGTTTACAGTCAGCAATATTTATACACCTTTCCCATATTTGGGAGCTACTCTCTTCCCTGATGCAGCTTTCTGGTCCTTTTTCCAGCCATGACATCATCTTCTCAGACAATAACTTGAATCCACCTGCATATCAAATGTCAGACTCAGGCAAAAACTAATAAAGTTATGGGTCCTCTGGAATATACCTAAAATAGACCTACTAGCTCTTTCCAAAACGGAAACTCCAAATATTCATCTGCAATATTCTTGCCTTTAGGTTCATGATTAGTCAACAATTTGTATGGCTTTATATGTTTACTCTTTTTTAGCCACCAGGTTCCAGATACTACCATGATGTCAACCGGACTTCCCTGGACAGACGACCCCACCAAATGTGTACTGGAGTTCTGCTTCTCCAGAGCCCTGCCCTACAGGGGAAGAGAGAGACCGGTTGGGAGTATGTATCGACCTGTCAACGCCCATGTTCAGCGGAAAAGCAATTACAGAAGCCAGACCTTCCACCTTCTGCACCCCATAATGACCCTGGGTCCATACTCCCAGAGGGTTAAAGAATAGGAAAGCTATGGGGGAGGGGATGGGAAATGGAGCTCTGGTGGTGGGAATTGTACCCCTCTGGGTACAATTCTCTATGGTTTTTGTCAGTGTTTCCATTTTATAAATAAATAAATAATAATAATAAAAAGATTGCAAGCTCCCCTCTGCCATCCATTAGTGTGGAAGAAATCATGGAATGTGGAATGTGACTCAGAACAGAGTCAGGAAAGCCTCTGTTTTTCCAAGTTCTCATTCAGAACAAAAAGATCATGTTCCTTCCAAGTTAGTGAATCATTAATATATTATTATTGACATGCCTTTATTTAAAAGGATCCATGAGATTCAATAACTTTGGCTACTTTGAAGGAGAGAAATTCAGTGATAAGGGACTGTTCTTTTCGTATAATTTTTTTTTTCTCCCACCAAGTTTATTGCTGTGGCTCAGTGCCTGGTCTACAAATCCATCAGATTTACAACCATCTTTTCCATTTTTTTGGATAGGACAGAGAGAAATTGAGAGGATTGGGGAAGATAGAGAAGGGGAGAGAAAGATAGACACCTGCAGACCTGCTTCACCGCTTGTGAAGTGACTCCCCTGCAGGTGGGGAGCCAGGGGCTCGAACCAGGATCCTTGTACTGGTCCTTGTGCTTCATACCATGTGTGCTTAACCTGGTGTGCCACTGTCTGCCCCCCCTCCGAATATAACTGGAATTTTTAGATGACTTTTCAGAATTAAATATAACTGAAGATGATCTAAATTGGCATTTCTAGGTCTGTAGGGCTAATCATATGACCACCATATGCCAATTAAAGCTTTCTTTTTTTTTTTTGTTATGTCACTCAGTTGCTTAAAAACATTCACAAAGTCAAATGTTGAGTTCTAAACACATAAACAACAACAACAACAACAATCACAAAAAATTCAGTTTCAACATAGCTCGTCCACCAGTAGGGTGAGGAAGGAGAAGTAAAAAGAAACCTGACAACAATTCTCTCATTAGGCATTCTTAGCACTTGGGAGAGCCAACCTTGACAACTGGTGCTTTATTTAGTACGTATTATCACATATAAAATATTCATCATTGTTTCTATGCTACAAAAGTCTGTTGAGGGAGAGCATGTACAAAGCATGACCTCAGGAGACAGAAAGTAAATAGGCCTCAGGCTCCATCCCAGTAACAGGTCTTTACTCTGCTAGCGTGTTCTGTGGGTCCGAAGAGGCTGTCTCAGAAGGCAACTCTGCAGTCACAGCAGCTGTTTTGCTGTTTGTTGTCCCTCCTCCTCCTGCCAAGATCCATCCCTGCTCAGTGTGGTCAGGACAAACCTGTCTTTTGATCCAGGTAGAAAGGCTGACATTTATTGACCACCCGAAGGTGACAGTTAAAAGTCCATTTTAGAAAACAAAAAAACAAGCACCTACGTATGGTGAATACAGCATTGTGACCAACACTGGGAAGCAGAAGCTTTTGGAATATTCTGCACATAAATATGAAAATACACTTGATAATCCTCAGGATAGCTTAAATAACATACATGAGAAAGTTCTGCATGGGGAGTTTTTTGCTTACTTTAATTTTTAGATTACTTCATTAAATATTATTCTTATCAATGTATTGAGTCACTCTTTATAGAAGCTATTTTGGTCTTCAGAATAGTTTATAACCTCTTTCCCTTGTAAGGGAAAAATAATGCTTCCGAAATTTTTAACATTTGACTGTTCAAAAAAAAAATCAGAAACAAGAATAACCTTTATAGTTTTACCATCTCTACTCCATCTCCTCAGAATGTCACACACACTCATGCGCATCATCCAAAGTCATGGCTTTGTGAGGGATCTAAAAGCTTTGTTCAATGATCTAACATCACAGCAATAAAAATTTAATCTATTTAGCACTGCTAGTGGTTTAGATAGCAGCAGAGAAGACTATGTTTATTTTTAAATATTTTCTCTAAGATACGAGGGGGAGAGAGACAGACAGAGAGAGAGAGAGATTTTCAATCAATGGAAGGAGAGGTGCTTAGGCAGATAGTCAATACTGATAGAAATGTCAAACTGGGGCAGGGGTAGATAGTATAATGGTTATGCAAAGAGATTCTCATGCCTGAGGCTCCAAAGTACCAGGTTCAATTCCCTGCACCACCATAAACCAGAGCTGAGCAGTGCTCTGGTAAAAAAAAAAAAAAAAAAAAAAAGAAATGTCAAACTGTTGGCTAATCTCAAAAGCAAAGGAAAAGGAACTCAGGTATTTACACAAGCAGAAAGTCCTCTGTGACCCTAAATGAGTTATTAATTCACAGGTGAGTGACTAAATAGCATCCCAGCTGCTGGGGAGACCTGACTCAGTTAGTGCAAACTCAGTACAGGGCTTTGTGCAGGTAGTGGTTGTTGGTATTGTTGTTATTGTTGGTGTGTGTGTTTTAACAAATTGATAGTTTGTGACAATCCTACAAATGAGTTGGCGCCTTTTTCCAATGTGCTCACTTCCTGTTTCTATGCCACATGTCACATTTGGTAATTCTCACAATACTTAAAACTTTTTATTATCATGATCTGGTCATCTTGGGTACTACAAACTATGCCCACATAAGACGACAAACTTAACAAATGTTTATGTTCTGACCACTCACTCAATCATCTCTCTCCCTCTGCCAGGTCCTCTTAGTTCCTTGAGACACAACAGTATTGAAATTAAGCCCACTTATAACCATACAAGGCCCTCTAAGTGTTCAAGTGAGAGGAAGAATCAAGAGCCTCTCACTTCAAATTAAAAAATAAACAAAACTATAAATGGTTATGCATAGTTAAGAAGGCACATCAACACTCAAGAGAGGCCCCCAACTAAACTTCTTGTGCCAAGTTGTAAATGTAAAAGCAAAGCTTTTGAAGGATTAAAAGTGCAACTCTAGTAAACACAAGAAAGATAAAGTGAAATATTCCTGTTGCTAATATGGAGAGAGTTTGAGTGGTCTACATACATCAAACCAACCACAGCATTCCCTCAAACCTAAGCCCAAGCCTACGACTACAGCTCCCTTCAAGTGTATAAAGGCGGAGAAAGATAGCAGAGATTGGTTCATGACATTTATGTAAAGATGCTGTCTCTGTACCCATAGTATAAGGTTGGTTCATGAGGTTTATGAAAGGATGGGTTTTTTTTTGTCACAGGGTTATTGTTGGAACTCAGTGCCTGCACTACAGATATACTGCTCCAGTGGAGCAGTATATCTCCCCCCCCCCCATTTTTTCCTTTCTATTTTAATTTGACAAGACAGAGACAAATTGAGAGGGGGAAGGGAGACAGAGAGAAAGATAGACACCTGAAGACCCGCTTCACCACTCATGATGTCTCTATACCCAGAGTGTAAGTTTGGTTCATGAGGTTTATGTCTCTGCAGTCAGAAAGTGAAGGTGAAGCAGCATGTGCTGAATGGAAGCTGCAGCAAGTTACCCATATTTTTCTTTCCCTTAATGGGGGAGGGGGGATTAGTGGTTTATAGCTGACAGTAAACTACAATCGTGTGTACATGTAAGTTACCCATAATTAACTGACAGTGCAACTACACTGAGAAGCAGCTTTCTAGGGATTGATGGCTCTCTCTTTTTTTTATTCTCTCTCTTCCTCTCTGTCTCTCTCTCTACCTATCTATCTTCCTTTCTTTCTATCGTTCTATCTTATCTTCTTTTCCCATCAGTGTTTCACTAGGGCTGTGCATCTCCTGGAAGACTCTTCTCCCACCCACCCCCAGAAGTAAAAGAACATGAGAGACAGAGAGGGAGAGATATACAAAGGGAGGTGAGGCAGCACCACATTGCTTCACCACCTCTCCCCTTTGTGTGTTGCTGTCATGAGGTGGTCAGGGGCTTGAATCTGGGTCCTCACACAAGGTAAAATGTACTCTCCACTGGGTGAACTGTCTTCCATTCCCCAACAACATTTCCGAAAGAACCAGTGCAAGTTTTACTACAGATGAAATTCTCCCACAGAAAGACGTTTCTTGAGTCAGTCAATGAAGCAGACTTCCTGTTGGCATAAAGGAAGCCCGCACAGTTAGCCTGCCTCCCTTTGTCATCCTCCATCCTGACCAGGCAGCACCCTGAATCATTAATGAACATGTTTAACACTGTTCTTTAGTAATGGAAACTTTTTAAGTGAACGCAGGTACATTATTTTTAGACAAGATGCTACTGCACACTTAGTAGACTATAGTATAGTACAAACATAACTTAAAATAAACACACACACACACACACACAAAAAAAAAAACAGACACGAGAGAGTGAAAGAGACCACAGCACTGAAATTTCCTCTAGGTGGGGGCTGGACTCAAACCTGGGTCACACGCATGGCAAAGCAGTGCACTATCCAAGTGAGCTACTGTGCTGGCCTTCAAATACAACTTTCACATGCATTGGAAGAGCAGACAATCAGCAGCTCCCTTTATTGAGACTCTTGCTAGATGGTGGTGGTCTGGAGTCTTCACTCTGTGCTGCACCTGTCTGCAGCTTTCCTGCTCTACACTTGGCTCCATACACCCAGTGCACTCTAGCAATCAGATCACATTCGGATCACAGCACATTCTGTGTTAACCTCTGTCTCTGCATTGGAAAACAAGCTAAATATTTACTGAGCGTATTTACTTACCGAGAGAACAGTGAAGAGGGTGTTGACGGCACCAACCCCAATGGTTGCATAAACTGGTTGACTGATTCCAGCCGTCTGAAAAATGCTGGTCGAGTAGTAAAAGATCTGCAAAGTGAGAACCAGCCAGCCTTAGGAAGCAGCTCGGTGCTGATGCTCTAAAGCGATTCACATGTTAACTTGTTCATTTATTTCTTTCTGTTTAAAAATATTTTATTTCAATGAGAGGGAGAGATATAGAGAGGAAAGAGAAGATATATAGAGAGAAAGACCAGAGCACTGCTCAGCCCTGGCTGATGGTGGTGCTAGGGATTGAACCTGGGAGCTTGGAGCCTGGGTCAGGCATGAAGGTCTTTTTGCAGAACCATTATGTTATTTCCCCAGTTAATTTATTATTTTTCTTATGGAACCATGGTCTCTGGAATTCACATGAAAATCATATTTGTCCTTTCCTTCCAGGAAAGGGCTGAAAACTCTAGAACTGAAAGTTTTTGTGCAGGAAAATTCTGCTTCTCAATTTCTGTATTTAATTAAGAGAATTTTGAAAAATGCACAGCACATACAAGAAACACTCAACACATGTATACAGTCCCACTCTTTTTCACAAATTTAACACATGTGTAAAGCCAGCACTAAGATTCAAAGAAATAATTTCATGCCCTCTTGAAGTCCTATTAATGTCTCCTACCAGCCCCTTCAAATCCTCCTAGCTTCTGCCATTGTGAGTACATCTAGTTAGTCTTGTGTCTTGAAAACCACATCGAGGCTTCAGAATCACCTTGCAGAGAATCAACTTATTGTTGTGACTATTTTGAATTTACACCACAGTACTTTAGTGTATCAGTATATAACAATTTATTTGCTCCCATACTGTTGATAATACTCGAATATCTGCCACTTAGAGTGATTGTGCCCAGTGCTGTATGGGTATTCTAGTCTAGTCATTATGAGATTTGTATGCATGTACACCTAGCCATCACAGTGAAAGAGGACAGTGGTCTGGAACCTGCACATGAGGGGCCCAGCAGAGCTGAGCAGGGACACATACAGTGATTTGCTGGACTGTACCACACTCTGGTGCTCAGTAGATGACTCATGTTATCAAATAAGTCGGGTTAATTTATGCTTTCGCCAGTGTGTGCAAGTGTTCTGGTTGCTGTTGCATTGGATCCAGATTTTCCACTAATCTCAGTGGAGATGTAGACATCTGGTTCACAGTCCCACTAACAAGCTGTGTAGCTCCCACTAATAGCCTGTGCGACCCCCCTACAAACATCGTGCACAACCCCCCTCCAACAGCCATGCACCCTCATATAGGGCTTATAAAGACTTTGAGGCCATTCTGCCATCCTGTGATTCTCTCCTTTTCTCCCCTTCCACCCCCTATAAAACAGGTCCTGTTCTGGCATTTCTGTGGTAGGGGGGTGATGCAGGAGTCCCACAACTCCCTGAGGAGTCTCTACACACACTGCATGTAGCCCTGCCCTGTCCAGGCTGTCCTCCAGCCTCAGGCACAACATCTCCAAGATAATCTGACATTTCTAAGTCAGTCACTGGGCTGGAAGCCAAAGGAGGGAGCCTCAGACATTTAGCACCATTCCAGGGATCTACACAGGTGGGGCTGAGACCAGGGACAAGGATTTGCTCTTTGAATTCCACAGTTAAATGGAGTATTAGATACCTGTGAACATCTAGCACTCCTTGAAAGAGTGGACACAACAACGGAATGGTATTCAGCTGTGGGCAAGGGCCAGTTTTTCTTCTGTGTCAGCTGACAGGCATTATTTCATCATTTTTCTCCCCAAGTGTGCACCCACTCTTCCAAGCATTCCCTGTGGATCTGGTGACCTTGCCATAGAGGAAATCCAGCCCACTGGAGCTAGTATGAGTGATTGTCTGATTTCTTGACAGATGTTTAATATTTTCTTCTAGTAGCTGATGGTCAGTGGAACAATTTTAGTCACAGGATCCAAGGAGTTTCATTCCAAAACTAAACATCAGCTTGTTAAATACCCAGTATGGGGTCAGTGAACTGTCAACAACTCAGTTGAGTGGTATGCTGCCATGTTATGTGCCAGATTCGAGCCCAGCTTTCATGCATTGATGGAAGCTTTGGTGCTGTAGTCTCCTTCCCTCTCTTTCTGCCTCTCTGTCTCTATCTAAAACAAACAATAACAAACCACCAAAAGAAAGAAAGAAAGAAGGGAAGGAGGAAAGAAAGAAAGAAAGAAAGAAAGAAAGAAAGAAAGAGAGGAAGAAAGAAAGAGAGAAAGGAAGAAAGAAAGAAAGAAAGAAAGAAAGAAAGAAAGAAAGAGAGAAAGAGCTAGTCTCCCACCCACCTGCCCCTTGTGGGGAGGTGTCCCCTGAGCCTGCTGTGGCCATGCTTTCCCACTCCTCCCCTCCCTCCACTCCCTGGGGTCTCACATGGGAAGGGCTGCTCTTGAACTTACCGCGTTGATCCCAGAGAACTGCTGAGCCATGTGCAGCATCAGCGCCACCAGGATTGGCTGGCGGTGATTGGAGTTGGTGAAGAGTTGGAGTATGGAGACTTTCTGTTCCTTGGCGGCTTCCTCCCTCTCTTTTCTCATCTCAGTGATGTCTTTGCTGATATCAGCGGCTCCTCGGAGTCTCTTCAAACCTGTCTCCCAAAGTGATCAAATGTGCACAACTCAGGTTATAGCAAAACCTTTGCATTTTATTACATGAATGAAAGAGCTTCAGGTCTGCATACAGGTCCTATGTACAATGTTGGGATGACCTCTCACACAAATCCACTTTTTTTGTTTCAAGGTTCTATTAAAAAACAAAAAACAAAAACAAAAACTTCCAATGGGTCGACCTGCCAATGTCCATGTCCATGTCCGGTGGAGAAGCAATTAGAGAGGCCAGAACTCTACCTTCTACACTCTAGCCTTTAGGTTCATGATTAGTCAACAATTTGTCTAGTTTTATATGTTAACTCTCTTTTCAGCCACCAGATTCTAGATGCTACCATGATGCCAGCCAGACTTCCCTGGATAGACAACCCCACCGATGTGTCCTAGAGTTCCAATTCCCCAGAACCCCGCCCCACTAGGAAAAGAGAGAGGCAGGCTGGGAGTATGGATCGACCTGTCAACACCCATGTTCAGCGGGGAAGCAGTTACAGAAGCCAGACCTTCTACCTTCTGCATCCCACAATGACCTTGGATCCATGCTCCCAGAAGGTTAAAGAATAGGAAAGCTATCAGGGGAGGGGATGGGATACAGAGTTCTGGTGGTGGGAACTGTGTGGAGTTGTACCCCTCTTATCCTATGGCTTTGTCAGTGTTTCCTTTTTATAAATAAATTAAAAAATAAAAAATAAATTGGTTTGGCAACTGGGTGGTGGTGCACCTGATTGAGCACACATGTTACAAATCGCAAGGACCTAGGTTCTAGCCACCAGTCCCCACCTGCAGGAGGAAAGCTTTGCAAGTGATGAAGCAGGGCTGAAGGTGTGTTTATGTCTATCTCCCTCTCAATTTCTGTCTGTATCTATCCAATAAATAAATAAATAAATAATAATAATTAATAAAATAAAAGGATTTTGGTTCATACTCCTGGGGGTGGGTGGGTAAATGATAGGGGAAGATGACCAGAGGACTCTGAATCCCAATTCCATCAGGACCTGAAGTGTTTGTCACCAGGAATATTGTTCTTATATCATAACTGAAAAGGAAACAAATCTGGAAAACACCAGAGGAATCTCAGTATGGTTTCTCTTATCTGAGAGAAGAGGGAATAGGAAGGACATTCAGAAGTAGTAGTAGGTGTAGCTGTGTCTTAGAAAGGAAGAAAAAAAACAGGACCATAAGAAAAAATGGGCAAATGTATATAAATATAGATAGACAATTACAGAAATAATAGTCAACCCATATCTGTGATCTTGGGAAAACTACTGCAGTTTCCAGTGGAGGGAATGAGGACACAGCACTCTGGAGATGGAAGCAGTGTGGAATTATAGCCCTATTATCCTATAAATTTGAAAATCAATATTAAATCACTAATGAAAAATTGACACCCCCCCCCAAATGATATAGAACTGTGGTGCTAAGAAGCTTTTCTGAGGCTTGGGTGGGTCTCACAGCTGCACGTGGCTTTCCTTTGGATGTGGTGAATATTCAAGGCTACAGAGCAGCCTGAGTCAGCACATTCAAGCCACTTGGACACTCGCCTTGCAGGGCACCACCAACTGCATTTGGGAAGCACTGTAGCCGGTCTCACGAGTTAAGTCACCATGGAGTCACAGTTTCTCACAAGTTCCAGAACTGTAGGAAGAAAGTCGAGCAACTCACACTGACTTACTTTTCTTAGCCTTCTCCTCCTCCTCCAGATTGATGTAGAGGTATCTGGGGCTTTCCGGGCAGAAGAGGAGCAGCAGGCACTGCAGCAAGGCAGGCACGGCTGACAGCCCCAGCAGCACGTGCCAGAGCTCCTGGTTGCCCAGGAGGAAGTCGAGGCCGATGATCTGGGGGGTTGAGGGTGGGATGGCATGAGCATCCCACAGCATTGTGGGCCTGCTTCCTGCCAGTGTGTGGAAGAAGTTCAGGGACTACTCAACCCCAATGCTCGTCGACTCTCACCTAAGATGGAAGCAGGGCTGGGCGGTAGCACACCTGGTAGAGTGCAATGTTCCCATAACCAAGATGGAAATTATTACTAGTATGTCTTAACTAAATGAGGAGCCTTTCTTTTACAAAGAATCCACCTAGGCTTATTTTCACTGGGTGTCCTGGAACAGTCAATATAGGAATCAACCTAGCTGTAAGCAACACTTTTGATGTCTAAAGCAACCCAACAGTCATGTGTAACTTTTAACCTGTGTTAAGATTTTTACTTCTGGGAATGGGCGGTAACACACCTGGTTGAGCACACACACCTGTTATCATGCACAAACAAGGACCAGGGCTCAAGCCCATCACAGCTCCACAGGGCAGAGTGAGAGGGGAGAGGCTTGACTTTGACTCCAGACACCTGTGTCTCTCTCTATACCACCTCTATTTCTATTCATAGACATAAATGAGATGTTTAATATTTTCACTAATATACATATATATTTAGAGGGGGGAGGAAGAAGGGGAAGATAGAGGGAGAGAGCTCTGCTTTACCACTTGTGAAGCTCCCCCTTGCAGGTGGAGAGCAGGGGCTTGAATCTGGGTCCTTGTTAATGGCAGCTTTACCACTCAGCCCCCCACCTAGCCCCCGAGCTTTGTGTTGACTGGGGTCTGCAGTGAGACAGTCGTCAGGGAGAGAGCTGGGGCAGTAGAGGGCAGCGTCTCACCTGACTGACTAAGATGCCTGTGACGATGGCCAGCTGGTGCAGGGTGCCCAGAGCACCCCTGAGTGTGGTCGGGGCGATCTCACCAATGTACATGGGAACCAAGCCTGAGATGAGGCCTGAATGAAATGAGAGCGTGAGTGTTAAAGTGCAGGTAGGATTGTTTCCGTGACAGTGACTGCGCTTAAGTTTGGTCAGTAGCTGACAGGAAGACCTTACCAGAGCATTCTGCACACACAGGTCCTTCTTCCCTACCACAGACACTGGTGACTGGGAGTATCTGCTGAGAAGACCTTGAGCACAGCTACATGGGTATGTGCAGGCAGAGAGAAAAGGTTCCTTACAGAGCTTGCAGTGGCTCACAGTATTGACTTACTTAGGTAAAGATTCACATTAATATATACATCACAGTGCCTTAGGTTGTCTTTAAAACAGTCTAGAGAGCAAGATAGCTCACCTGGATAGTGCATTTTGCTCTGTCATGTACAGGACTCAGGATAGAACTGACCCCTACCCTGCCCTGCCCCACTGAAGGAAACTTGTGTACTTTGGTCTCTCTTTTCCTCTCTACCTCCCTTCTTCCTCCCCTCCTTCCCTCCCTTCTTTCTTTCACTTCCTACCATACTTTCTTCTTTCTTTTTTAATATATATGCTTATTTTAATGAGAGAGAGAGCAAAAAAGATACAGAAGGATAGAGACAGAGCACTGTTCAGCTCAAGCTGATGGTGGTGCTGGAGACTGAACCTGGGACTTCAGAGCCCTAGGCAAGAGAGCCTTCTACAGAACCATTATGCCATCTCTCTAGCTTCTTTCTAGCTCTCTACCTGAAGTATTTGGCCAGGAGCAATGAGGCTCTGATCAACAACATGGGAGAGAAGGAGGGAAGGAAGAATGTTTTAATAGTATTTTTAATCTAGACAGGTGAGATTAAAACAAAAGAGAAATGTGGAAATGTGCACTTGTGATAACACAAATCCTGTAAATCAACATTTCATCAATAAAGTGATACTGGAATTGAATTTTTTTGTTTTTTTTGTTTAGTGTTTGCAAAGTGGTTTCTTGGAGCTAGTGACTCTGGCTTCTCAGATGAGAAGTCTGTGGGAGTAGTCCCTTCCTCCACTTTGAACTCCTCCACCAGCGACTCCAGCTGTCTCCTCTCCCTGTGGCCACTTGCTCTAACACTTCACCCACCACCTGGAGTCAGCCACAGTCATGAGTGATGGTCCAGGGGCGCAGGAGTTTTTCCAGATACAAAAATCAAGCATGAGGCAGGGGTAACAATTAGAGCTAGCATTTCTCTACAGCTTCCTATAATCAGACCCTGTGGTGAACACTACAGGTACCCTCACAAGTCTCCTGTGAAGTAGGTGTTATCTCTTTGTTCAATAAGGAAATAGAATATTAAATAATTTATCCCGATCCTGCAACTAGGACTTGCCACAGGCAAGAAGATAGCTTCCCAGCTTCCATTCTCACTCCCTGGATCAGCACTTCTATTGATACCATGGTCTTTGCCTTTTGTGATGTCAAAGCTTTCTGCCTGTTACTTGTGTGCAGTGATTTCAGACCAGGTGTGTGTGTGTGTGTGTGTGTGTGTGTGTGTGTGTGTGTGTGTAAAACTTACCACAGTAGAGTCCAGATATGCCTCGTCCTGAAATTATAAGAATATGAGATGGTCCCATTTTTGAAAATCCCATCAAACAAGCTCCAGACAGTGAGAGAATGTTTGACACCAACATGGCTTTGATTCTGAAATTTTAAACAGCAGGAGTTATAAATTCACCAAAACTTGATAAACGTATTTGCTATTATAGCATGCTGAGATAGTTTATCTCCTTAGTTTTGATGGAAACGACAGTTAAGTCACCTTAAGTTATGATTGCTACTTTGACTTACCCATAGACTGCTACTTTGACTTACCCATAGACTAAGATATTAACAATAAATAGTTATAGTGAGAGAATCTGGCACCCAGTCTATCTCCACATGTTGAGAGAGATGAATCAATTATGGTCTCCACTAGCTTGATTTAAGAGACAATTCTGACACCACAAATAGCCAACTTAAAAAAATATTAGTGACTTAATATTCATATACTTTCAAATGTCTTTCCTTTTATCTTCTTCTCTCTCTGGGTCCTGGTGGAACTGGAGCTCAGAGACCTCTGGAAATCTTCCCCTAACGTTTCTCCCTCTCTGGAAGTATGGACCAAAATTCTTAATGTGGTATGGGTGCAGAAGATGTAAGGTCTGTCTTCTGTCCTTGCTTCTCTACTGGACATGGGTATTGGCAGATCGATCCATACTCCCAGGCTGTTTCTTTTTTATTAATTTAATAATGATCGATGAGGCCATAGGATAAGTGGGGTACAATTTCACACAATTCCCACCACTAGACTTCCATATCCCATCTCCTCCACTGGAAGCTTTCCTATTCTTTATCCCTCTGGGAGTATGGACCCAGGATCATTATGGGGTGCAGAAGGTGGAAGGTCTAGTTTCTGTAAATTGTTTCTCCTCTGGACATGGGCATTGACAGGTCGATCCATACCCCCAGCCTGTTTCTAACCCCAAATCTCATCTGCTATATTCTTACTCAGCCCATTTCTATCCTAGCCCTAGTGAGGCAGGCCTCTGGTAAGGTGAGGTTCTGGGTCACATTGGTGAGGACATCTGCCCAGGGATCAATTTTATTTTTTTTAAATAATTTTTCACTAATGATTTAGTAGCGATTTATAAGATTACCAGATAATAGGTGTCTAGTTCTACACCACTCCCACCACCAAAGTCCTGTACCCCCCACAGACCCCCAGTATAACCACCATAGTTCTCCCAAGGTCTTAAAGATGTGCTGCTACCTTTTTTTCTTCTTCCTTCAAGTTCATGAAGCACAAATGACATATTCTCAAAGAAAGGAAAGTGGTTTTCTCTGGTGGGAGAAACAACTTAGTATAACCTGTCAGGTCTAAGAGGGCAGCCTTTTTACTGAGAAGTGGCTGCAAGCTGCACTGTTAAGCTCATGTCCCTTTTCCATAGCATTAAGTACACTTTCCATTCTATTTAAAGTAACACATTTAACTATAGCAGCTCTCTGGAATATCTTTCCTCCAGCATCAGGAACCATGTGTCATACAGAGGGATCCTCCATGACATATTGTCACTGCTCTTTTTTGAGATAGTCGCTACTTGTTAGAATAAAGGAAGCCCTCAGGGGAAGAATCAAGTCAGTGAAAAAAAGAAACTGCACAAATGCGAAGAAAACTAGTCACTTGTGTACTATGATTCCTAAATTTTACTTTACTAAACAACATGCTGTGCAGTGAGAACAGTAAGAGGAATGGGGTCAATTGTCACAGTGACACAGACTTTAGATCTGGTCCTGTTTTTATATGGAAAAGTTCTGCACTGCCTCTTACAGAATGGTGGTGTTAATAGATGATAGTTTTCAAGCACTTAGCTTTCTTTAAAATTTTTTTTATCTTTATGTATTTATTGTATAAAGACAATCATAAATTGAGAAGGAAGGGGGTGACAGAGAAGGGAGAGAGGCAGAGAGACAACTGCCACACTGCTTCACCACTCACAAAGCTTTCCCCATACAGGTGGGGATCAGGGGCTCGAACCTAGGTTCTTGAGCATTGAAACATTTGTGCCCAACGAGGTGTGCCATCACCCAGTCCCAATAGTTAACTTCCTTATACATAGATTATTTTAAATAATAATTGCCCAGTGATAAGTACTTAATAATGTAATAGTAGTCTATGACATACTGTTTTTTTGATGACACAATACTGTGTTCTTTCAGTTGATATGGATTATAAAAGGAGATTTACAAGCTAAATATCTTAATTTTATTACTAATATTGTTTTTTTACCCAAAGCACTGCTCAGCTCTGACTAGTATTATTAGTACTATTATCACAATAGAGAGAGAGAGCCAGAGAGAGAGAGAGAGAGAGAGAGAGGCTGGCAGAGGAGCAGAGAGGAGAAGGAGAGAGAGAGAGTTACCATCATATGGAAGCTTCATCCAGTGAGTTAGGGCTGGGTTCAAACTTGGGTCCTGCACCTGACACAGCAGAGCACTATCCAACTGAGCTATTTCACTGGTCTAAAACTTCACTGGATTTACTGTAGGTCATTCAATACAATTTTGGGGTGTGACTGTTACTCCCACCAAATTCAAAGACCTGAGCAGACATGTAGTGCCAGCACTACAGCACTAACGAAATGCTTTAGACCAAACCCCTGTACCTCCTAGAATTTCATCTGTAAATGAGGGATAACAAAGACTTTACTATTTTTTTCCCCACTTTGAGATGGGAAGAAATATAAAACACTACTGCTAAAAAGGATTTTGTTTTCCATATTTTAAAATGTAATTTACTTCTGCTTCATTTGCCACTAGACTTTCTGACCTGACTATGAAGGAAGGAGGTTACTGAAAACTAGAAAAGAAAAAATGAAACTACGTGCTTCATTTCTGGTTGAAACTTTGAGAAGGTGATAGCAGCTACTAGAAATCACTGGGCAGGTGGGAGTTATGAAACTGACCTGGTCTTAAGAGTTGACCAGCCAAATGTCAAATTCTGATGTGAAAAATGAAAACACAGAGTGGCCCAGGAGATGGTGCGCTAGGTAGTGTGGATGCTCAGGCATGAAGTTCTGAGGTTGTTCCCTGGCATCACATGTACCAGAGCAATGCTCTGGATCTTCTTCTCCCTTTCTTTCAAATAAAGAAATAAATCTTTTAAAAACATATATATGTATAAAGTACATGTCTGAGTAGCTGATTTGGAGAAGCAAACAGTGAGCTCCCAGGTGAGACATTCTACTTTTGTGCTGAGTTCTGGAGTTAACCTCTTGTGCAGTGGCTTCTTAATATGTTCTATGACTTACAAAGCCAGAGAATCACACTGACTGTTTAGAAATGCACATCAAATTCACTTTTGCTGCAAATGCCTCTACAAGGAAGCAGACCATTGGAACAGTTGTCTTCATTGTTTGACCCAAATGCTGACTTAATTCACAGGGTCTTGAATCAAAATAAAACAAGCAAATAGGGACTGGGTGGTGGCACACCAGGTGGAGAGCACACATATCACCATGTGCAATGACCCAGGTTCAAGTCCTTGGTCCTCACCTGCAGGGAGGAAGCTTCATAAACAGTGAAGCAGGTTCCTACAGGTGTCTCTCCATCTCTCTTAGGTCTGCCTTCTCTCTGATTTTCTCTATGCGTCTATCCAAAATGAATACATACAAAAAATGTTAGAATAGGAAAAAAAAAAGTAGTTCTAAAACTATACCACATAAAAATAATAGTTTTTCCCCCAGATGAGTTCTTTTTATTTTTTAATTCTTTTTAAAAGTATATTTTATTTATTTTAATAGGAGAAAGGAAGATACAGGGAGAGAGACCAAAGTGCTATACAGTTCTGATTGATGATGGTGCTGGGGACTTAACCTGGGATGTGGGAGCCTCAGGCAGGAAAGTCTTTTTACAGAACTGCTATGCTATCTCCCCAGCTGCCGCCACCCCCATGCTCTTAACAACCTCCACCAGAACAGTTTCTGTCTGTATGACACTTATAAGATGTGCATACCTTCCAAGCCGGTCCCCCAGCCAGCCTCCGAAGAAGGAGGCAATCATCCCTCCGATGGCAAACATGGACACCGACAGGGACCACAGCATGACAATAAGGCCAGGGGAGTCCATTGCCTCTTCTTCCTCTTCCTCAGGCCAGGAGGTAGCTGAGGTGGGGTTCCGGGGACTTGAGATTGTGGATAGCTCCTGTATGCTGTTGGTAGCATAGGTGGTGGTGACCTTCCGCTCCTCCAGGGGGACGTCCAGCACACTCCTGTAGTGGGTGATGATGATCTGAGGAGAAGAAGCAGAGACATATTCAGAACTGCAGACACTCAACATGCTTTCTTGTTTCTTCTGTAAAACATTGTCAGTTGTCTAAGCAGGATCATCTCAGTTGTTAGATACATGCAAATGCAGATAGGTTTCTTTTTCCTTTTTTTAAGTGCTACTTATTTATTGGTAAAGATAGAGACAAATTGAGAGGAGAAGGGGAGATAGAGAAGGAGTGAGACACGGAGACACCTACAGCCCTGCTTTACTGCTTGTGAAGTTTCCCTTCTGCAGGTGGTGAGCGGGGGTTTGAACCTTGTGTGTGATAACAGGTATGCACTCAACCATCATAGAGGTCTGTTTACAGTTGGCCAAATCCTACACAATAGAGACCCTGTGCAGATGCCAGAGCCAGCAGGAACACATCCAGGTTTGTGACTGAGGGATGAAACACCATCTCCCTGAAGAGGGCGCAATGCTGAGCTGGCAGGGTGGAGGCCCTGGAGGACAAAGCTTTCAAGACCACTCTGGGTGATGTTACCTTCAGTTTTCAAAGAGAAGATAGTAGGCTTATTTGCTTGCCTACCCAAGTGCACTGTTTAGCTCTGACTGCTGGTGGTGCTGGGGATTGAGTCTGGGGCCTCTCACATCAAGTCCTGTGTGCCACTGCCATGCTATTACCCTGGTCCATTTTTGAGCAATGTAACAGTCTCCAAATTTTACATGTTGGCAGCTATGCCAATCGAAACTATTCTGTAAGCAAAAAGATCAATTTTGACACCGAAGTTACTTCTGCACAGTTGGATTAAACTGATATGCATACACAATCTAGGAGAAAAACAGAAGCAGATTTAAGAGAAGGCGTTGGGATGAAAAATCAGCCAAGGTACATTAGGCTGAATTCAGGACCCGGAAACTGCCCAAATTTAAAGAACCAAGATGAAGTACTTTGAATAAATTGTACTATTTATTAAAAAAAAAAAAGTACAAATCTAAGATCTCCAGAATCCAAATTTCTGGAGTGAAATCAACACCTTTTTTTCCTTTTTTTTTTTTTTTGCCTCCAGAGTCATCTCTGGGGCTCCATGCCAGAACTACAAATCCACTGCTCCTGTGGCTTTTTTAAAAAAAATACAATAGGACAGAGAGAAATTGAGAAAGAAGGGGAAGATAGAGAGAAGGAGAGAAAGTTAGACACCTGCATACCTGCTTCACTGGTTGTGAAGCATCCTCCCTGCCTGTGGAGAGTGGGGGCTCAAAATGAGATCCTTGCATGAGTCCTTGGAGTACTTACTATATGAACTTAACCCGGAGTGTTACCATTCGGCCACCTAGTTTAACAACTTTTTAAGTGATTTTCATAGATTCTTCATCTATGAAAATCACTCATCTCTAGAACACCAGTTCCTCAAAATTTTGTGAGTGATTTTTTTTTCGTGATTACATATTTGTGCTCATTCCATAAAGCCAGACAAACTTTCAGTATTTTGTAGAATTTAAGAACTTGGGGTAGGCGTCTCTGCATTATCAATTTCCAAGAGTGAGGTGTTTAGGGTTTCATGGAATGTCTTCTTGCTGTCACATAGCCCTCCCAGATTGTTAGGCAAGACAGTTAACCCCTGTGAGAAATAGGAAGACGATTAATTCTTTAAGTTGGTTGAAATCAATCATCAACTTCCACATTTTGGTATTTTTCATCACACTCTTATTTATCTCACTAGTGAAATTGTAGCTTTCCAACCTGTAAGCAGACCCTGGAATTTCTATATTATCCTCTGTCATACTGTGTTCAGTAAACAGAATCAACTAAATTTATTTTGTAAATAAATTGACTTGACCCTAATTTTTTTTTTCAAGGCAAGGGAGATAGCATAATAATTATGCAAAAAGAAGACTCTCATGCCTGAGGCTTTGAAGTCCCAGATTCAATCACCCATCCCATCATAAACCAAAGCTGAGCAGTGCTCTGGTAAACAATAAATAAATAAATAAATAAATAAATAATAAAGAAAAGAAAGAAAAGAGAGGAAGATAAAAAGAAAAAGAAAAGGTGTTGGGAATGATGAGGTCAACAATTATAGTTAGCATCCAAGATTGGGACATTAGGTGCTACATTCTTGTGAGACGTGAGCTGAAAACTTAAGGGCAGACATCCTAGTTTTTGGTGCAAAGAGAGACAGTCACACATCTCAGGGGCCAGAAAGAAGGTGCTGAGACCGGAAGTTTCTCTCAGAGCTTAGTATCTAACCGAGTGAGTAGCGCTCAGAACCGGACTTCACTATGTCTCAGGTCTTTCTTTCTCTCTGTATCTCTCTTTCTCATTAGAATAAGTAAAATGATATCATGTAATTAACCAAGGCACTTTTTTTTTTTAATGGGAACTAACCCATACTGCACAGTGTAGGTGTTTCCAGCATTTGCAGCATACAATGCTTTCACCTTATGATGCATTTATCAAGACTTAATTATTTTTTTAAATGTTATTCTTTAAAAAAAATTCTATTTATTTATTTATTCCCTCTTGTTGCCCTTGTTGTTTTATTGTTGTAGTTATTATTGTTGTTGATGTCGTCCTTATTGGATGGGACAGAGAGAAATGGAGAGAGGAGGGGAAGACAGAGAGGGAGAGAGAAAAATAGACACCTGCAGACCTGCTTCACCACCTGTGAAGCGACTCCCCTGCAGATGGGGAGCCGGGGGCTTGAACTGGGATCCTTGTGCTGGTCCTTGCGCTTAGCACCACCTGCACTTAACCTGCTGTGCTACCGCCTGACTTGCAAGACTTAATTCTATCATAAGTCACTGACCATCTAGAATGGTAACCACTAGTTGCAAAAGGTAGCATTTAAAATGTTCTCACTTCTGATAAGGAGTAGGATTGAAGGGTGGGAGTAAATAATGAAAAAATTAAATAGAGAGCAAAGGAAATAGTATAACAGTATCATACTAGACTTGCATGCCTGCATGAGATCCCAGAAGTACCATGTTAAATTCCCAATAATAAAATAAGCCAGAGTTAATTGATACTCTGGTCACACTCTCATTCTTATGAAGATAAATCTTTAAAAAAATAAAAGAAATAAATAATTATAGCCTTAGAGCAATGAAATTATTAGGCTTGTATAAATCAGCATCACCGTACTGAATAAACTTGCCCATCCATTCTGCTAGATTTTTATTTTATTTATTATTTTATTTTATTTTTTGAATGTCTTTATTGGGGGATTAATGGTTTGCACTTGGCAGCAAAATACAATAATTTGTACATGCATAACATCTATCAGTTTTCTACATAACGATTCAACCCCCACTAGGTCCTCCTCTGCTTCAAACCGTATCATAGTTATAGTGATCAAAACTGTGTGATACTGGAACAAAAATAGACACAAATCAGAGAAATAAAATTGAGAGCCCAGACATAAATCCTCAGGGATAGTTACGTTATGTCATGTTGGACCAGAACATTAAATGAAGAAAGGAGTGGTCACAACCATCACAAAACAGAAGACATGCTACCTATATGCCTATATTTTGGTTCCTGTTTATTATTTAATTTTATTGTTTTGTCCTGTTTTATATCTTACTGCCTTTCAGCCTCCAAGTTACATATGCTCCTATGATTCCATCCTGACTTCTCTGGGCAGATGACCTCACCTCTCCAAACCCCTACCCCATTAGGGAAAGATAGAAATAGGCTGGGGGTGTGGATTGACCTGTCAATGTTCATGCCCAGCTAAGAAGCAATTACAGAAGCCAGACTTTATTCCTTCTGTACCCCATGAAGAATTTTGGTCTAGAGGGCCTGGTGGCAATGTACCTGGTTAAGCACACACATTACAGTGCACAAGGACCCAGGTTCAAGCCCCTGGTCCCCAACTGCAGCAGGAAAGCTTCACTAGTGGTGAAGTAGGGCAGCAGGTATCTCTGTCTCTCTTTATCTCCCTCTCTATATTTCCCTCCCTCTCAATTTCTCTCTGTTCTATGAAATATTATAAAGTTAAAAAAAAAAGAAATTTGGCCCATACTTCCAGAGGGGAAGAAAATTTAGGAAAGCTAGCTAAAGAAAACACACACACACACACACACACACACACACACTATTCAGAGAGATCTATGTACACCTATGTTCATTGAAATATGATTTGTAATAGCCACGATTTGAAAACAACCCAAGTGTTTGATAGTAGGTGAGTGGTGAAGGAAGTTTTGGTATGTAGACACAACAAAATACTACACAGCTATAATAAAACAGAAAAAGAGATCTTTGTTGCTACAACAATAAAAGAACTAGAGAGAATCATGTTAAGTGAAATAAGCCAATTGGAAAAAGATGAATGTTGTGGGGTGATATTACTTGTAGGTGGGACTTAAGAACCAAAGGAAAACACATGATGAAACTCTAATAAATTGTGGCCTATTACAGCAGACCCAAAGACTCAAAAGGCCAGAGGCTGGCAGTACTGAGAGGGGGTGGGGGGACAGGCAGTGGAACACCTGGTAGAATGCATATGTATTACTAGGTGCAAGGAACTGGGTTCAAGTCCCCAGTCCCTATCAGCAGTAGAGAAATTTCATGAACTGTGGAGCAGTGTTGTCTTTCTCTCTTTCTCTTCCCTCTCTATTTCTCTCAGTCTCCATCAAAAATGAGAGAAAGGGGAATTAAAAGGCTATTAAGAGCAGTGGATTTCTCACACAGACACAGAGCTCCAGTGATAACTCTGGTTGTCGTTTTCGACGGGTTAGGTTGTTTTCGCCGGGCTGGCTTCACGGGCAGGTAACAGACGACTAGGGACTCATAGTTGAGCTGTAGGCAGTATCTCTTTATTCATGCAGGACGCAGCACAATCTAAGCCGAGCTGAGCTAAACTAAAGGTAAAGTACTCTAAAACTCACAATGCTGTCTTTATATATACTTGCCAAGTAGGGTGGAAACAGGGTGTGACATAGAGAGGGTGGAGAGAAAAGTGACTGGTGACAATCAGAGTGTGACAAGGAGGGGGGGTGGAGCAAAAACATATCATGAAACAGTGGGGATTGAACCAATGCCCTGGAGGGAGGTGCTTGTTAACAGCGGTTATATAAATAGAATGAAGTGGTTATGTAAATAGAATAGTGTTAAGCAGGGGGGATTTAAACCAAATGAAACAGAAGGGGTCTCATGCATACCAACATCTGGTGGCAAAAATAAAGTAATTAATTAATCTAGGGTGGGAAAGATGACAATTTAGCAGAGGGCAAGGTGTGCTGACACCCATCTTAGGGAGAAGTGAAACTATCCACTTGTGGTAACAATGGTCATGTTGAGCACACAGGCATTGGCTGAAGAAAGTGATGTTTTAAAGTTTCTTGTTGAGCTGGGGAGACAGCATAGTTGTTCTGCAAATAGCCTTTCATGTTTGAAGCTCTGAGATCCTAGGTTCAATACCCAGCATCACCATCAGCCAGAGTTGAGCAGGGATCTGGTAACAACAACAACATAATAATAAAACTAAAGTTTTGTGTTTTACTTTAATTCACCAATGGGAGAAAGAACTGGAGGGAAAGGACCAAGGTCCTCTAATGCCCTCATGTAGCTATAGGATGACATTCATTCACTCCCCACTGGTCTGGGAAGCGATTGGTGGGTCCTCAGGGGTGCGTGCCACTCTCTGCTGTCACTTACTGTTAGCCTAGGTGGTCTCTTACTTCGGTTTGATAAGACAAGATTACAGCCAGCAGGCTCCTTAACCCTCAGCTCCCAAAATACACGCTGGGAAAGCTGGGACAAATGCTATGGGTGATACTGGACACATGCACATCTCTGGGACTGTGTTGTCTTTCTCTTCCTGTAGTTGTTACTACTTAAAAAATAAATAGGGAGTTGGGCAGTAGCACAGCGGGTTAAGCCCAGGTGGTGCAAAGCACAAGGACCAGCGTAAGGATCCTGGTTCAAGCCCCCGGCTCCCTACCTGAAGGGGAGTCGCTTCACAGGCAGTGAAGCAGATCTGCAGGTGTCTATCTTTCTCTCCGCCTCTCTGTCTTCCCCTCCTCTCTCCATTTCTCTCTGTCCTATCCAACAACAGCAACATCAATAACAACAACAATAATAAAACAAGAGTAACAAAAGGGAATAAATAAATAAATAAATAAACAAAACCTTGTTTTATATTAATCAAGGTTAAATTCAACATGCCATGATTTGGTTCTGTTTTGAATAAAGGCATCACAGAGTTTTGAGTCAAAGCACAAGATTTTGAAATTGCAGTAGATATGAACCGTTATTTTTCTACAAACAAAGCACAGGCAAACGTTTAAGTTATAAATGATTGCATTTTAAGTGTGAAGAAGTGCAGTTTGGCTAAGGTTGTAGCATGGTCTGGAAATGGGTATTATTTGAGTGTGGGGCTGGAGAGGTCAGTCTGGTGCCCAGCTAGCATGCTCAGGACAAGACTTCCTTTTCTCCCTGAATGCCTGTATGAAGGGAGGCTGTGTAAGCTCTCTCCAGAGAGGTTCTCCAGAACCCTTAGGCATAGGGCAGGATGCTCTAGTGAGCTTTCTGAGCTCAGCAGGCAACTGAATCAGAGAGGAGGAATAACTCACTGCCTTTTTTGGCCTGTGCGGCTGGGAGAGTCAAGGCTGTTGCTCTGGGCCATGAACACAGCACCCGACCTCCGGCTGCCCCCTCAGTCCTGGGTCAGAGGTCTTTCTGTGTCCATGGAGACCACGGGAGGGGGCTGAGGACTTCACTTGCCTGCTGGGGTGCGTTGATTACACCAATGTCATAACCAAACTGGAAGGAGCTCAGCATGACAGTGAAGACAGTGAAAACCAGGGTGCCGGTGACCTGCCAGGAGAAGAGCAGGATGCTGAGAAGGAGCAGTCACATAGACAGACACACACACACACAGAAACACAGGGACACAGAGAGACACATGTATATACACAGACATACCACATACACATGGAGAAGCAGATACACATATACCATACATACACCCCCACATGCAGAGACACACACCACACAGAGACACAGAAACATAAACTGACAGACAGACACATACCATATACAAACACACACCCACACACATAAACTCTCACATCACACATAAACTCTCACATCACACAGAAACACACACACACACACACACACACACACGTCTTCAGCCAGGCTTTCTCCAGGCTGCTCTCTACCTTACCCACCATCCTCCAAGTGGCAGATCCACACACCATGTCCCCGTCATCTTGTCCCGATCACTGCTAAGACTAGAAGGAATTTAGGACAGTTCCCTTCAGGGAAGCCACCAAACGTATCTTAGCCCGAATTGAAAAGGTCAAATTAAGTGCTGGGAGACAGCATAACGGTTCTGCAAAAGCCTTTCAAACCACAGCACCACCACCAGCCAGAGCTAAACTGGGTTCTGGAGTCTCTCTCTCTCTCTCTCTCTCTCTCTCTCTCTCACTCTCTCTCTCTCATTTGCTCTATCTCTATTTAAATAAATAAAAATTTAGAAAGGAATGTCAAGTTAAAATGGAGGTATGAGTGACAGGGAGACGAGAAGCTGTCCTAGACTCTGCCTTATAGGAAACAGCACCTATGAGGAGCATCGGTCTGTCTCTGTCAGAACCATTTCCAAATCCAGTCAAGGCTGCCCCTCAGTTCTATCATTGAGTGGACCTCATGTCAGGGGTTAAAGGGTGACATTTTATTATTATTATTATTTCAATGTTTATTTATTTTCCCTTTTGTTGCCCTTGTTGTTTTTTATTGTTGTTGTAGTTATTGTTGTTATTGATGTCGTCATTGTTAGATAGGACAGCTAGAAATAGAGAGAGGAGGGGAAGACAGAGAGGGTGAGAGAAAGATAGACACCCGCAGACCTGCTGACCTCCTTCACTGCCTGTGAAGTGATTCCTCTGCAGGTGGGGAGCCAGGGGCTTGAACCGGGTTCCTCACTCCAGTCCTTGTGCTTTGCGCCATGTGCGCTTAACCCACTGCACTACCGCCCAACTCCCATGGGTGACATTTTCTACCCAGCCCAATGGAGCTACATCCAGCAGCCCAGAGGGGACACAGTGGTCACCCACTTCCATTCATTACACCATGTTTAACTCACATGCACACAGAGTCACAAGAACATTTCTCCTGTTTAGGTTTCTGCAATGCTGGATCTTGTACAATCTCACCTTCTTGTGACCAGCTTCTTCATCCTTTTTATGTCAGAGAAACGGGGACCACAGCACCGAGTTCCCCCAGGGCTATGGCATGCCCATATGGGCAGGACCTCATACTTGGGCTCCGTGTGAGCCAGAATACAGGCCATGGACAGGTGAGCAAGCTTCTGACTCCCAGAACACTTGGTGCAGCAGTTGCTGACCGGTGACAACACAGTGTAAGGAAGGCCCTGATTTCACTCAGTGGGAAATGCCATCAGCTCTCAGCAGGTCTTAATAAAGCAGGCTGTGCAGGGGTGGGACATATGGGTACTAGGTGAAGGTTTGCTGTGAAACCAGGAAGAAAAGTGGTCTGATCCTCAGTGTTTTTTCAGAAAAGATATTTTAAGAGTCTTTGTAGATGTGTGCACATTGTATACAATTCATGAAATAATATCTTGAGCAAATAACATGAGAATGATTTGGGGAAGGAGCATTAGATGGGAGAAAGGGATAAAGAAGCCTTGTAACTGTTACTAGACTTTTTTATAAGGAGGTTATTTTGTATGTGTAATTGTACATGTTAACTTTTACAAAGTAAAGAGTGTGGGCTGTTATACACATCCCATCATGCTAACAAGGATTCCAGTTCTCACTCATAACCAATGAGGTTATGATCCAGCCCCTGCTGCCTGTGGAACGATCAGCTTTTCCTCTGACTGTCAGTGCTGGGTGTGAGGACTGATTCATCCACCAGGAATCGCCAGTCCCCAGTCAGGCTAGAAATTGTCACCGCAGAGCCACTGTCAGCACAAAACTGTCACCACAGACCTGCCATCAGCACAGGGTCACCACAGAGCCCACAGAGAGAGCACTCACGGCCCTGACTCCAGCTCTGTAGCCAGACCTGCCTAGAGGTTTGCTATCCAAGAAATGCCTTGAGGTTCAGACCAGACTTGCTGCTGGATTGGTATCTCAGGGGTGGGGGCGGGGGGGGGCTGAGGGTCAGAACCTCCCACTCTTTCTCTAAATGCAGAACTAATGTAGAGAAAATTATCCAAACACCACACTGTAGGTGGCACCGAGCAGACTTTCCCTTTCACAATCTTCCGTCTTTGAAAGGACTTCAAAACTGGCCCAAAAGGACTGTATATATATATATATTTTTTTTTTTTCACTTATTGAATATCAGTCACAAGTATGATAATTATATAACTACCAATGTACAGTGTTATTCTCGGATGAAGTGTCATATGCATTTACCCATGTGTGATATGAACTGTACGTGTGCTGAATGTTGCACATACATGGCAAATAGGATTAACCACAATTTTGAATTATCTTCCAAAATATAACTGCACATCTAAACTTCAGAGGTTCATACAACACAGCCAAAGATGAAGTTCGGTTTATTTAGTTGGTGGTTTCACTGCAAAACCTTTTCTCCCTGGAGCTATTTTGTCATAGCTACAGGTAGCTCCTCAGCAGTGAGGGGACCAGGGGGCATGTCAAGAGGAGGCTTTATAACCTCTTCCCCATGATTGCTGTTGCTATAGTCTGGAAAACTCAGTGTCAGGTGCAGAGGAAATACAGAGGCCTGTGCTAGATGTTTATGTCTCCTGCATAGCTGCTCGTTACTTTGTGCTGCTTCTCATCTACCCAATCGGTTTTCCTCTTGCTGCTATAATAGTCAACCAAGCAGTGGCTTAAAAACACAAATTTTTCTATTATTATTATTAATTTTATCCCTACCAGGGTTAGTTTTGAGGCTTGGTGCCATTTCCACCTCCCCTCCCCACTTTTTTTTCCTTTCTATTTTATGGGATAGAACGGAGAGAAATTGAGGGGGGCAGAGATAGAGAGGGAGAGAGACAGAGAGAAAACAGGGGCTTGAACCTGGGTCCTTGCACATGATAATATGTGCATCTAACCAGGTGAGCCAACAACCGCCCCCCCCCCCATTTGTTGTCTTCTAGCTCGTCAAATGTCCAAGAATCCTGATAGCTCCAGTAAGAGCTTCTCAGACTAAAACCAAATGCTGTCAACAGGCTGCCTTCCTTTCTGGATGCTCAGGGGAAAATTCAGGTTGGCAGAATTCAGTTCTTCATGGTTGTGGGGCTCGTTTCTGATTTTTTTTTTTCATTTCAGGTCTGAACCAGCTCATGGTCCTTCAACCATGAAAGCTGATGCCTCATAGTTTGTCTCAAGGCTAGGAACATGGAAGCTGAGGAACAGTGCCGGTTTGAAGAGGGCCCACCCCCTCCAGACCTTTCTGTGTTGTCTGTCTGTCCCCTCAGCTGCCTGGCACTAAGGATTACAACCACTTCTTTCACTCAAGGGGAACTAACACAGCAGAGGTTCTTGCACCTTTTTCTCTTGAAATATTTGCTTATTTAGTGAGACAAAGTCAGAGAGAGATGAGAAGACCCATAACTCTGCTTCAACATATGCAGTGTTGGGGATTGAACCCAGGTCCCTGGACTGACAAAGCTGTGCTTTATCTACTGAGCTCGTAGCTTTTGTCTTCATGTCACAGGCCACTAGGGATAAGCCTGTATTTTTAGAATAACTGCTGCCATATAGACTTAATAATTTTAAGTCAAAAGCTCTGTTCAGTGGAGAAGCAATTACAGAAGCCAGACCTCCCATCTTTTGTACCTTATAAAGATTTTTGGTCCATACTCCCAGAGGGATAAAGAATATGGAACCTTCCAATGGAGGGGATGGGATATGGCATGCTGCTGGTGGGAATTGTATGAATTGTACCCCTCTTATCCCTCAATCTTGTCGATCATTATTAAATCACTAAAGATATACTACTGAAACAAGGAGGGAAAGGTAAAACACAGGGTGAAACTAGGACCAGACATAGTCTATTGCAGCTAGGCTAAGGGCTTGCGGGTGACGATGGGGTGGGGTGAGTGGGCCCTGGGTGTCCAGTGCAGGATGAGGGAGGAGGACCAAGGCTGGGGTTGGTGGTAGGAGTGGTATGCAGACACATATTATGGTAGGAGGAGAAATTGTACCCATGTGACAACACCATAATGTAAATCACGATGACTCTAGCAGAACATTAAAAAAGAACTGGAATTAAAAAATATATAAGTTGCTGAAAAATTTGGAAGAGTAGACTAACAAATGGTTGAACCATGGCATAAAGAAAAATACAGTGTTAACTTCATGGCTTGGAAATTAGACGCAAGATATTAGGGAAAAAAAAATGACTTGTGACTCAAGAAACCTAGAGGAGTCCCAACAAGGCCCTTTCTCTTTCTTTTTGCCATTTTTTCTTTCTTTTTGCCATCTGAATAAATATAATAATAGTTGATGCATAGGATATTAACAAAGACTAAGCAATGGAATTAGGAAACAGTATAATGGTAGTGCAAAAGACTCTCATGCCTGTAGCTTTGAGGCCCCAGGTTCAATCCCCAATAGCACCAGAGATGAGCAGGACCCTGGGCTCTCTTCCTGTGTCTTTCTCTTTCATTAAAATAAAACAAATGAAATATTTTTTTTTAAAAAAAGACTAAATGAGATAAACAATGTAATCTTTCTATAAGTAATAAAGGTCTATAAATAATGGCATTTTGATCACATCATTAACATCTCCTTTGTCACTTTTCCCAGATAAGCAGCCACCAGTCAGCTTTCTGCACGTCATCAATCATCTTCACAGCTGTCCTGCAGAGCTCACGACACCACTCCACTGTCCAATTGAGGAAACCAGAAGACTTTTCAGTGTCGTGTTCAACACACACAACTGGTGAGTATACAAGTACCCTATTGGAACCCAGAATTGATGTCCTAAAGCTGACTCTGCCAAACATGCAGCTTTTCAGCAGCTAATAACTAGCGAGGCAGGGAAGAGACACATGTACCCTGTTTTCTAAGTGACACACCACCACTGCCAATCCAAAACTAGAAGGTAATCCTTGCACCCAACATTGGAGAAGAACAGGGACTCCCAGATCACAGGACTTTCAAGCTGGAAAGGACCTTAAAGAATAGTAGAATGCAGAAGGTGGAAGGTCTGGCTTCTGTAATAGTTTCTGCATCACACAATGATCTTGGGTCCATATTACTAGAGGGTTAAAGAATAGGAAAGCTATCAGGTGAGGGGATGGGATACTGAGCTATGGTGGTGGGAACAGTGTGGAGTTGTACCTCTCTTATTCTATGGTTTTGTCAGTGTTTCATTTTTTATAAATAAAATAAAATAAAATAAAGAACAGTGGAGCCTAGGATGATCTCTTCATGTTTTAGCTGAAGAAATACATGTCAGGCCCTTGTGTGACTTCCCCATGGTGCATTCCTGTGGTCTCCTGGTCCCCAGTCCCAAGTGTACCCTATTCCTCTCAGTCTCAGTAGATTTATGAAGCTGAAACGTGTTATATATCAGTTCTTGCTTTTTTTGTTCCACCATCATTAGTCAATTTCTTGGTTCTCAAGGAAAAACATACAGGGCAGCTTCAAAGTCCACTTAATGGACTTTTTATAGATTTATTTGTTTACTAAGAAAGAGGACTACAGAATCACTTAGGCACACGTGATGCTAGAATCAAACTCAGGGCTTCAGGCTCTTAAGTCCAACTCTTTAACCACTACGCCATCTCCCAGGCTATCCTCTGAGGGGACTGCAGTACCTCTGTGTGAAGCTTCAGCATTGCTATGTGCCAGGCACTGTAGCAGATACATTGCCTTCCCTTTTACAGTGTCTTCATGACTTTTTTTTTTTTTCCAAATTACTGAGCTGTCTGCTCAGCTCTGGCTGATAGTGGTGCTAGGGATTGAACTGGGGACCTTGGAGCCTCAGGCATGAAAGTCTTTTGTAGAGCCATTATGCTAACTCCCCTGCCCTGCATAACTGTAACTCAATATCTTTCTTCATATTTTCTTTGAAGTCCTGACTCCATCAGCTTTATCCTGGGCAGTAAAAGAAAATATGAAGTCTTACTCTTTTCCAGATACACATTATATAGGTGAGTAACTATGAACCTTACAATGTTGGTCATCTAAATTTATCTTCTATCATCTCGTTTAATTACTCTACACTAACCCCTATATTTCCCATTGTATATCCTTGTGCTATGTCCCAGTATTTCCTTACTTTGCCACAGTATGGAAAACACAAGTTCAGTTAAATAACTTAACTCAGGCTTCCCAGCATTCAGTGGCATCATGCTCTAATTTGCCTCTTACTGAGCAGATCAAAACCTAGAACCCCTGCTCACACAGGGACACAGGCTCACTTCACTGCTTGATGACATGCCGCGGCAGGCACGGTTGCTTGGGAGAAACTCACAAGGGAACAAGAGGACTAAACCCTTAGTGTTTTCTTTCTTTCTTTCTTTTTTTTAATATTTATTTTTATTTATCGGATAGAGACAGCCAAAAACCGAGAGAGGAGGGGAAGATAGAGAGGGAGAGGGACAGAGAGACACCTACAGCCCTGCTTCACCACTTGCAAAGCTTTCTCCCTGCAGGTAGGGACTGGAGGCTCAAATCTGGGTCCTTGCAGATAGTAACACGTGTGCTCAACCGGGTATGCCATTACCCGGCCCCAACCCTTTGTATTTTCAAGTTTAAAATGTGAAATGCAGACCTACTGAGAAGCTGAAAGTCTACTGCAGTGAACTTGCTAAGCTTCATCTATGCTCTCTCATGGCTGACAGTCACCATAACTGTGAGACTCGCTTGCACATGAGTGTGCTTTTGCTGGATCAGTTGAGAATCATTTGCAGACATTCATATCATCCCATTCCTGAATGTACTCACCATAGGCAAAGACTATCTCTTTTGTTATTATAAAATCATCATCCTATCCAAGACACTAACAGAAACCCTGTCATTCCTGCTGTCCTTGAGTGCTGCTTCCCATGATCTGACATCACTTGCTGCACTCAGAAAGGAAGCAAGAAAGTATGAGCAGAAAAGAAAGGTTTTATTTTTCCTCTTTTATTATTTTTTCTTTCTTTTTTATTAGAACAGAGAAATTGAGAGAGTGGAAGGAAGTGAAAGAGAGAGGGAGAGAGAGAGAGAGAGAGAAAGAGAGAGAGACTTTCAGACCTGCTTCATAGCTAGTAAAGCTTTCTCTAGCAGGTGGGGACTGGGGACTCAAACTGGGCTGGGGGACTGGGTCCTTGCACATGATAGTGTGCACTCAACCTGGTCAGCCACCACTCGGCCTCAAAGGAAGTTGCTTTTTCTTTTTTCTTTTTCTTTTTGCCTCCGGGGTTATCGCTGAGGCTCAGAGTCAGCACTACGAATCCATTGCTGCTGTTGGCCATTTTTCCCATTTTATTGGAGAGGACAGAGAACTTGAGAAAGGAAGGTAAGATAGATAGATGACAGATAGATAGATAGATAGATAGACAGACAGACAGACAGACAGACAGATAGATAGGGATCGATAGACCTGCAGACCTGCTTTGTGGCTTGTGAAGCAGATAGATAGATAGATAGATAGATAGATAGATAGATAGATAGATAGATAGATAGGATTGACAGACCTGCAGACCTGCTTTGCGGTTTGTGAAGCATCCCCTCTGTAGGTGGGGAGCCAAAGGCTGAAGGAAGTTTTCCTTACTGTTCTTTAACTTAGAAAAGTCCTACTTCTTATTAATACATTGACATTTCTGAAGGTTTCAGATCAGTTTTTGTGGTAGATTCAAGCTAATCTGCCCATTTTTCACACATCCTTTCAATGATATGATGATGCAGAATCAGTTGAGGAAAGCATCCATGGATTAGTGAGACAATAGAGCAACTATCCCAAAGCCCCTAATTACTGAATAAGTAATGCAATTTTAAAAAATTTATATCTTTTAATTGTGGTAAGATGCACATTTCATAGTTTGCAATTAAGCTTTGCAGGTAAGTAAGCCTTTTTATGAGAAGCTATGTGTAACATAGTGTTTTTCTTTTTTTAATTTCAGAGCCCTATTTTAAGTTCATCTGGAGTTTTGCTTTGGTGGATTTTCATTTCAAAGGAAGAATCTATCAATATTTTTTTGTGTTTGTTTTTTGTGCAAAAACATTAAGTTAGGCAACACAGAATACACAAAAAGCTGAACAACTTGGTTTGGCTCCGTCCTCTAGGAACTTTTCACCAAGAACATTATCAACCTCGACAAGTAAAATAGTCAAAGGAAATAAAATTACAACCATAAACAATATTAGTAAGAAAAAAAGGAATGCCAGAGGTTAAATGATTCAGAAGTCTTTGAAGAAATAAAACTTTTTTTAAAATTTTCCCTTTTGTTGCTCTTGTTCTTTTTCATTGTTGTTGTAGTTATTATTGTTATTGATGTCTTTGTTGTTAGATAGGACAGAGAGAAATGGAGAGAGGAGGGGAAGACAGACAGAATGAGAGAAAGATAGACACCTGCAGACTTGCTTCACTGCCTGTGAAGCGACTCCCCTGCAGGTGGGGAGCTGGGGCCCGAGCCAGGATCCTTATGCCAGTCCTTGTGCTTTGCACCATGTGTGCTTAACCCACTGCACTACCGCCCGACCCCCAGAAATAAAACTTTTAATGGATATTAAAGAATGTGCAATAGTTTAGTTAAAAAAAAAGTGGAAAATTCTAACCAGAAGTGGGATGAGTAGAGTGAAATGCGTGTTTTTTGAGCAGCCAAATGAAACAAAGCAGCTGTGAACTTTGACATCTACACACAGCCCCTGTAAGCCCCAGGCCCTACACACACACACACCCAGGCCCTACACACACACACACACACACACACACACACACACACACACACACACACACACACAGCAAAAGGGCTCTTCCTAATCACTTCTGCACAGCCAGAACTAAGAACAGGCAGAGTGCAGTTTACCTCACTTTGTGTCATGGTGCAGTTCGGGAATTCAGTCCTCTGTCCAGGTCCTGTGGTGAGTGTGCTGTGTACAGCTGACCAGCCTGGACCTTTCTCCCCCTCACCCAAGCTAGTTATACATTACAGCAGTAGAAGGAGGAGCAAGCCTAAAAGTCCAAGTCTAATCACAGCCGAGGGTAGCTATTGATGGGCAGCCAATCAATACCTGCTTTGCCTGAGTGACCACTGGCCTCAGAGCCATGGTGCCACCTGCAGAGGAGGTGGGAGTAGCAGCCCTGCGTGCGAGTCACACACAAGGAGGGTATACGGGAAGGTGTGTGCTGAGGAGGCGGCAGGTGAACCAAAGGATTTGTGGAGTGCTTTTGGTGTCTCCTCAGGGGGGATTGTGCTGGGGTGCCATGCTATGTTGTGGGGCAGGCAGACTTAGGGGCACACTAGATTCTCCTCCCCGTTCCCAAGAAACAGTACTGGGGTGCCTGAGCCCCAGAGCTGGACAATGTGACCACAGGCCATTGCTGATTTGAGTAGTTACCTGGGCAAGTTCAGGGAGGGAAGGATGCACTTGGGTTGAATCTCAGTCCTTCACTGTTGCTGTGACCTAAAGCCAGCGACTCAATGTGACTTTCTTGTGCCCTTGTTTATGCACCCATTATAAGTAATGGGACGTACACTTAGTAGTCTTGGGTGGCTTTAACGAGATCATAGATGAAACTGTTTAGCAGGGTGCAAGGTGTTTGCTCAGCAAATGGCAGTGGTGATTATATTTTCACAAGCATTATAATTACTGTGTCTAAGTAGAGCAAGAAGGATTTGTTGGAGGGAACTGTTTAAATAAAGAAAACAAGGAAACAAATAAGGCTGTTCACTTGACTTCAGCTTGCATCTTTTGGTGTCACTGGCGCTGCCTGATTTCTATGGGATCCAGGGGAGGTCAAAATTCTGTGAACTTGTCGTCCGGGAGGTGGCACAGTGGATAAAGCACTGGATTCTCAACCATGAGGTCCTGAGTTCAATCCCTGGCAGCACGTGTACCAGAGTGATGTCTGGTTCTTTCTCTCTCTGTACCTATCTTTCTCATAAATAAATAAATTCTTTAAAAAAAAATTCAGTGAACTTAGTGGGCAAAATCACTTACTTAGACAGTTCATGCTCAGTCTCCACTGCATTGAAGGAAGTTTCAGTGCTAGGGTCTCCTTCACTCTTCAGGCTGGGCCTTGGCACACCCGGTTAAGCACACACATACACATTTCCATGAGCAGGGACCCTGGTTCAAGCCCTGGCTCCCCAACTACAGGGGGAGGCTTCATGAGCAGCAAAAACAGATCTGTAGGTATCTCTTTCTCTCTCTCTCTGTTAATCTCCTCCTTCCCTTTCTCTTTCTCTCTGTTCTATAAAATAGTTAAAACAAAACGAAACAAAATAAAAAAACTCACACTCTCTCTACCTTTATGTTTCTATTTAAAAACAGACAAACAGACAAACAACAAACAGACAAATCCCTTGAACTTGAGCAGTGCTGGCCAGCTAGTGTTGGTAGTTCCAGAGGCACAAGTGAAACCAGCCTCCCAGAATCAGTAGTTCCTCTAGGTGGGTGCTAGAAGCAGTAGGTGATGAAGGTAAAACACACCCAGGTTCTTCTGTCTTCTATTTCACCATCCTCCTTGCATTTCTACATCTCTGTCAGCTAAATCTCCTCCAGAATGACTTCAATTCAAACCACAGACTGTTCTCAAGGCCAGCACAGCCACAGACTCTAAGCTGCATGAGGTATTAAGTCAACTGAGAGCTGATAATGGAATCAGGAGAGATGAACAAGCACCAAGACGCACCCCACAATTTCTCGGTGGAGAGCATGAATGGACATCATTAGCCGGCGTGTTAATCTTTATTGAGTCCTCGTGGGCTGCCAGGTGCTGCTCTCAGCACTTTGTGAGGAGGATTAGCTTCTGCAAACATAGGTGAAGTGCCTCTGGCTGTGGGGCCAACGGGAAAACTGTTCTGAAGCTCCACTTGGACCAGTTGGCCAACTGAGGGTAGGGCACTGCTGACCTAGGCGCCCCTGGACCAGAGGTCTGGAATCAGGAGTCCCCCACCTCATCCCAGCAATAGCTTCCCAGGGGCCTCACACCTGGAGCAGAGTCTCTGGAGCTGATGGGAGGGACAATCAGCCTCTGCAGTGTGCCCAGCTCTCTGTGCCTGGTGAACTTTTGTTGTGGCTGATGTGAGCCAAGGCCACAGGAATGGCCAGCCACCTTTGGCTCCAGGGTTAGCCAATGGCTGGGAGGGGGCGGGCTCTTTCCAGCAGTGCCTGAGACTAGACTGCTCTAGGTGAGTGGAAAGACTCCATTCTGCTAGGCTGGGCTGGATGGAACTGCCCTCCATACTGCCCCCAGGAGGCTACACACTTCTCACACTGGAGCCAGCCCCTCCAGACCCATCCCTGGGTGCTGTGGAACCTGCTCTGTATGGCTGCTCTCTGGGTATTACCCTTTTCATCCCTCTGGTCACACTCTGATCACTTCTTTATTTTTAATATTTTTAAAATTTCTTTCCTGGGGGATTAATGGTTTATAGTCGACAGTATAATACAATAGTTTGTACTTGTATAACATTTCTGGGAGTTGGGCGGTAGCGCAGCAGGTTAAGCGCAAGTGGCGCAAAGCCCAAGGACCTGCTTAAAGATCCTGGTTCAAGCCCCCAGCTCCCCACCTGCAGGGGAGTCTCTTCACAAGCAGTGAAGCAGTTCTGCAGGTGTCTATCTTTCTCTCCCCCTCTGTCTCCCCCTCTTCTCTCCATTTCTCTCTGTTCTGTCCAAGAACGATAACATCAATAACAACAATGATAATAACTACAACAATTTTTTAAAAAGGGCAACAAAAAGGGAAAATGAATGAATAAATTTAAAAAAAACATTTCCATATCACAATACAACCCTCACTAGGTCCTCCTCTGCCATCATGTTCCAGGACCTGAACTCTCCCCCCCACCCCCAGAGGCTTTTACTTTTACACCAACTCCAGTCCAAGTTCCACTTAGTTCTGATCTTGTTTTTCAACTTCTGTATGTGAGTGAGATCATCCCATATTCATCCTTTTGATTTTTAATTTTTATTAATTTTATTTGTTATTAATAGTTTATTATAAGATTGTAAAATTACTGTACATAGTTCCACACCACACTCACCACCAAAGTTCTATATCCCTATTCTCCCTTTTTCCAAAGATAACCACCAGAATTATCACAAGTCTTACAATTTGCTTGCTTCTGTTTTGTTTGGATTTTTTTTTTTAGCAAGTTCATGTAAATCGGATCTCTAGATTCCACACATGAGTAGAACCACCTTTCATCTCTTTACTTATTTTGCTAAGCATACTCACCCCTGCCCCTGTTCCATCCAAAGGACACAATATTATCTTTTTTGATTGCAGAGCAGTATTTCATGGAATATATATCACATAGCTTCTGAAGAAGAAGGAGGAGGAGGAGGAGAAGGAGGAGGAGGAGAAAAAGAAGGCGAAAGAGAAGGAGGAAGGGGATGAGGAGGAGGAGGAGGGAGAAGAGGAAAAGGATGAGAAGGAGGAGGAGGGAGAGGAGGAAGAGAAAGAGGAGGAGAAGGAACCTTAATGAATTAGGGATAGAAAAAGCCTCAACATAATAAAGGTCATATATGATAACTCACAGCCGACATCATGCTTATTTGTGAAAAACTGAAAAGTTTCTCCTAATATCTGGAACTAGACAGGGATATCCATTTTCAATGTTACCATTCAACAGTGCTTAAAACCCTCAACAGAACAATCAAATAGCAAAAACAAAAGGAATCCAAATTCAAAACAAAGAAGTAAAACGTCACTTTTTGCAACTGACTGCTTTACTTAGTGAACTTAATGTGGTGTGTATATACATGTTGACTTGTAATGCCCTGTAAATGAGGTCTATTTAATGTCAGAATGCAATGCTGCTTGCTTAAAGATTTAATCTATGGATTTTTCTCTTTACAGGAATGTTTACAACAGTTTTATTTGATGTAGTCAGAAATGAAACAGCACACATTCCTTCAAAGGCAAATGATTAAACTGGCCCATCCACACTGTGAAATATTACTCAGCAATAATAGATAAGTAAATAAATAAATAAATAAATAAATAAATAAATAAATAAATGTTGATATACTCCAGAACAGGAATACACCTTGAGGGAATTGTGATCATCTTGAGCATTTCATCAGGGGGAAAGTCAGTCTCAAGGATGATATGCTGTGATGATTAGTCTCATGTGTTCACTTGGCAGGGCCACAGCACAAGATACTGGATCAAATATTATTCCAGATGTATCCCAGAATGATTTGAGTAAGATTTACATTTTATTTTATTTATCTATTTATTGAGATTTACATTTTACTTATTTGCTTACCTAAATATTTATTTTTACCAGAGCCCTGCTCAGTTCTGGCTGATAGTGGTGCTAGGAATTGAAACTGGAACCTCAGAGTCTCAGGCATGAAGGTATTTTGCATAACTATTATGCTCTCTCCCCACTCCATCTACATGTATTTTAAATCCCATTGAAAAAAGTAAATAGCCCTTTTTTTTTTTTTTTAAGAGCTCTGCTCAGCTCTGGTTTAAAATAGTGCTAAGGTTTAAACCTGCAACCTTTGATACCTCAGGTATGAAAGTCTTTTTGCATTAGCATGCTATCTTTCAGCCCTAGGAAACCTTTCAAGAATTACCAGAGAGCACCTAATCACTAGTTTTCCTTCATAGATAAGAAGGAATTCTTTAGCCAACTACTATGAGCTTGGCCTGTAGCCTGGAAGAGATGCTATACTGGTTATGTAAAGAGCCTTTGATGCCTCAGGCTCCGAAGTTCCAGGTTCAATCCTTAGCCTTACCAGAGCTGAGCAGCCTCTGGTCTCTTTGTAGCTCTCTTTAATTAACTAAAGCAAATAAAGTATGTTTTGGGTTGCACAGATAGCATACTGCTTATGCAAAAAACCTTACATCCCTGAGGCAACAAAGGTCAAAGGTTCAATCCCCAGCACCACTATAAACCAGATATGGCCAGTGCTTTGGTAAAACAAACAAGCAAACATCTCACCATAAGCAACTAGTTCCTGAGCTTCAACCCAGGCATTGGCATCTGCCAAGTGTTATTCTGGTCTTTCTAATAAATAACATCTTTTTGAGGCTGGGTGTTGGCATACCCAGTAGAGTGTACACATTATAGGCACAAGGACCTGAGTTCAAACCCATGGTCCCAACCTACAGTGGGTAAGCTTCACAAGTGGTGGACCAGGGCTGCAAGTGTTTCTCTCGCTCTCTATCTTCCCCTTCTCTCTCAATTTCTCTGTCTCTACCGGATAAACAAAATAAAATGTAACATCTTTTTAATTTTTTTTAAATCTCACTATATATATTCTCTCTCCAATTATAATACTTCCCCACACCTTAGCCAGAGAACAAAGCATAGCTAGTTTTACTTTTTCTTTCCTCGCATTTAAGAAGATCTGTGAAGGAGGCTGTGTGTACCTGGTTAAGCTCATACATCTCAGTGCATAAAAACCTGGGTTCAAAGCCCTGGTCTTTACCTGCTTCGTGAGCTGTGAAGCAGTGCTGCAGGTGTCTTTGTCTCTCTCCCTCACTTCTCAATTTCTTGATGTCACTATTCAAAATAAATAATTTTAAAAATATTTTTTAAAAGTTTTAAAAATAAATATCTTGAGTTCTAAAACTGCCTACATTTTAATCTGAGTAGATTTTTTTTCAGTTTAAGCATTTAATGTATCAAATTTATAAACTGACTGAATTCTGACTTTGAGCTTGAATTGTTTAAGCAATTCTAAATATAAGGTTTTTTTTGTTTTGTTTTGTTTGATCGTAATTTACCTACAACCTTAGACCAGATGGATCAGGATCATTTGGTCCTGTCAAAAAAAAAAAAAAAAAGACCACTTCTGAGAAAAAAGGAAAAATATGGAGGTTTCACACTCCCTAACTTCAGTTTATACTACAAAGCAATAGTAGTCAAAACATCAAGATACTGGAATAAAAATAAATACTTGGATCAATGAAGCAGAATAGCCCATACATATACAGTCACTTAATATATGACAAGGGAGCCAAAAATATTCTATGGGGCACAGATGGTCTCTTCAACAATGGTGCTGGGAAAATTGGAGTGGTGAAGCAGGTCTGCAGGTGTCTATCTTTCTCCCTCTCAATCTTCCCCATCCCTCTTAATTTCTCTCTGTCCTATCCAATAAAATGGGGAGGTGACTGCTGCCAGGAGCAGAGAATTTGTAGTACTGGCACCAAACCCCAGTGATGATACTGGAGGGGAAAAAAAAAATCTAGATATTAGACCAGCAATTCTAAAATTTATAGAAGAATATGTGAGTGAAATTTTGCAGGACACTTACATAAAAAATGTATTTAGAGACTCAACCCCCTGAGTATGGGAAATGAAAACATAAATGGGATTACATGAAACTAAAATGCTCCTATACACCAAAAGCAAACTACACAAGGATAACCAGACAACCCAATAAATGGGAGAAGATATTTGCACATCACACATCAGACAAGCAACTGATATCAAACATCTACACAGAATTGGTACATATATATAAATGAAAAAAAAAATAACCCAATTAAAAAGTGGGCCAAAGAACTAAACAGGCAGGTTTCTAAAGAAGAGATAACTATCACACACACACACACACACACACACACACACGAAGAAATGCTCCGTTTTACTTATCAGTAGGGAAATGTAAATTAAAACTACACTGCGATACCATCTCAGACTTGAGAGAATGGCTTATATCAACAAAACAGGAAATGACAGGTGTTAGAAAAGTTTTGGAGAAAAGGGAACTCTGCTACATTTCTGGTGGGAATGCAAACTAGTGTAGCCCTTTGGAAGACTGTATAGACAGTCCTTACACAAATAAAAATGGAATTATCTTATGATCCAGTAATACCACTTCTGGGTATTTATTTATCCAGTGGACACTGAAACATTAATTAGAAGGGACTCATGCACCCTTACGTTCATAGCTGTATTATTCACAATAGCTAGGTTACGGGAAATAAATGAACACAGAGTGCACACTCTCCTGATTCACCCTATGTAGATATTTTAATCTATGTGCCTGGTAGAGATTTGTATTTCCTCTGTGATATAGGGACAGAGCCTAAGACTGCATTTACTTTGTGTTTACTCTCCTGGCAATTAAAACAGTGGCTGTAGTTGCCAGCCCTCCTCCCCTCCACGTTCCTAAGCTAATGGGCCTGAGACAATGGTGCTAAGGCAGAAGATGACTAACTCAGCTGTCTCAGGACTGATCCATAGCAGACACTAGTTCTCCCCTTTCTTTACCCATACTAAGGCCGCAGATAAGGAAGGTGTATAGCAATTACACGAAAGATTGACTTTGTCTGTTTCTGCCTACTTTGTAATAATGAAACAAACCTACTCCCTCCACCCCTTTGGGGAGGGAGAAGGCAATAAAACTGGGCTTTTCAAAGGTGAGGGGAGAACTTCCCGGAGTGGTCTGGAGTCTCCTACACAGCGGTGTAGTAAAACTCCTCTCTTTCACCAAGAACTGGCTCTGGTCTTGTGCTTTGGGGATCATTTCTATAACAGATAATGAGTGGAAGCAGCCTGAATGCTCACTAACAGATGACTCTTCTCCATCTCTTTTCTTCTCCTTCTTCTCCTTTTTCTTCTTCGTATCATAAATGGCTCGAAACTTGTCAAATGCTTTTTTTCGAGCATTTGTTGATTTGATCACATCCTTTCCTCTTTATTTCCATTGCTATGATGCACTAATTGGAGGGGCTGATATTGAGACATCCCCGACTCCTGGGGTGAGTCCCACTGTTTATAATGCATACAGTATGGTGGGTTCTGCAGATAGGTTTTCAAATACTGAACACATCTTCCTTTTTGGTATACCTGACATAGTGTATAATTTTTTTTAATCTTGACTGATCTTTTTGGTAGTATTTTATGGAAGATTTCTTTTCTGTATTAATGAGAGTTATTAATTTAGAGGGTTTTTTTTTTCCTTCTTTCCTCCCTTATCTTTGTATGGTTTTAGTAGTATGATACAATGAGTTTAGAATTCATCTCTCTGAGATAAGCTAGGAGTATAGATGGACCTGCCAACACCCATGTTCAGTGGGGAAGCAATTACAGAAGCCAGACCTTCCACCTTCTGCATCCCAATGACCCTGGGTCCATACTCCCAGAGGGACAGAGAATGGGAATGATATCAGGGAAGGAGATGGGATATGGAGTTCTGATGGTGGGAATTTTGTGTAGTTGTACACCTCTTATCCTATGGTTTCTGTCAGTGTTTCCTTATAAATAAAAATTAAAAAAAATAATTCATCTCTCTATTCAATTTTCTAGGAAGAGATTGTGTAAAATTGGTATACGGTAGGGTTTTCCTGTGAAACAATCTAGGTAACAATATTTCTTTTTTTTTTTAAAAAAAAGACTTTTAAATTATTTATTGATGAGAAAGATAGGAGGAGAGAGAGAAAGAACCAGACATCACTCTGGTACATGTGCTTCCAGGGCTTGAACTCAGGACCTCATGCTTGGAAGTCAAGCACTTTATCCACTGCACCACCTCCGGGACCACAGAGCTTGTGCCTTTTAGCAAATGCTGCCAGTTGCCTGCATCACCAAATGTGGACAGAGCAGGGAAAGGAGACTGGAGATCAGGCTCCCCTCTACCATGAGTTTTCTTTCTTTCTTTTTTTTTTATAGCTATGAACTTCCCTCTTAGGACTGCTTTAGCTGTGTCCCAAATATTTTGATAGCTTGTGTCTTCATTTTCTTTTCTTTTTTTTTTTTTAATAATTTATTTCTTTATTGGGGAATTAATGCTTTACATTCAACAGTAAATACAATAGTTTGAACATGCATAACATTCCCCAGACTCCCATTTAACAATACAACCCCCACTATTTCATTCATCATTTTTCATGGACCTGTATTCTCCCCACCCACCCACCCACCCCAGAGTCTTTTACTTTGGTGTAATACTCCAATTCCATTTCAGGTTCGACTTGTGTTTTCTTTTCTGGTCTTGTTTTTCAACTTCGGCCTGAGAGTGAGATCATCCCATATTCATCCTTCTGTTTCTGACTTATTTCACTCAACATGATTTTTTCAAGGTCCATCCAAGATCGGCTGAAAACGGTGAAGTCACCAGGTAACAATATTTCTTTTGGGGGCATTTTATTTTTGTATTTGTGTACTGTTTTTTGTTTTAATTATTTTATTTCCTTCAAATTTGTGACAACTTCTAATCTCTGCACAGCATGTGTCAGCACAACCCACCCTCAATTTATCATCTTCTTCTCCCATAGGAGGGAGAGTTTAAATTATGAATTCAGTTTCTTTCTTTTTCGTTTTTCTTTTTTTTAACCCAGGGTTTTGAACCTTATTCCTCTCACACGGTACTGTGTGCACTTAACCAGATGCTCCACCACCTGGCCCCCTTGAATTCAGTTTCCTTACTTTCTTTTTTTTTTATTATTTATTTTTATTTTTTAATATTTATTTATTCCCTTTTGTTGTCCTTGTTGTTTTATTGTTGTAGTTATTATTGATGTCATCGTTGTTGGATAGGACAGAGAGAAATGGAGAGAGGAAGGGAAGACAGAGGGGGGAGAGAAAGATAGACACCTGCATACCTGCTTCACCGCCTGTGAAGCGACTCCCCTGCAGGTGGGGAGCCAGGGGCTCAAACCGGGATCCTTACGCCGGTCCTTGTGCTTTGCGCCACATGTGCTTAATCCACTGTGCTACCGCCTGACTCCCTCCTTACTTTCTATAAGACTAGTCACATTATTATTTTTCTCAGTGAGTGAGCTAGTGTTATTTCCAGCTGCCTTCCTGGCCTTTATTTACACCAGCATAGATTGTGGTCATTGCTTCTGGGTAGTGCTGAAGGCCCTGACTCTTCAGTAGACCTTCTCTGTTTACCCCAGCAGAGAGGGACAGCAGTCAGGGGTCCTCACATGGGCCCCTGGTGCCAGTGGGGCGGAGCCTCACTCCCATGTGGAGAAGCAGCTTCTTGCTTTCCTTTCTCTGGCAGTATCTCAGCAAGGAGCTGGGTGCCTTGCTGCAGCCTTCAGGGTGAGGATCTCCCTCTCCATCTTTGCTGGCAGCATTTATAGCAAAACATAGGGGTTTTTTTTCTACGTGAGGAAAAGCAGCTATTGTCCGTATGTTGCTGCTTTATTGACTTCTTTTTTCCTTGTTCTTCTCAGTTCTCTTGTCTTTTTCTGCTTTATATGTCTCTCAGACTTCTAACTGAGGAAGGCAACAACCCAGAAATAGCCATGGATACAGACCCAACACTTCCTCCACAAATCTACACTGGTTTTTGACAAAGGACAGCTAGTATGTCTTTGTTAACAAGATTAACTTGAAATACATAACTTAAAAATCTCTTTCCTAGCATAGTACACTTTTCTTTTCTTTCTTTCTTTTTCTTTCTCTTTTTTTTTTTTTTAAGGATAGGCTATCTGTTATGTCCACTGTTATATTCCTAGTCTCTAGGATATTATTAGAACTTATTTTCAGTAGGTGCTCATAAAAAGTCACCTTCTTCACCTCATCTTGGATGGAGCTTGAAGGAATCATGTGAAATGAGATAAGCCAGAAAGGGGAGACACAAAGCAGAACTTGGACTGGGTTTAGTGTACTGCACTGAAGTAAAAGACTCCGGGGAAGGAGGGCAGAAAGGGAGATTTGGGGAGGGGCTGTCAGGTCTTAGTACATAATGATGAGAGTGTTCTGCAAACATCTGTCTTGGTGAGATGAGAAATTGTACCGATGTGTCAACAGTTGTACTGTTAACTGTTAACCTCCCAATAAAAAATGAAGGAAAAAAGATGGAATTTTTGATTTCAGGTATTCTTTAATATATTTGTCAATTAAATCAAAGTTAGGTAATACATACAACTGCAAGAGCAATTCTGAAGAGTGAGAGCTTATCTGCTTGGGGGTGGGTGGGGATTCTTGGCTTTGCGGCCTTCATGCAGCTGAGGTCTGACAGCCATGGCCAGTTCCTTTGGCTGATGTATGTCCGTGGCTGTTTCTCAGCGGAGCTCTGTTCCAAATTAATTGATCCCCTGGCTGTTCAATCTCAAAGTGTGGTGCTGCTGTGCAGGGGTCTGTTCTCAGTCAAGGATTTCTCAATCAGTCTGATGCCCAATGGCCTCAGTGGCCTTGGCACTCTGCACAACCTCTCTCTGTCCTGAGTTTGTGTCTCTTACATGTCCTTCTGTGAGTCCTTTTGCACTGTTTTCCTTCTGTTGCCTCTGATACCATTTACTGCTAATTTGCTGGGTGCTAAGGGAGGCTCTTGTTGACATAAAAAGAGGGAGCAAAGATCTTGCGCTCACCATGGAGGCTTCACAGGTGTGCTGGGTGTGCTGGGTGTGCTGAACTATAGGAGCAGTGAGAGGACCAGCATCAGGAGCAGGGCTTTTGCGACAGCTGTATGTGTGGCTGAGCAGTATCCAAACATACTAACACAGGCAGATGGTGCAACCACCACCATGGGCAAACTGTGGACTCCAGTACTCCTTTGTGCAGAGATCACTAAGTGACAGTGTCTCTCACCAGTCAGGGTCAGTGCGTTAGCTCAGTGCTTTGCAGAAAATAGCTGGTGCTTACAAACTAGAAACTGAACTTTTAAATTTTCTTTTCTACCAGAGCTCTGCTCAATTCTGGCTGATGGTGGTGCTGGGAATTGAATCTGGGACCTCAAAGATTCAGGCAGGAAAGTCTTTGTAATAATTACTTAATTAATTAATTGAGAGAGAAAGAGAGAGACAGACAGAGAGAGAGAGAGAGAGAGAGAGAGCAGAGTTCTGCTCAGTTCTAGCTGATGGTAGTGCTGAGGACTGAACTTGTGGACTCAGAGCCTCAAGCATGAGAGTCCATTATGTGATTCCCAGTCCTCTTTCATAGGCACTGAAAGTCCCGGTGAGGCTGGTGAAGGTCAGCCCAGTGACAGCTCCCCTCTCCTTCCAGCTTGCTGTCACTTCCTCTCTTTGAAGGCAAGAAGCTATCTTTGCAACCAAAGGTGCCTCTGGTGACACTTTGGAGTGGAAACAGCTTTCCATTCTGTAGTTGCCTGTGAACGGCAGCATAGCACCAACAGAGGGTTTGTTTGCTCAGGACTGCTTTGGCATTTGGGGATGCTTATGACCACAGCCACATTTCAGTATTGCCTGTTTTATTTCTTTGAAGTATGCCATTGGGGTTTTGATAAGGGTTGCATTGAAGCTGTTCCATGCTGGGGGTAGGATGGCCATGTTAACACCACTGATGCTTCTGGTTCAAGAGCACAGAATGTCTCTCCATTTCCTTGCACCTTCTGTTTCTTTTAGCAGTGACTTACAGATATCTTATTTTATTTATTTATTTTGGATAGCACAGAAATTCAGGTACCAGGAGAGATAGAGAAAAGATAAAGATACCCGCAGCGTTGCTTCACCACTTGTAAAGCCTCCCCTGCTGCAGGAGGGGACCAGGTGGCTCAAACTCAAGTCTTTTTAATTAATTAATTAATTAATTAATTATTTTTTCAAACTCAAGTCTTTGTGTATGTGCCACCACCTGGCCCCAATTTATTTTAAATGTATTTTAATTTTATAAATACATAAAATACAGTGATAAATTGTATCTATAAATATATTTTTATAATATAAACAAAGTTATATTTATATATATTAACATGGTATATATGTATTTTTTCTTTTATTTCTTTCCTTTTTTAAATCTTTTTTTTTTTGCCTCCAGGGTTATTGCTAGGGCTCAGGGCCTGCACTATGAATCCACTGCTCCTGGAGGCTGTTTTATCACTTTTGTTGCCCTTGTTGTTATTATTATTGTTGTCATTATTGTTGGATAAGACAGAGAAAAATCAAGAGAGGAGGGGGAAGACAGAGAGGGGGAGAGAAAGACACCTGCAGACCTGCTTCACTGCCTGTGAATCAATCCCCCAGGAGGTGGGGAGCTGAGGGCTTGAACTGGGATCTTACACTGGTCCTTGTGCTTTGTGACATGTGTGTTTAACCTGCTGTGCTACCACCTGGCCCCCTAGTTTATATACTTAACAGAGAGAGAAGCAGAGAAAGAATAAAAGAGATCAGAGCAACAAAGCTTTGTTCAGTGCATTGGGGGCTAGGCTCAAACCTGGCTCACACACGTGACAAAGGAACGTTCTGTCCAGAGAACTATTTAACAGCCCACTTTACAGTTTCTGATGGACAAGTCTTTCATGTCTTCTGTTAAGTTTATTCCCAGGTATGTAATTCTTTCTGATGTGACTGTGGGATTGTTTTCTTGATTTTTCTCTCTTCTAGTTCATTGCTTTACATGTAGAAGGCTAAAAGTCTTGTATATTGATTATATGACTTGTTACTTTACTGTGTTGGATGGTCGTTTTGAGTAGGCATTTAGTGGGACCTGTAGAGCTTTCTTTTTTTTTTTTTATTCCCTTTTGTTGCCCTTGTTGTTTTATTATTGTAGTTATTGATGTCGTTGTTGTTGGATAGGACAGAGAGAAATGGAGAGAGGAGGGAAAGACAGAGAGGGTGAGAGAAAGATAGAATCCTGCAGACCTGCTTCACTACCTGTGATGCAACTCCCCTGCAGGTGGTGAGCTGGGGGCTCGAACCGGTATCCTTGTGGTGGTCCTTGTGCTTTGCGCCACCTGTGCTTAATCTGCTGTGCTACCGCCCATCTCCCTTCCTGTAGAGCTTTCTATGTATGCCATCTGCAAGTAGTAATGGTCTTATATATTTTTGCTGTTTGAATCTCATTTGTTTGTTTATTTTATTGTCTAATACATAAAATACTACATATTTTATATAAAATATATATTTAAAATTTTGTACATAAATATATATTTTATATATAAAAATTTTCAGATGTCTGAAACTGTTTAGTAACAGATGTGAGAGTGGGAATCCCTGATTTGTGCCTGATAGTCAAGGCAAAGCTATGAGTGTGATGCCATTGAGTGCGATGCTAGTTGCGAATTTGTCACATGTGGCCTTCACAGCGTCACAGTGTGTTGAGGTGAGTTCCTTCTATCCCTATTTTGTTAAGAGGTTTTCCTTCTTTCTTGAGTGGCCCAAGAGGTGTCACAATGGATGAAACACTGGATTCTCAAGCATGAGATCCCGAGTTAGATTTATGGCAGCACATGTGTATGTGACATTTGGTTCTTTCTCTTTCTCCTCATATCTTTCTCATAAATAAATAAATAAAATCTTTAAAAAAAAAAAAAACCAACCAGAAACTAACTTCTGGAAAAATAGAGGGAGGGAGGGAGGAAGGAAAGAAGAAAGGAAGGAAGGAACTGCTAACTGTCAAAGACTACAGCTACACATGGTAAGTGGCATGGAGTCAGAGATGGGCCCACTGCACTCACAGAGTGAGCTCCCTGGAGCCCTCAGCAGGTGCCCTCAGGAGGGAAGGGACACCTGGAGTGGCCTGGCTCCAGAGGCCAAGGAGGCTCAGAGTCGGGAGTGCATATAGTCCCCTCAGGGAAGCTGACTGAGTGAAAGCAGACATACAAGATGTGAGTGAGGGTGATAGGGCCAGGAAGGGTTACAGAACAAAAGGCAGCAGCATGAGGAAGTGACCCTCTGGAAGAATGAGGATAGTGGAGACAAACAGGAGAGAGGAATAAGCCTGCTGGGAACAATGGTCTCTGATGAGTTTGGATGGAACCTTAAAGGAAAGCAGCTGGCTTTCAGTGAAGGAGGTGCTGTGTGGACTGGTCATGGCTTCCCACGTTCAGGTCAGGGAAACAGACAGTGGGATTGTCTAAGAGGACATTGAAATCAATAGCAACCATATGATAATGGTGCTGGTGACAGCAATGGAGAGCCAAGAGCTGGTGTTCTAAGGCAGTGATAGACAGTGATAGATGAATGGAGACTTCATGGGCTGTTGGCAGGGATTTCAAAGTATCTGTACGTTTGGGATAAAGGAGTGGGGTGATAATCTAGAAGTGGCATTAAGGAGCAAACAATTATGGATGTTTTACCTTCTTTGACATTATATATATTCTTTCATCAGAGGACAGAGAGGGAGAGAGACCAGAGCCTTGCTCAGCTCTTGGGGATGTTTGGTCCTGGGGACTGAACCTGGAACCTCAGAACTTTAGGCAGGAAGGCAGCGACTATCTGGGAAACCTTAACTCAGAACCGACTGAGACACTTGGAACTACTGCTTGGAACAGCAGCAGGCAACAGTCAGAGACATTTTGTGTACAAGAAAAAGCAAACTTGAAAGTAACCAGAAGACTAGAATATATGCCAAGAAGATTTTTCTTTTATATGCTGACACAGGTGTGACTTAGATGCAGTTTCAACACATTTTTTTGACAATTTAAAATATTCTAGAAAACTGGGAGTTAAAACAGTGTAAACAGTTGTAGGCACAGCAAAATGACAGTTTTCTTTCCCCTCTTCCAGTAATATCCATCAATCTGACATCTCTACAGTTTTGTTGACATGTAAAGAAGACAGCAAGAAGCTCAAAACTAGTTTTACAACATCTGATTTTAAAATCCATCCAAGCTGTCATTATTTTTCTCCTGCTGCAAATCTATTCCTGGCTGTCGCCTAACATTAGAAATTCTGATCCATGGTAATTGCTGAGGTTTTTAAAATAAACCACATCACAGTATTACTACCCTTAACATTAACCTCAGGGAAAGAGGAGGAGGAAGAGAAGAGGAAGGGCCAATGAGGATACAGATATTTGCTATGTACAGATAACGATTCATTGCTGGGACTGAAAGCTCATCTTTTCAACAGCATTTGCTCAACCTCTGAAGTGTGATGCAGCTTGGTGCTTGTACAAACTACGTGAGGAGTTCAGCTAGTGTGAAGGTGTCTACATAAAGTTCAAACTTCAGAACCTATTTTCATTTTTTTCTTCCTGCATTTTCAAGTCTTTATCCAAATGTATACCCATATGGATTCAGAGTTTAGAATTAATGTCTTAAACCTAATATAGTGCTTTGTGTTTAAAAAAAAAAAAACACCCAGTTAATGACACAAAATGGGAGCCAAACACCCAAGAAAGTGTTTGAGAAAAACGTACAGATGGTCAGAGACATAAACATTCCCCAAGAGCTTTTTTTTTCTTTCCTTTTCTTTTTTGGTTGTCACTGGGGCTCAGTGTCAGCACTAGGAATCCACTGCTCTTGGTGGCTTTTCCTCCCCATTTTATTGGACAGGACAGAGAGAAATTGAAAGGGGAGAAAGAGCTAGAGAGGGAAAGACACCTGCAGACCTGCTCCACTGTTTGTGAAGTGATCCCCCTGAAGGTGGGAGAGTTGGGGGGCTAGAACCTGCAGCCTTGCACAGGTCCTTGAGCTTAGCGTAGTCCTACGTGTGCTTAATCAGGTGCACCACTGCCTGGCTCCCAAGAGTTTTTCCTCTTTACTGAGTCTTCAGAAATGAGACCAGTTGACACCCATTTTGAGCACCCTTTGAGATTTTTGTTACACTGGACTGACATGACCAAAATATAGTGGCATCTATGAAATATATGAGCAGGTAAGCCAAGTCATGCTTGGAGGCTGGGATTTTATGTTGTATCTAATCTAGTCTCAGGGGAGGTTATTTGTTAAGCTGTATTTGACTGAAACTCTGAACTAAAAGGTCACTAGCAATACAGAGAAACTGTTGAGATGGTCAGAGCAAAATTCCAGAGGGAATTTTTGGAATATCCCAAATTTGAGATATCTGAAGCACAAGAGGGTCATTTTTGATTGCATGATGCATCTTCTGTTCTCCAGCTGGTTGACTGTTTTCCATAAGTAGCTGTCTTCTTGATGAAAAATCGTGACACACTTTATGTGTCAATGTGGTCAGCACAAACGCAAGATGCTCATTCAGACAGACTTTGAAAGGAAGCACACACCATTAACAGAAAGCTTCTCCACATTCCCAAAACGCAGTGACAGGAACAGAAACACAGAGGAGCAGGGAAGACCTTTTTCTTTCTTTGTGGAATGTGAGCTCAGACCGTGGCCGTACCTTTTCTGGTGGTGGATAACGTCATGATGGCTCGGGCCTGCATTTCACATCCCTTTCTATACTAGAGCTTGGCTGAGAGCAGACACCAGTTACCAACATTTCACAAGAGCAGACAGAAAACTGTTAGTAGGGCTGACAACCAGGGGGGATGATGGGTCAGAGAGATGTGGGTTTGATGCAAAGAGTACAAGGACTTCCCTTTAGTAATGCCAAAAGGTTAAGAAAATGGAGGCCCAGCCCAAGTGGCCTGCTGGAGACTTATCTGTATCTTCATCTCCACTTGTGAGTAAAGGGACTATTGAGTCTTCTGGAAGCATTGCTTAAAACACTGTGTGATCTACCTGAACAGAGCCATGGGACTGTGCTGTGTCTAGAGCTATACACACTGCCTTGCTGCATGGTGTGTGCAGTAGCAATGGTGTGAGTGTGACCAGGAGGAGTCTGAAGGGGCCTTCTCTCCTTCCACTCCCATCACCTCCTGATGCAGACAGCCTCCTGCCAGGCCCCCGACCAGCAGTTGAGAAGACGGTAGCCTATCAGCCATGGGCTGTGCATTTTAAAGGATATAGTGGAATTGACTCTGATGAAGAGGGCCCTGTTTCTCTTTGTAGAAAATTATAAACTAAAGTTGGATAGAGCTGACATGCTACCATGCACGAGGACCTAGATTCAAAGGGGGGGAGGGGTGGGGTGGGAGATACGAAGCTGTACTGTGGCTGTCTCTGTGTCTCTTCCCCTCTATTTTCTCTGTCCCTATTTATTTCTCTATCTCTATTAAAAGAAAAGAAAGAGAAGAAAGAAAGAGAAAAATGTAGCAATTGGGAGCAGTGGACTTGTCATGCAGGCACCAAGTACCAGCAATAACCCAGTGGTAATAAAATAAAAACAAATAAATTCTAGAGACAAAATCTTCTCCAGAAAGAACTGAAACAAACAAAACTATAATATCAGAAGCTCATTCCACAACTCAGGAAACTTGTGTTAAGATGTTCTTAACATGAATGAAAAGCAATTCTCCCCTCAAGGAAAAAAGAACTAAAGTGAGTCAGGAAGTGTTGTGTCCCAATGTTTATATACACTTTGCCTGGCTTCGGGCTTCAAGGGCCTGTCATAGTGTGTGCATGAAGCCAGACGTCTTGAGGACGAGTCTAGGCATCTCGTAAGAAGCACAGCTATCTGATGGCTCGATTAACTCAGGCCTTGCCTTGACATTCAGTGTAAAACATCTGCACAAACATATGAAGGCATGACTTGATGTTTAACGTCCGTGTTTTATTGTTGGCACCAGGAAAAGCTCAAGTTCTATGGTCATGTCACTGTACAGACTGAAAACAAGCCGGCATCGGTATTGTTTTACGATTGGTTTGTTTTCATGACTCTAGATTGTTAAAAAATACATTCACAAACTACCTTATGTTTTAGACACAATGATTCCCTTTTATTTAACTGTACCCAAGATCCCACAATAAAAAAAATCATTTTAAAGCTGTGTGTTTCAAACTCATCACTTTTAAGAAATCAAAGCTGAACATAAAAACAGAGGTAATTCTGCAACATAACTGAAGGAAGCTTCTGGTTTAAAAGATGCAGCAGCAATATAAAGAGCTGGTGGCAATCACTTTGGGGGGAAGAGACCCACATCTGGCCAGATTTTGCCCACGTCACCATCCAATTACAGTAGTTGAAAAATTCAGTTCCCCCCAAAAGATTATTGCTGGATTTGTGGCGTGGGATTTGTGAGGCCAGTGTCACTCATCAGCAGAGCCACAGCAGTGGAAATGAGAACGGGAGGATTTCATTGCAGATAACGGGACCCTGATGAGAACATCTCAGGGATGTCCAGATAGTCCTTGATTCCATCCCAGCGTCTTAACTACTTAAAAGGAGAGCAAATGTCAGCCACCTTCACAGGAGGGTCCTACCCATCTAACTAGCCATCCCCACCCGAACGTGCCCCCCACCCTCCCCAACCATCAGGCTGAAATGACTCCTTTTCCCTAACATGAGTTTCGTTCTCATTCTCAGCTTTGTGTTGTTGAGGTGAAATCAGCAGATTTTTTTTTTTTTTACAAAATTTTGTCACACCCCCCCCCCTCCAATTTTTCAAGAATAATTTGGTCAGCTACTGCTCGGTTTGGAAACCTTTCCAAGCCCACCTGATTGCCAGCTGAGCTCTCTATATATCTCATGGACAGGACACTGCTGCGATGGACAGTGAAACAAAACACAAACAAAACGAGGTAGGTTAAAACAGGAAGCGCAACACAGATATTTGTTTTCGCAACACCTTGGTACCACAGGTGGCCATGCTTGTAGCTTTGGAAGAAAAAAATCCCAGTCAGTCCCATGAAAGTTCAATTCATCTGAGTAAGAGTTTATAAGGACACACGTCAATCTGAACTGAATACAGACATTATCTTTGCACAAAATGTTGTTTACCATATGCCAGGTAAAATTTGGAGAAAGATGAAATGATCAGGGTCTCGGAATTTTAGCCAAAGCCTTGCTTTTCAGATGTATTAAAATCTGAACCCGGGATGCCAGCCACGGCTCAGGCAGGCATCATAGTCTAGTCCCTTCACTCACCAACCCAGATATAACACAGGCAGCTCAGAAACATTTATTATCATCATCATCCATTATCACCATCGTCATCGACTCTTCGGTCACAGTTTTCATTCTTGAGGAAGTGGTGGCCTTGGGAGAAAGCTGGGCGTGGCCAGAACCTGGGATTCATATACATCGCTCCCCAATTCCTAGAAAGAACTCAAGTTTCAGTCTTAATGAAGCCCAAATTGAGAGGCCTCTTCCCCAGGAAACTTTGCACGTTAAAAAATAAGAAAGTGTACATACATATTATATTTCTACATTTCTTAGCTTGTTTCCCAGAAGCTCCTTCTGTCTGATCTTGTCTCTTGCCCTGACCTGTTGCATAAATGCCTCATGAGGGTGAGTCATGCTCCCAACTCCCTCATCAGTCAGCACACCCCACTGTGCACATGGCCTCAGAAAAGGAGGACCCATCAGACTCATAAGAGACAGCAGTTGGTTTTATGAGTCTACGGCTAGTAGTTTAGCCATTTAAAATCTATTTCCCAGAACAGGGGAAAAGTAGTAGTTCTCTTCTCTTTTAAAAATTCATTAGCCAGTTGCTGTCAAAAAAGCAACCTTTTGGGTTTGTGAAGGCCAAAGAAATCACCCCCTGCCCCACCACGCGGTCACAGCCTTCAGTGTAAGGAGATAAGGTACATTTATTGTGCTCTCTCTCATCACTTGAGATCGGAAGCTTTGTTTCACAACATATCTTATACTTAAAGCTAGCAGGCAGACAGAATAAAAAACAGACACATTTTCTCAGTATGCAGTCTCTCCCCCATCCTTACAAAGAGGGTAAAGAAAAACAGGTAAAACAGAAACTCAAAATCCGCCATAACACAGCTTAACCGTAAGAGCATGGGTCCGCCATCTTTGTCCACAGACAACGCAGCATTCTTGGGGGCTCCTGTAGACTCTTGCCACCTTTTTCTCACCTCCTCAACCAGGCTGCAACAGGGGAAGATGGACTGTTTGGGGACGGGTAGAGGGAGAGAAAAAGGGGAAAGCAGTGTGTTCAATCACGCCTCCTGGGGCTGCCTCTAGCCTGGCAGAGGTCCGCACGGGTTGGGTTCTTTAAGTTAGGAACGCCGCCATGGCGTGAAGTGCCAAGTGCTCCTCTGTTACCAGTTCATCATGGAATTGCGGTTGAGGGTCATGAAAAACACTTGGCTACTTCCTCCAGATCTCACGGATGCAAAAAACACCTGTTTGAAATTAAAAAGAAGTTAGTTCAACTGCATGGTCCCTTTCCCTCTTTTCTTCAACTGTCCGTCCATCTCCTCTCACAGGGCCTATCCCTGCAGTGTGTTGGCTCTTAAGACCCAACAGCCAGTGTTGACAGAGTGCCTTTGGCCAGTGCATCCTGTCTTTATAGAGTGTCTGTCTCTATGCTGTGACAGTTCCTGTCACTCACTGTGGCGCTGGGCTCCAGGGACATGGAAGGGACACTTATGGAGTGCTACATCTCTCTGGATGCTCACTTTAAAAACAAAACAAAACAAAACATGTCTTGTACTAGGATAATATACTGGATCTCTGGTCCAGGGCACAAAAGCCCTTTGTCAATTTCTGGAATGTCCCAGAGGTTGCCCTCTCTCTCAGAATGGTAGAAGGCAGATTTTGGGGTTATGGAGATTTTCAAATTCAGGGGAAATTTGGGGCCAACTGATGACAGTTTATCTTCTCAACTACTTAAATTAAAAAAGAGTAAACAACAAACAAACAAAAATAGGTGTGGCCAACTGGGATACAGTGTTTATAGTGCGTCTTTCTTTTGGCATCTGCAGAGTTAGTATTTGGCTCCTTTGCTGGGATGGCCCAGGCCAAATAAGATGATGACATTAGTAAGCTGAACCACCACAGTTCACTAGGTGTGAGTGTGTTAAGTCATTTTATACATACATTAAAAAGAAAAAAAAACAATAACTTGAGAGAAGTGAGAAGAATTTGATGACTGTTTGTTTGAGCTGAATGTAAATAAACTAGGAGCTGCTTCCCCCCCCCCCACCACAAAAAAATTAAATAAATAAAAAAAATAATAAAAAAACAAGATTCTAGGCTGTGGTCTAGCCCTTCAATCAGTCAACACTGAGCTTTGACCCAAGGCATTTTAGTCACGAGTATAGTCTCTGCTACTCAGTTTCCACAGCTTCTTTAGAAGTGACTTCTGAGAAGTCCTGTGGAAATGCTTATCGTTGGGTTGGGCTGATGCTACATGGATGTCAGTTAAGCTAAGTGTAGAGTCAGTGAATCAATGGGGAGAACCATGAGAACCGTGAGGGGAATGTGGGGTGCTGTTCTAAGTGCTGTGCATGGTGGTTGAGAAAGCTCTAGCCAACACACTGGTATGTCCCCTGCTCTGAGGGTGTGAGCAGGACTCAGAGAAGACCTGGTGGGGCCTCCCATGGACAGCAGCGTGGGCGCCAGGTCCAGCTCACTCCCAGCTAATGTTCCCTGGACTGGAATTCTTGGAGGCACTGGGCCTGCTTTCTGGGCTGCTCTGAGAACATCCCCACCCACAGCTACTACCCATGCAGACCATGCCAGGCTGGTAGAGCCAGTGAGGGTCGAATCAAATCTAGACCCACTGCTCCAGCATTGGGCCAACACTAGCCTTGTCTTTGGAGAAACCTCAGTGGGCTGAGGTCACGTATGATGACTCGGTCCATCAGACTTTTTTCTATAGGTGCTTACATCTGCAACTTTGTCAGGGGTGGTATTTCTATGGCTACAAAGGGTAAATTCACAAATGCAGAAAAGTTTAGCTACTAAGAACTCTGGGCTGGTCTATGGTGAGGACAGGGAAGAACAGGGCAGCTGGGGAGCTCTGGGAGGTGACTATTCTCCCCCAGACGGACAGTCAATGTCACTGGGAAACAGCCCCCCCTCCCCGTAACCCTGGGGGAGAGACATGGCTGGGATGACACAGGGCATGGCACTAGTTGAGTTTGTGATGGTGTGTTTCTTAAGGAATGGGGGACATTTTTTTTCAACACGTCCAGTGATTTACAGTACATAAAGGCAAATAGAAAGTGGTGGGCTGGGCCCCGATAGACTTTGTGAATCGTCTGCAATCGGGAAGGATAAAGCTGACCACTGTGAGGTGATTAATGATGGGCCAACTCTTCCTTGTGGGCAGGAGAATTTTGTGGGGTGGGGCCCTGCTGAGTCATCATGAGGTCCGCAGGCCACTGCAGTCACTACTATTTTCACAAGAGAGTGTCAGGTAGTCTCAGGTCTTGTAGCTACATGTATCTTACATTTTGAGTGGTCACATGAACCAAACCAAATAATGCCATTTCCAGATAGTATTAATCGCTTCACACAGACATGATTAAAATCAGTAGAAAGGAGAAATGAAGGTTTCACAGGTACCTGGTGGTCTCTTAAAATGCAAACACTAATGCAAATGTTGAAACGGATTTACCTTATCATTTCTTTCACATAGAAACTTTAACCTTTGAGCTCGCTTATGCATAAACACTCCATCCAAATGTCCTGTTTCCACTGACCGGATCTCAATAGCTTTCTCGCCCCAGCCCATTATCTGATTGGAATGAATGTAGGCTGTCGGAAGGAATATCCAAAACCGCATTAAAAACATTAGACGGGCAACAACTCACAGCATCTGTTCACAGCTTAACCACAAAAAACGACAAACAGCTTGAGATAAACAGACAAAGCAAGTCGTACAGGTGTGATTCACAGACTGTGTTTTTTTTTTTTTTCTGGTGGAATCAAATGGTTGTCTCACATTTCTTGACTTTCGTCTCATTGGGGGGCTGTAACTGCTGAAGGAGATAAGGAATGGTTAACCTACCCACAGACGTGGGCATTTCTCCCCATTGTAGCACCACATCCTTGGTGATCCGGCCATAGGTGTTGACATACACCCCCTCATCCTCATAGCAAACAAGCATTTCCATCCCATCGGTCTTAGGTAAGATGACAATGGCATGAGGCGTGATATTGCCCTGAATCTAGAAGAGAAAGAAAAGCTAGGTGTAATTCCTTTACAGCATAAGACAGGCATCCTGACAATTCTTCTCTAAGAATGCAAACAAGCAAACAAAACAAATTTAAGATTTTGGGTCTTTTCCTGCCTTATTTTCACTCCAGGTACCGACTGATGTTTTGCTTTGCATAATTTGACCACTGACTAGGTAGAGACAAACCGAGACAGTAGGAGAAGAAACTAATTCACCTGTTCCTAAAATCAACAACTACAGCTAGGAAGCACCAGTTATGCAAGGTAAGTGAAGCCTTTTATTTACATGGTTTCTGGCTCTAAGCATATCTCTGCCTGAGGGCCAGGAGGTGGTGCACCTGGTTGAGCACACACATTACCATGCACAAGGACCTATCTGCAAGCCCCTGCCCCCCCGACTCCCCACTTGGAGGAGGGGAGCTGTGAGGAGTGGTGAAACCTGGGCTCAGTGCCTGCATGATGAATCTGCTAATCTTGGCACCCTCCCACCACCGTTTATTTGATAGAGCAGAGAGAAATTGAGAGAGAATAAGGAGAAAGAGAGTCAGACAGACACCTGCATTACTTGCTTCGCCATTCGTGAAACTTCCCCACCTAAAAGTGGGGGGGTGGGGGCTCGAACCTGGGTCCCTGCACATGATGATGTTAAAAAAGTAAAAGAAGTCTTTAAAGTCTGAAAAATACAGTCATCCATAGGCTAGGCCTCAGATTGTTCTGGCAAATGGTTTCCATTCTACATTTCTCCCAGGATACTCAGCTTTTGAAGTAGCCACGCAGCTGAGTGAGTCCACTGCAGCTGTCGCAGTCACCTTGAGGCCCTGTATCCACACAGGAATGTAAAAGCCATGCTCAGGCTATGCACCAGTCAGGCAACTCACTCCTGCAGTCCACAGGATGCGGGCCCGAGCATGTAAGATGTAATACCTCAACCACAGCCCTGTGAGATAGGCTCTTTTATCCTCACTTTACAGATGCAGAAACTGAGGGTTGGAGAAGTTGCCCTGTGAATCCACTACAAAGAGGCTACCTGTGAGAGCTGGAGGAAGAGTTCCACAGAGCCTGACCACCTTCAGATGAGACAAAGGGGACCATTGACCTTCCCCAGCATATAATGAATCAGTCTTCTTACACTGAGGAAAAATGGAAGCCCATCTGTGGTCTTTGCTTAAACAAAGTCAATACATGGCCTTGAAGGAAAAACACACCATGTATGTGTAGCTAAAGTCTGAAGAGACACCATCAGTAAAGGGCATACCTATGTCAGTCAAACTGGACTAGAAGTAGTGAAACCTCTGTCTTGTTGAACTGTCTGTTTCTGAAGGCTGAGACTCATCTGCTCGGCTGCTTACTCAAAGACCGTGTGCCTTCTACCAGACCTGAGGGGAGAGCCCGTCTCTCTGCATGCAGCCCACAGCACAGTTCCCGGGACTCACGTGAGATGGGATGTAGATATCATAAGAGTTTCCTGAATCAACATCGATCACATGGAAACCAGTGTGTGAACCAAAAATAACTTTTAACCTTTGACCTTCTTCAACAGTGAGGTCCACAAGCAGGGGCTTGTGCTGGAGATCTGCAAAAGACTTTAAAGACCAACTTGTGAGCATTCACACCCTGCAAAGGGGGCACCCTGATCACCCCAAACCACCTCTAACCACTGCTCACACAAAGTCAACATTCTGCTTCCTAAGGAACAACATTTGGGGGGTTGGGAAGGGTTCTTTCAGCTTGGGGTGTTCACCTTTGGGTGCCAGGAGAAGGGGCTTTCCTCAGCCCTGTCACATGGACTTCTGGGGAAGGGGCTTACAGCCCGAACTCTGACAGGGGTGTCACAGCTGGCTGAGTCAGAGTGAGTTCCATCACCAGGCACACTCTGTCTCTCCAACATCAGTGTATGAGTGGCTGTCAGAGGGTCTTAAAGGTCCTTATAAATGGTTCTCTTTACATAGGAAAGTGAGGACGTGTGTGGGTATGGGTGTGGGGGGTGGGAACTGGGCCTTTGCCATCTGGGGAGTGAGGGAAACCAAACAGGCCCTCGGCAGGGTGCCATGGGCTTCCTTACCTTGAAGGCCATGAACTTGTGGTACGGCTTGGGAGCCCATGCATAGATCTCCACGGCATTCTTTAAGGCAATCACCAAAAATTTGATCCTTTCATATTTGACTATAATGAAAAAGAATCGACTCATTCAAATTCAATTTTTAAAAAATTTTTATTTATAAAAATGAAAATATCAACAAGACTATAGTATAAGTAGGGTACATCTCCACACAATTCCCACCCCCAGAACTCAGGCCTAGGACCTCCAGAGTAGGGCTCACTTTCCTGCATGCGTCTCTCAATTCATACCAACTGATACGGCGTCTGCTGATACCAATCTAAGCAATGCAAACAGTACCACCTCAGCATGTTACACTTTTTTAAAAAATTCATTATCTTTTATTTATTTATTGGATAGAAGAAACATCCAGAAATTGAGAGGAATGGGGAGACAGAGGGAGAGAGACACAGAGACACCTGAAGCATTGCTTCACCACTTGCAAAGCTTTCCCCCTGCAGGTGAGGACCAGGCGCTTGAACCTGGGTCCTTATGCACTACAGTGCACTACATGTGAGCTCAACGAGGTCTGCCACCACCCGGTCCCCATAAGTATACATATATATATATATATATATATATATATATATAGTATTCATTTATTTATTCTTAGTTTTTTTTTTCCACCAAAGTTATTGCTGGGGTTCTATGCCTGCATAATTCATCCACTCCTAGAGGATTCTCATCCTCATTTCTTAAAGAGGTTGAGAAACAGAGTGGGAGAGACAGAGAGAATAGAGATATCACAGCACCGCTCCACTGCTCATGAAGCTTCTTCACACAGGTGCTCCCCGGCAGTGGCTCAGGGCTTGAACCTGTTCCCTTGCCTGCCCAGGCCTTTTGAATGATATTGCAGGCTCTTTTTCCGTCTGAAGATGCGGTGCCCAGGATTGTCTGCAGCTTCTAGGTCTTGTATGACTTGACACTGCAGCAGTGACATTCGCACCCCAGTCTACACATGCCCTGCTGCTCACCAGTGTATGTGCAGTGGGGGCAGGGGGCAAGGTGGCCCTAACATGAGCAAGTGAGGAGAAGCACAGAGGCTTCTGCTGCTCAGTACTCAGAATGGATTCCCAAACAGTAGAGACTGACCAGTGCCCTGGTGAAAAACACCACACATGATTCCTTTCCCTTCTTGCTGGGTGAAGTTGTAGTATTAAAGAAAGTTGTAATTTGGACTTCCCAGCAAGACAGAGAGAGAGGGAAGGAGAGAGAGACACAGAGAGAGAGAGAGAGACAGAGGCATAGGGTATTGCTTTGACATATATGGTTTTGGGGATCAAATGCTGGGCCCTGCACTCAAGCCCTGGACACTAGCTGCCTCCCTGGCTGTTCCCTCGGAATCTCAGAATTACTTCTAATTCCAGACTACTTAATTCTGGGTCTACGATAGAGACACTATTTATGTACTTAAAATGAAGAACTCGTAAGGACCTCCTTGCTAACTGGATACCAGATGTGTCGTTTCACAAGCCTGTTTGCAGTCACTATTTTCGGTGCTCAGTCAATTCTTTGGACCCAGAAAATCATGGTCTTACTTCTAGGAAATGTTCTTGTATTCCTTCTGTGATAATTTACTCCCTTCTTCCATTTCTCTCTGATAAAATTTGTTGTCCTCAGTTCTGAACCACTGGGGTTAATCTTTTAGATAACATTATTATTATTATTTTTATTTCACGGGACAGAGAAAGTCATAGGGAGGGGAGAAAGGCCAGAGCTCTCCCACCTCCACGTTCTGAGCTGTTAGTCCTTTCACTCCCTCTAACACCCTCTTTTGTTCCATTTATTTTTATTAATTGAATTGTTAAATTGAATAAACATCAAGCTTAATGTATAGCATTTATGCTAAGTTTATTATGCATATTTTTTTACGTTTATTTACTTATCTGACACCAGGGTTATTAATGGAGTGCCTGCACCACCCTAACACTTCTGGCAGCCATTTCCCCTCCCTTTTTTGCTCTGTCTCTCTTTTAAAAATATTATTTATTTATTTATTTGTTTATTATTGGATAAAGATAGAGAGAGATTGAAAGGGGAGGGGGAGGTAGAAAGGGAGAGAGACAAACACTTGCAGCCCTTCTTCACCACTTGTGAAGCTTTCTCCCTGCAGGTGGGGACCAGGGGCTTGAACCTGGATCCTTGCACACTATAATGTGTGCTGTTAGCCAGGTGTGCCACTGCCTTGCCACCCCCTCTTTCTTTCCTTCCTTTTTTCCTCCTTCCCTTCTTCCTTCCTTCCTCCCTCCTTTCCTTTCCAGATAGAATGAGAGACACAGGGAGAGTGCAAGAATGAGAGGAGAGACAACACAGCACCATCCCATCGCGGGTAGAGAAAGATTATTCTTTGCATGGCACTTCCAGGCTGTGACCAAGGGCTCAGACCTTCCCTGTACTCCACCAGGCAAGTGGCCTCCTGGCCCTCACGCAATATTTTACACTTATGATAAATACACCATTGGACTTTGATAGAAAACAACTGAATGGAAGTACTGCAAAATGAAACTGAATAAAAAATTCTGTCTTGAAGGGGAAACATGTATAGTGGATGGATGATCTGGCTTGTGGGAGGGACCTAAGAGCAGAGCAATGATGATGCAGCATGAAGCCATAATGGGCTAGGATTGCTCAGCAAATCTGGGGACTCAGAGAGGGGAAGGAGAGGAGTCCTTTCTTTCCTCCTTTATGGGGGAGATGGTGATGAATGATGGTACAGTTGTTGGCACATGGGTGTAATCTCTTTTTTAAATTTTATTTATTTATATTTAATTATTGGATAGAGACAGGGAGAAATCGAGAGAGGAGAGGGAGAGATAGACCTGCAGCACTGTTTCACTACTCATGAAGCTTTTCCCCCTGTAGATGGAAAACAGGGACTTGAACCCGGGTCCTTGTGCACTGTAATGTTTGCATTCAACCAGATGTGCCACCACCTGTGTCTGATGGGTAAAACCTCTATTCTTCTTGTGATAGGTATCTGCAGAACACTCTCACTCCCAGCTTAGGTCCATCCTGCAGGAGGACTCCAAAGCCACCATCCAGATGCTCCCCTCCCCCTCCTTCCCCTGAGATATTTTTAGGGGGCTGGGGGCCCAGTGTCCTATGGTGGAACAGAATGAGGGTTTGGTGGAGGGTGAGGTATGGTGATAACCATTGTGGGGAGATGTGGAACCGTAAGTCATGACAACAACCCTGTGAACCAACATTTCCTCAGTAAAATGATTTAAAAAGTTGTGTCTTGAAACTCACCAACTTTGTAATGTATGCAGCCTTCCAAGTCCCCCACGGTGATCCAACCCTGCTTCTTCTCCACTTCTGGGTCATTGTGTAGTATTCTGTTTCTCAACCACGAAAGGTAGTAAACACGCAGCTTATTCTTCTTTCCTGTTAAAATCACAGAGTTTTAGTTTCAAGTCCTTGTTATAACCTTTCCCCGTGAATCTTTTTATTTCCCAGTCTTGCTCAGTTGTGGCTAATGGTGGTGGTGCTCGAGATTGAATCGGGAACCTCAGACCATCAGGCATGAAAATCCTTTTGCAGAACCATAATGCTGTCTCCCCAGCCCCTTTTCTCTGAATATTTTCTTCATCTTGATTTTATTCCTTGATTTTTATGTGGAAGTACCTCTGTGTGTGTGTGTGTGTGTGTGTGTGTGTGTGTGTGTGTGTGTGTGCGCACGCGCGTGAGCACGCTTATGTGAGTGCTTATGTGTGTGTTAAGGCACAAGCCCAGTGTCCCCAGGGTCATCTATGTACTGTCTCTGTCAAGCCTGGAAGGTTAAATGTCTTCAAGTCTATGCACTTATGACTTGTCTTTCCCTTCACGTTTCTCATGAGGGAACTATTCTCATTCTTCCCAGTGCAAAGGGCAGTGTCTGCTGATGTTAGATAAGACCCAGTTCTATGACAGAATGACTGGTTAGAGTTCCAAAACATTCTAGATCTCAGTAGGTGAAGGAATGGTGATGGCAGCACATTTTAGCAAGGGCACTCCATCTCATTTTCTAGTCCATCAGCATATGTCAACAAAGAGCCCTACACTGATCTCCCCCATTACTGCACAAACAACAGGCAGGAGTGATTTTATTTTATTTGATTAATAAAATTTTTTAAAAAGGGAGTGTTTAAAAGGAGAGAAACAAATTTCATGATATGTGGGTCTGTCTCTGCAGAAAGGTTGAGTAGGGGAGTCGGGCCGTAGCGCAGCGGGTTAAGCGCAGGTGGTGCAAAGCACAAGGACCAGTGTAAAGATCCCGGTTTGAGCCCTGGCTTCCCACCTGCAGGGGAGTCGCTTCACAAGTAGTGGTGAAGCAGGTCTGCAGGTGTCTATCTTTCTCTCCCCCTCTCTATCTTCCCCTCCTCTCTCCATTTCTCTCTGTCCTATCCAACAACAACAACAACAACAATATAAATATAAAAATAAATCAACTAGGGCAACAAAAGGAAATAAATAAATAAAATAAATATTTAAAAAAAAAGAAAGGTTGAGTAGTTTTTTTCTCCTCAACATGACCAGCACTGACTTCTTCAGATAGTGTCACTTTGGAACAGGGAACTAAAGGTCAAAAGAAACCCTTTGTTCCCAAGAGGCAAGCTGTTCCCATGACTTAGGCAGGCAGATTAAGGTAAGAGCAGGGAAGGCTCTTAGAGAGAAGCAGCAGCTCTAGGCCTTATCTCAGTCCTTAGTCCTGTCCCCAATCTAAGAATCACACTGCTCCCCTTTTTTTATGACCTAGAAGAATGTAGTTGATGGGGGGGGGGCAGTTATCAAGATATGTTTATCTGTAAACATGACCTCTCTGAAAAAAAATTCTCAAACTGAGAAATGTTATGCATGTATAGACTATTGAATTTACTGTCAACTGTAAAATATTAATCTCCCAATAAAGAAATAAAAAAAATTCAGTAAGAAGATGAGATGATTCTCTCCTTGTCCTGTGAAGTCTACTTCCTTCTCCTCCTTCTTCTCCTTCCACTCCTCCTTCTTCTCTTTCTCCTTCTTCTTCTTCCTCTTCCCCTTCTTCTTCTTCTCCTTCTCCTCTTCCTCTTCCTCCTCCTTCTTCCCCTCCTCTCTCTCTCTCTCTCTCTCTCTCTCTTTCTCTCCTGGACACCACAAGTCTCCTGACACAAGACAGATGTCCTGAGTTTTCTTTTGCTCCTTATAATTTTCTGTCAGCCATGGATTCTCCACACACTTGTCATTAAACTGCTTTCTCCTCTGTTGACATCTGATCCTCCTTCCTCTGCTTGTCCAGTGCAGAAAGAATCCCAAGGGTGAGGAGCTCCCCTGCACCCCAACAGAAAGTCATCTAGACCTAGAGAACAGAGACCAACACTGGGTGCATTTGTGGTGCTGAGGTCACTGGCAGGAATACAAAGTAAAGACAGGGAGAATGAAAACAATGTGTCCTTGGAAAAATTGCTCAATGATTCCCTTTGGTATAGTGATTGTAGAGTAAATAAGTCTTAGTATGACTGGCCACCTACCTGATATTGTCACGAGGACGTTCAGCCCCTCCAGCACATCCATTTGCTGGAAACGCCTGCGGTTGATTAGATTGTAGACCTTGCCTTGCCCACTCCGGTCCAAGAGCATCAGGCCATTCTCAGTCCCCACCAAGAGGTTGACACCTGCAGAGTGAAGACAGCACCCACAACCGGCTGTATCCGATCACTGACTGTCTGCAGCTGGGGTCTCAGAAATGCCAGGAGCTGCCTCCTGTCAACAACAGCATGGAGTGGGCAGCAAGTGCAGAAGGTTTGTACGGCCGCTCACTCACTGCCCAGCCAGTTCAGTAGGTCATCCACCCACACCATCTCAGAGTCACATTGGTGTTCTTCTAGCAAGTGGCAGCAGCATTCATTGCAATGGAGTGTTTACTTCCTGGGACAGAGCCCTTCCCAAGAGGAAGTCAGGGCAGCTGTGATGCTAAACCTCACCCAGAAACTTCCTTCTCCCAGGTCCATGCCTTCCACACATTTATGCCATCATTTATTTATTTTTGCTTTATTTTATTTTTATTATATTTGATAGGACAAAGAGAAATCAAGAGGGAAGGAGGAGATAGAGAGAGTGAAAAGAGAGACACCCACAGTCCTGCTCCACTGCTTGTGAAGCTTCCCCCCTGTGCAGGTGGGGACCAGGGGCTTGAACCCAGGTCCTTCCACATGGTAACATGTGTGCTTAACCAAATGTGACACCACTCAGCCCTATACCATTGTTTCTAGCCTATGCACAGAAATGGGCACCCATTTATCTATTTCCCCTGCCCCCACCCCGAAGAAAAGTCTTTTTTTTTTTTTCTCACACAAAGCTTAATTGATATCCCCACCCACAGGGCCCTGCTGTCTTTGAGAGAGATGATAAAATGATTCAAGCCTATGAATTAACAGCCTGAGAGCCACAGACATAGCTCTGCTGTCAGGGATGTTTAGCCATTAACTGTGTGAGACACAGAGAAGACCATTCTTCCCTTGGTCCTGTGGGTCAGAGAGACAGCACATGGAGCACAGCGCACAGTGACAGACACATCTTGGGTACATGTACTAGTAGTGATTACAAGCCTCTCCTGTGCCTCTCTGTAATAGTGGCTTCTACATGCCCTACTGTGTGAGGATCAGCCCATCATGAGTGGTGAAAAGCTACACTTACCCCACAGAGCTGCACAAAGGATTTCTGAGTTGAAGCGCTTCTTGTATTTTCTGATTTCCGGTGTGTCACTATGAGGCCGGATGTTGGTGGGGTTCACGTTTACCACCGAAATCTTTCTGGCTTCGTTCAGTTTGGCTTGTTCTTGTCTAAGAAGCTCACTAGTAAACAGAGCTTTGGGGAAAAAAATCAAGAAGAGTCAGTGGCATCTTGAAAAATAACTGGCAGAGATAAAAAGAAGGGGTTTCAAAAATGTTAGGATTTCTCCACACATAGGCAAAACTACACCAACAACAAAACTTAACACTTCCCTAGAAAGCAATACAGAAAAGGACTCCAACCTGATGCGTTTTTAACATTTTTTTTTTAGTAAAGTTAAGTATGCCATTCATAGAAACAGTATTCTATCCATTAGTACAACAGGATTACAAACACTCCTGAGCTAATTTAGAGAGCTCACAGAACTAAACATGGCATCCACACTTGCCATCACAGATGCAGACACTGTTTACTTTTCCAAGGTGGGGGTTGGGGGGGTTAACTGACACAGCAGCTCCAGCCACCTCTGGTGGTTAATGAGCAATCGGAGCCTGAGAAGTGGGCTCTGTCTGGGCTGAGGGCAGCACACCCCCAAACGCCACACAGCTCAGTTCAGCCTCACTCAGGGCGCGGCTGCTGCGTGCATAGCGTCATACCCAGAAACTGCTTCTGAGAAAAGTGGGGGAAGCCTGGTGACCTCAGGGGGACAGCTCTTCCCAGGGCCCAGGGGCACCTATGTGTTCCTGCCAGAAGTGGAACAGAGTAGATGGGAAGAAAGATGGACATAAAGACACTTGATTTCAGAATCCTGCAAACAATGATCATTAATTTATTTTTTTTGGCTACTAGGGTTTCCACAATTACCTGAGGCAATTTTCCCTTTTTCTGTTTTGTAGAGAGTGAATGACAGAGAGGGAGAGAGAGAGAGACAACTTCACCACTTATGAAGCTTCCCCCCTGCAGATGGGGACTAGGGACTTGAACCCTGGTCCTTGTACATGGTGGTGTGCACTACCAGGTGCACCACCACCCGGACCCCCAAATTCTTCTCTCAGACATTGCTTAGGCAGTCAGTGACTTAACAGTTGGATTGAGGTCATGTCAGAAAGGAGCGCCGGGCCATTTCTGAAATCCAGGGCTATCAGCTCACCTGCTGCAGCTGATTCTTCATCTTCTTCATCCTCATCTGTGGGAGATGTCTGGTACACTCGGGGGTCCACAAAAGGGGTGAAGGAGGCCTTGGTGCTGCTCCCCATGCCATACTGTCAATGGGCAGGAGATGAAGAACAGGTGGGTAAATACAGCAGGAGCAAACCAGGCTAATTCCACTTAGCCTGAGCTTCCGAGTGGCTGAGGGCTCCTGGTGTGCACGCTCTGAGCTCAGGCTAAGACCCCTCTCTCAAGCATCTCCTGCTGTTTGTGACTTTCAGAGGTTCACTAATTATCTGGAATCAAGAGCTGCAGTGAGGAATCTATATTTTGGACTGTATCTGACAACTCCATGTTTGTTGTGCTATTCACACAAAGTTTACCACCAGCAGTAAAGGCCGTCTCGCATTAACCTGGGCCTGATGGGAAGCTGGCTTCATTGTCAGAGGCTGAATTACTGAGTAGCCTTGGTGCTGGACACACCACCAGGATTGGCTACAGGCTCCTGGCTGTGGTCTGTGGGCATTCCCACTCTGGCATGATGACACAATGGGGTTTCTGCTGACCCAGGAAGTCTAAGTATTTAACTCATGGACAATTTCATCCTGGGATTGGGGTCGTTTCCCTCCTAAGCTAGTTTCCTTAAGAGCATACTTATACTGATGGGCTGGCAACAGCTTTCACCCTGGGAGACAGCTGGCCTGTCCAGTTTGCGACCCAGATTCAAGTCCAGACCCAACTGCTGTTCAGTGCTGTGGTCTCTCTCTCTTCTTTTTTTGGCTTTCTTTATTTTATTTGCAAAGACAGAGAAAAATTGAGAGAGGAGAGGGACATAGTGAGGGAGAGATATGGAGAGACATCTGAAGCACTGTTTCACCTCTCATCGAGTTTCCTCCCTGCAGGTGGAGACTGGGAGCTTGAACCCAGGTCCTTGCACATAGTAACATTGGTGCTCAACCAGATGAGCCACCACCCAGTCCTTCCCTCTCTCTTCTATCTACACCTAGAGTGGTGAAGCTCTGGCAATGACCAAAAGGCCTCCTGTATTTATAAGTCTTATTTGGGAACTTCACAAAGGAACTAAATTTGTATACTATAGCACAATAGAAGTGTCTTTCCTTTTGTAATAAAAATATCTATTATTTATGAGAGGGGAAAATTGATTGTAGGTCTCAAACTTTTTGAAGCACAGACTGAGTCATTTTAATACATAGGCTGAGTCTTTGATATGCTGACTCTCTCAAAAGCCTAGACCAGGGAGAACAGAAGCAGCCGGTGGCACAGCTATATAAAAATAATGTCAAAGGACATAAATTATGGTGATGTTGGGTATTATACAGCAAATCCTAACAAAGGGATTTTTCAAAGTTAATCCAATTACTAAATAATGTGATTATAACAATAACTATCTATTGTTTTCTTGAACCCTAAGACAGCAGGAACCTCACATTTCCACTATAAAGTCTATATTTCCCCCAGTCATGGAACTTTAGGGGGAGCACACTTGCCTGCATGCTTCTCTCAATTCATACCAAATAATATTGCATCTGTCAATCCCAACCTAATCAATGCAATGAGTACCACCTCAGCATGCTTCACTTCAGACTGTGTCCAGAGACTTCAAGTGTGAAATGACAACCCTTCAGCTTCATTACTCGTGTGAGACCTTTCCTTTCATAGTATTCTTTAATTCCATTCCAGGCAGTTCACTTCCTAACAAAGTCCCCAAATCTAGATATAGACTAGGCCCTGTGAGATAGAGCATATGTTCACATATATCCATAAACTAGAGCAAAACATATACCTGAAAGCAAAAGTACACAATAGTCTGCAGTGAGTACCCCCCAACACTTCATCTGCACTAGTCCAGCCTTTAGGTCCATGATTGGTCAGCAATTTGTTTGGCTTTGTATGTTAAATCTCTTTTCAGCCACCAGGTTCCAGATGTTAGCATGATGCCGACCAGACTTCCCTGGACAAACGACCCCACCAATGTGTCCTGGAGCTCCACTTCCCCAGAGCCCCACCCTACTAGGGAAAAAGAGAGACAGGCTGGGAGTATGGATCGACCTGTCAATGCCCATGTTCAGTGGGGAAGCAATTACAGAAGCCAGACCTTCTGCTTTCTGCATCCCACGATGACCTTGGGTCCATACTCCCAGAGGGTTAAAGAATAGGAAAGCTATCAGGGGAGGGAATGGGATACGGAGATCTGGTGGTGGGAATTGTGTGGAGTTGTACCCTTCTTATCCTATGGTTTTGTTAATGTCTCCTTTTTTAAGTAAATAAAAAAGCTAAAAAATAAAAAATATCTATTATTTAAAAAAAACAACCCAAAATTGTAGGCAATGGACTTTGAAAACTTGCTAAATAGAGAGGAAAAAAAAAAAAGACAAATCTCAAGTGCTTGTACAGCAACATGAGGACTTGAAATCAACTAACTAGGAAATGGCGAGCTCAGACATTAGGGCTTCACACCACAGGCTCCATGTTTGAGCTTTGCCAAAGGGGCTTCAGTAATCATTTCCCCACTTTGATTATCATCTCAATTCTTTCTACTCTACTCAAATTCTTCTAGTACTGCCTATTGTTATTATTATTTCCACAGATGTTTTTAGATTTATTTTCTACGCTTTTAGCTCGTTTTAGGTTTTTCTTTACTATAGAACCAACATCCTCCAAACTCCTAAGCACCTAAAAGAACACCACAAAGATTCAGTGTGATTTAATTCCAAATTTTCTCTCATCTTACAAAAATGAAAGTTATCTCATCCTCTACAATGTGGGAATAACCTTCTCTAACAAAGCACTTTCTCTGTGGACCTGTAAAGCCTGTGAAGAGGTACTAAAATCACCATACAGAACAGGAGCAGCAACAGAATTTCAACCAGGACCCAAACTCATGGAGTCCTGCTTGGTACTGACAGAGGTGTAGGTAGAAAAAAACTCCTGTCCACACTGCATGGAGCTGTAATAAGATGCTCCACTTCCCAGAGGCTCTCTATGCTTTATTTCCCATTTGGCATAGGCTAGGCTCATCTGCTCTTGAACTTTAGAATCCAGAGATTCAAAGTCAGCATGTGGACAATATCAAGAAAAATAGTGCAAATGTTCAATACACACTTACAGGATATATGTGCGATTCACAGGAACTATGTGTTCTCACAGTCATGTGTTGTCAAACTCATCCAACGGGTCAGCCTCAGCCAACAACACCTGTGAACTTTGCTTCATCTTCTCCTCTTCCTCCCTATCCTTCTTGCTCTTCTGCTTCTTTTAGCCAGAGAACTCCTCAGCTCAACACTCACTGATGGTGATGCTGGGGATTGAACCTGGGACCTCAGAGTCTCAGGCAGGAAAGCTTTGCTTCAGAGACTGCACTGATTTAGATTTTTTTTTTCCTGGGCCTGTTCTATATACAAAATAATGTATCTCCATCCCCTCTTGTTAACAGAGCATGGGATTTAGGAGAATGACTTTTTTCTTTGCCACAAGAGTTAGCACTATGAATAGTTTCTAGAGGCCATTCCCCTGTCCCTTTTTTCCCTTTCTACTTTATTTGATAAGACAGAGAGACAGAGACACGTGCAACCCTGTTTCCCTACTGTGAAGTGTGAAGCTTCCCATTGGCAGATGAGGGCCAGGGGGCTTGAACCTGGGTTCCTCGGTGTGGTAAAATGTGCATTAGAGCCCAGCCTCCTGAAATTTTTTTCTTTTTCTTTCTTTCTTTTTTTTTTTTTTTTTTTTTTGCACTAATACCTTCACCACTGTTCTCCAATGTGTTTAAGGTTTTTGTTTTGTTTTTTAAGTGGAGGCAGAGAGAGTAAGAAACCACAACACCTAGTCTTCCTTCAGTGCTGGGCCATCTATATTCATGAACAGGGGTCCAGAGAATAGCTGGCAACTTCCTACTGCTAAGCTCCTATGAGTTCTTTCATTTGGGCAGAGTGCCACACTGAAGCCATTCTTAGGAGCTTAGCAAAGCCTCCTTCGTGAAGAGAGCACGGTTACAGGACCCCTCCACCACCACTTTTTGGAGATGAATTTACAATTTGTTTGAAAGGGAAGAAATTAATTTCTTTATATATATATTTCTATTTGTTTATTATTGGAGAGAGAGAGAGAAAAATTGAGAGGGAAGGGGGGAGATGGAGAGAGAGACAGAAAGACATCTGCAGCCCTGCTTCAACATTCGTGAAGCTTTCCCCCTGCAGGTGGGAACCAGGGGCTTGAATCTGGGTCCTTGTGCACTGTAATATGTGCACTTAATCATATGTGCCATCGCCTGGCCCCCGAGAAGTGAATTTTTTAAATGACAATTATAAATGCAAAAGCGATTTTCACAATATTGAGCTGACTTCACAGGAATGTGGACCTCTGATAATCTGAGCAATCATGAAATATCCATCAAGACCATTGTCAGAGGAGTGCTTTCTCTTAAATGATTTTTCAGGCAAAAGCAGAGTTTCCCTTGTAAAATTCCCTTACAAGTTGAATATATCCTTGGTAACCAGAAGGAGAGAATAGCTGTACTTAAAACAAACAGATGAATAGCAGCACATTGCCCAGCACCTACTTCCGTCCCAGCGTCCATCTCCTGGGGGTGAGTGGACACTCGGCCCAGGCCCTCGGGGGGGGTCCCTGCTGGGGAGTGGCTCTGCTGCACCAAGTCTGGAAGGTTGATGTGGCCCGTGAAGCCATTGCTGTCACCATGGCCAGCCCGCTTCTTCTCTCCGGATGTCTGGGGGGACATGGGGCATGGTAGTCATTAGAAGGGAAAGGGAAAAGTCACAGGATGATGTTACCCATCAACCCAGAAGCTTCCTTCTCAGGTGGGGGCCTGGGACTTGAATCCAGGTCCTTCCACATGGTGATGTGTACTCTACTGGGTGAGCTGCCACCCAGGCCCTGGACACTTACTTATTTATTTTATTTTATTTTTCACTGCCATTAGGCTCATCACTGGAGCTTGGTGCCAGCACTACAAATCCACCACTCCTGGAGGCCAACCCCCATCTCTCCTTTTTTAATTTCTATTTTATTTGATAGGATAGAGAGAAATTGAGATGGGAGGGGGAATAGAGAGTGGGAAAATGAATGAGGACAGAAGCTTATGTTTGGGGGGGGGGTGAGACAAAGAGAACTCGGCAGTCAGGTGGCTGGGTGGTGGCACACTTATGAGCACATGCCATGCATAAGGACTCCGGTCCCTACCTGCAGAGAGGGAGCTTCATGAGCCAGCAAGGCTAACCTCCAGCCCTTCAGTAGCCCCTCTCCCCCTGCCCCACTGGTCAGGGCTTCCCAGCCCCCCAGTTCCTGGCCCCTATCCAGGGCCTCTCACCTCTCTCATCATCAGCGTGCCTTCCCTGGAAATGCTGCCGCTGTTGAACGTGTCGGTGTGAGTGGCATCCAGGCCATGGCTGCCCAGCAAGCCCACGCTGTAGGGCTCCGCGCTGCCTGGAGCTCCTGTGGGGCTGAGAGGGGGTGTTACTCTGGCCACGTCTATGCCCAGGGCCTTTGCTTGTATTAACTGTGGTGCACTACACACAGCAACATGCTGCTCATGTTTTGATTGTACAGTTCAGTGCCCTCATGTAGCCTGTATATTATCTTGTTAAAGATTTAGTTATTTATGAGAGAAATAAAAGAGGGTGACAGGTTGGGGAGGCAGCATGGGGGTTCTGCAAATAGACTTTTCTGCCCAAGGCTCCCAGATCCCAGATTCCATCTTTAGCACCACCATCTCTTGCTTGAGGCTCTGAGGTCCTAGGTTCAATCCCCAGCACCACTGTCAGCCATAGCTGAGCAGGACTCTGGTCTCCTTCTATTTTTCTCTCTGTATCTCTATTATTAAAATTGATAAACTATTTTTTAAAAAAAGGAAAGAAAAATAAAAGAAGCAAAGATAGAGCAGTAGTAGCCTGGCGTACGCAGTGCTAAAGACTGAACCCAGGTCTTCATACTCTCTTGTCTCTTGCTCTGGCCTCTATGTCACCTCCAGACCAGGCCACGCTAAGTGCGGGGAGGCTGGTGTCCAGCCTCAGGCCTCAGGTCCAGTAGGGATTCTCCACCCCCAGGTCAGCAAGCCACCAAGCTCCTGACACCTCCTTCACTCACCAAGTGCCCTGATGCCTGGTGGGTCTTCCCTCGCCCCGTCTGTGTTCCCTCTCTTCATCCCTCCCTCCCTTTCTTCCTTTTCAGCTCTTGACTTGATCTCTGTCTATTTTTTCTTTCTTCCTTTTGAGCTCTTGACTTGATCTCTGTCTATTTTTTCATTACCATTATCACTGGGTAACTGCGTGATGAATCCACTGCTTCCTACAGCCTTTTACCCCTTCTTTCTTTTTCTATATAGTAAAAAATCTACAAAGAACTACTCAGAGGAGAGGGGGATATAGAGGAGAGAGACAGAGAGGCTCCTGAAGACTTGCTTCACCACTCTAGAAGCTTCCCCCCTGAAGGTGAGGACCAGGGGCTTGTGTGTGCTTTTGAAGAAGTCAGGCCAGAGGAGGCTTTCTCTTAAGATTCTTGAGTTCAGGCTCAGGGAAAAAACAACAACAACAACAACAAAAACAAAAACTAGTATAGTCATGGGCTCTTTGGAATATAACTACATAGGCCTACTAACTACCTACAAAATGGAGACACCCCCCCCCAACTCTTCATATGAACTTTTCCAGCCTTACGTTCATGATTAGTCAACCATTTTTTGGCTCTATATGTTAACTCTTTTTTTTCCCACTTTAAATCTTTTTTTTAAATTATTTATAAAAAGGAAACACTGACAAAACCATAAGATAAGAGGGATACAACTTCACACAATTCCCACCATCAGAACTCTGTATCCTATCTCCTTCCTTGATAGCTTTCCTTTTCTTTAAACCTCTGGGAGTATGGACCCAAGGTCATTGTGGGATGCAGAAAGCAGGTCTGGCTTCTGTAATTGCTTCCCCTCTGAACATGAGTGTTGACAGGTTGATCCATATTCCCAGCCTGTCTCTCTCTTTCCCTAGTGGGGTGGGGTTCTGGGGAATCGTAGCTCCAGGACATATTGGTGGGGTTGTCTGTCCAGGGAAGCCTGGTTGGCATCATGGTAGTATCTGGAACCTGGTGGCTGAAAAGAGAGTTAACATATAAAGCCAAGCACATTGTTGACTAATCATGAATGTAAAGGCTGGAATAGTGCAGATGAAGAGTTGGGGGGGGGGTGTCTTTGTTTTGTAGATAGCTAGTAGGCATATTTTAGCTATATTCCAAAGGGCTTGTGGCTATACTAGTTTTTTTCCCCTTTTTTTCCCCCCCTGAGCTTGAAATCTGATATGTAGGTGGATCCAAGTTATTGTCTGGGGAGATGATGTCATGGCTGGAAAAAGAACCAGAAAGCTGGATCAGAGAAGAGAGTAGCTCCCAGATCTCAAACTATATTATAAGACCACCATCATCAAGACAACCTGGTACTGGAACAAAAATAGGCACACAGACCAGTGGAACAGAATTGAAAGCCCAGAACTAAACTCCCACACCTATGGACATCTAATATTTGATAAGGGGGCCCAAAGTATTAAAACTGGGAAAACTGGATTGAAACATGCAGAAGAATGAAAATGAACCACTTTATCTCACCAGAAACAAAAATCAACTCCAAATGGATCAAGGACCTGGATGTTAGACCAGAAATTATCAAATGTGTAGAGGAAAACATTGGTGGAACACTTTCCCACAGAAATCTCAATGACATCTATGATGATACAAACCCAATTGCAAGGAAGACTAAAGCAGAAACAAATCAATGGGACTACATCACATTGAAAAGCTTCTGCACAGCCAAAGAAAGTATCACACAAAGAGATATCTCACAGTATCTCACAGAATGGGAGAAGATCTTTACATGTTAACTCTTTTCTCAGCCACCAGTTTTCAGATGTTACCGTGATACCAACTGGACTTCCCTGAGCAGACGATCCCACCAATGTGTCCTGGAGCCCAGCTTCCACTGAGCCCCGTCCCACTAGGGAAAGAGAGAGGCAGGCTGGGAATATGGATCAACCTGCCCACACCCATGTTCAGTGGGGAAGTAATTACAGAAGCCAGACCTTCAACCTTCTGCATCCTATAATGACTCTGGGTCCATACTCCCAGAGGGATAAAGAATAGGGAAGCTATCAGGGGAGGGGGGTGGGATACAGAGTTCTGATGGTGGGAATTGTGTGAAGTTGTACCCCTCTTATCCTGTGGTTTTTGTCAGTGTTTCCTTTTTATAAAAAAGTAAAATAATAATACAAAAAAAAAGATTCTTGAGTTCAATGCTACACTTAAGTGATCTGAATTCAGTGGCTGCCTCTCTTCAAAAACAAACAAATCCATTTCAATTTATTTATTGTCATCGCTGAAGCTTCACTTCTCTAGACTGTTTTACAAATTTTATTTATTTTTAATTGCCATCAGGGCTATCTCTGGGACTCAGTGTCAGCATAAATCCACCACTACTGGCAGCCATTCCCCTCCCACTTTTTTTCTCTTTATTTGATGGGACAGAGAGAAATAAGCTGTTTTTTTTTTTTTTCTAAAGCAGCTCTAAGTTCTTGTTTCAGGCAAGACAGTATAAAACAGATGAATATACAATATATAAGCATATATATGGCATTTATCAAAAGCCATATAGGACAGAGATTTTTTAAAAAAAAAAATCTATTTATTCTGAACCAGAACTGCTCAGCTCTGGCTTAGAGAGGTGGTGGTGGGACAGAGGCAGCTCTGCAGTGTGGAGCTTGAGCAGAAAAGTCTGCTGTGTCACTGCTGCTGCTGCTGCTGCCATCACCTGGCCCCTTTTCATTCTGTCAGTCAGATTTTCTTTGCCACCTGACTGACCTGGCAGCTACCCACAGCTGACGCTGCCAAGTTCTCTTTCAATAATCAGGTGTCTCACAAGAGTGCAAAGACTAAGTCTTTTTGGCACCACTTATTTTTTTCATCTGGTTCTCAGATAATTTAATCAGAAATGTGTTGATATGCATGGATTTTTGTGAGAAAAGATTCAGATAAGGAAATTGCCAGATTAACTTCCCATAGAGCTCAGTGAAACACTTTCCTAATTTCTGTATTTTCATTATTTTTTTTAAGGTTCTCATCACATTTCTATGTAAATTTCACAGCGGGGATTTGATATACCAGTCTTTTTTTTGTCTATATGATCTTTCAGAGGATCCTGTAGTCTGGTTCACTACATCCAATCTATCACTTTTAAAGATGTTTTATTAAGCAGATCTAATTTAGGGACCAGGCAATATCACACTCAGTAAAGGGCACACGTTACTATGCACAAGGACCCATTTTGAATCCCTGGTCCCCACCTGAAGTGGGGAAGCTTCACAAGTGGGGAAGCAGGGCTGCAGGTATCTTTCTGTCTCCTTCTACCATCTCCCCTCCCTTCTCAATTTCTCTCTGTCCTATCAAATTAAATTCTTTTTAAAAATGAAAAAATAGCCACCTAGGAAGGTGGATTTGTTATGTAGGGACCAAGCCCCAGAAACAAGCTTAGTGGTAATAATAAATAAATAAGAATATTTGATTTAATTTCATTTTAGTTAATAGTTATAATACACAGTGTTTGCTGGCCATCATTACTTTTACTCTTTGCTGAATATCTAAGACTCGTTTTCCATGGCTCGAGTTGCTTGTTCTTTGATAGCTTTTCATGGTAAACTGTGCGGCTATTCTGAGTTTTACTTTATCCTTTTTTTTTTTTTTTTTTGCCTCCAGGGTTATCTCTGGGGCTTGGTGCCTGTACTATGAATCCACTGCTCATGGAGGCTATTTTTTTCATTTTGTTGCTCTTGTTGTTTATCGTTGTTATTATTGTTGTTGTCACTGTTGTTGGATAGGATTGAGAGATAGGGGAAGATAGATGGGGGAGATAGACAGGGGAAGAGAAAGACAGACACTTGCAATCCTGCTTCACTGCTTGTGAAGTGACCTCCCTGCAGGCAGGGAGTCGGGCGCTTGAACTGGGCTCCTTAAGCTGGTCCTTGTACTGTGCGCTGTGTGTGCTTAACTCGCTGCAAAACCCCTGAGTTTTACTTTATTTCTACTAGCAGTTGTCCTTACAGATTGAAGAAAACGTAGCTTGTGTGTGTGTGTTTTTTCCCTTAGAAATGGTGAGGGATTCCTCCTAACTAGCTTAAGATCTTTCTATTGTGTAAGATTTATCTCTTATATTAGAGTCTTGGAAACGTTCAGGTTCATTCAAAGTATCCTATATCATTAGCTGCCCACACCATTAATCTTCCTGTTCTATGTAGTCTGTTAGAAGGTTAATTGCTTTTTGACTGTGGAAAGTTCCCACATATTTCTGCTTTGTCCTCAGCAGCTCTCTATACATTTCTTTTTAAAGAGCAAAGCACTGCCCACCCTTCATACATCAGGGTTTGAAGAAGACTTTTAAGTCATAGAAGAGGACATTTTGCCAAGTCAGACATGGTTGACCACTCCTCCTCTCTGCCTTTCTTACTCCTCTGGCTTTCCTGAGACAGCCTTCTTTTGAACTTCCTTTAACTCATCTGTCCCTGTATGATTAATCCTCTCTAGCTTCAAGCTCAAAACACGGCCCTATCAATCTTTTAAAATCTCAGTTGTCTTGTGGGCCCTCATAGGACCTTGCCCTCAACTTGGATCAACAATGGCAGAGAAGGTTACATCCTCCGAAGGGAGGCTGGACAACATACTCTTTGTTCCACCAGAGGAAGATGGGTCCTGAAATTGGGGCAGCTTGGAACATTCCTACTCATGACCACAGAATGTGAGCTCAGATCTACAGGGAGGCAGAGGTCACATAGGCTCCTATGCTGAATATGGGCCCCAGACTAAATCAGTGAGGTTTATAGTCAACAATATCTTTACACCTTTGCCATATTTGGGAGCTACTTTCTTCCCTGATCTAGCTTTCTGGTCCTTTTCCCAGCCATGACATCACCTCCCCAGACAATAACTTGGATCCACCCGCATATCGGATTTCAGGTTCAGGGAAAAAAAAAAAAACACAAAAAACTAGTATAGTCATGGGCCCTTTGGAATATAACTAAAATAGGACTGCTAACTATCTACAAAACACAGACCCCCAACTTTTCATCTGCACTATTCTGTTGCTGAGGACTTATTCTGATGCAGTCTCCGCCCCCAGGTTTTTCTATGCTCCGCTAAATCCTAGAGTGCCCCCTTTCAACCAATCCTGGCTCCGCCCCCAGGTTTTTCTATGCCCCGCTAAATCCTAGAGTGCCCCCTTTCAACCAATCCTGGCCCTACACGGCACCCCTGGTTGTCGCCCAATAAAAAGCCCCCTCACCCCTCCTCTCTCTCTCTCTGGGCTCTCGGCTCTCCCTCTCTGAGGTCTGGCTCCCTGCTCTCCCCCCGTGGTCGGCCATTGCTGGCTGGCTCCACGTGGTCTGAACCAAACCTCCCCCCCATCCTACAATAAAGATCTGTGTACCCCTTTGCTCTGGACGTCCGCTCTCTTCTCCGCGGTGCAGCCCGACACCAGACCACCTCAACAACACTATTCCAGCCTTTACATTCATGATTAGTTAACAATTTGTTTGGCTTTATATGTCAACTCTTTTTTTTTTCAGCCACCAGTTTCCAGGTGCTAACATGATGCTAACCAGGCTTCCCTGGACAGACAACCCCACCAATGTGTCTTGGGACCATGCTTCCCCAGAACCCTGCCCCACTAGGGAAAGAGAGAGACAGGCTGAGAGTATAGATCGACCTGCCAATGCCCATGTTCAGCGGGAAAGCAATTACAGAAGCCAGACCTTCCACCTCTGCACCCCATAATGACCCTGGGTCCATGATCCCAGAGGGATAAAGAATAGGAAAGCTATCAGAGGAGGGGATGTGATACGGAGTTCTGGTGGTGGGAACTGCATGGAGTTGTACCCCTTTTATCCTATGGTTTTTGTCAGTGTTTTCTTTTTATAAATAAAAATTTAAAAATAAGGAGAAGGATGAATACTGGATTGTGTCACTTACAGATGGAGATTTAGAAGCCAGACAAGAAAAAGGAAACACAGAGCAAAACCTGGACTAGCTGGGGTGTAAGGCAGCAAATCAAAGGACTCTAGGCCACGGGGACATAGGAGTGGGAGAGGACTGGTTACAAGGACACAATGGTGAGGATAGACTTGGTGGGTGGTGGGAATGTTATACAGACACCTGCCATGGGGAGGTGAGAGACTGTACTCATGTACCAACACTGTCCTATAAACCATTATTTCCCCAATAAAATGGTTTGGAAAAAAATGTAAGAAAGTGCCTGGAGGGAGTATGTCTATCAAAGGGAAGTAGGAACTAGCTAAAAAGAGATTCCAGTTGCCAAAGTTGAAACTATATGAGATACAAGATTTTAAAAAAGTATTAAGTCATAACCCAAAACACAATATAAATTTATATAGCTATACTTATATAAATAACTGATTAAATTAATAAATGGTGGAGGAAAGGCAAATTTCATACGAATAAGAATTCTAAATAAATTGTGTAGACAATCTTGATAAGAATCTGCTAATTTTTCTATACACTTCAAGCTGTTCCAAAATAAATTCTATCATTTCATAGTTCAGTGGAAGAATGGAAAAAGGGCAATGATTAAAAGAAAAAAAAACACACACTAATGCTAAAACATCAACTGTAACATTGTGCAGATAACTTCTTTGCTTCAGGAACTGTTTGCGTGGTACAGTGTGAGTAGGGAAGAATTGGCTGTCCCAATTCATCTAGAGACTTTGAAATCCCAAAACACCTCAAGAAATGAAAGACGAAAAACACAGAAAATTTAATGTCATTAGGCTACAGATTTAGAGCAGTGATCCCCTGTAATTGGATTTGTCGAAGTGTTCCTTGAGTTACAGATTTAATTCAATTCAGTGCACACCCACTGAACACCTGCTAAGTGAAAGCCCATGGCCTGACATTGGGCACTGGATGGAAAAGTAGACAAAGATACAGTTCCTGAACTAAGTGTAGTGTACAAACGTGGCACAAACACTCAACTTCTAGCAAGATGTAAGTGAGAGCATGGGGCAGGAGGAGAGAAAGAGGTTGAGGCTACCCCTCTCCCTTCACCCCGCAAAGGCACGCACACACTGGCTGAGTATGAGCTATTTGTAAGGACAGTGAAGAGGTGGATTGACTTCAGCACAGGCTGTGGGGGTTTTAGGTCCCAAGAAGGAAAAGCATTGTGGGCACTGGGGACAAAGCTTGCCCAGAATCATGGTTACCACCCAGGCCAGGGGCTGGACAGTTGACAAGGTGGGAAGACTATGGCAGTGTGCACAGGGGCAACCAAGGTTTATACAAGTGGTGCAGGCCTCTCTTCCCTCTCCATCCCTCCTTTTTCTCTCTCTCCTCTCTTTGTCTGCCTGTGTCTTTCTCCTGGAGCCAACTCTTTAAGAGAGAGCTGCCACTTGGATTGTCTGAATGGCAGGGCTCCATTGCACAGAAGCTGTTTTGTATTAAATTCCATAGCAGTAAACCGGAACACAGTTCATTTTTGGCCACTGTGGTTGTTATTGGGGCTCAGTGCCTGCATGACAACACCATGACCAGTGGTCATTCCCTCCTTTCCTTCAGATAGAGGGTGAGAGACAGAGAGAACTAGAAAGGAAGAGAGAGACAGAAAGAGGAGAGGTACCACAGCACTGTTCCGAGCCTCAAGAAGGTTTCACACTGTAGGAGTTCCCACGATGCCACTCCAGGCTTGAACCCGGGTCACTGGGCATGGTAATATGTGTGCTGTACTTGGTGAGATACCTGTTGGCTCCTCTAATATACTTTTATTATTTGCTCTAGGAAGATATAGCAGAAGGGGCTACGTGGTGGTGGTACACCTGATTGAGCGTACATGTTTTTATGTACAAGGACGTGGGTTCAAGCTCCTGCTCCCCACCTGCAGAGGGAAAGTTTCATCAGTCATGAAGCAATGCCACAGGTGTCTCTCTTTCTCTCCCCTTCCCTATCTCCTCCTTTTCTCTAGCTTACTCTGTCTCTATGCAATAAATAAACAAATAAACAGATAAATAAATAAATACATAGCACAGAAGGTAAAATTTCTGTTTAGAATTTTTGTATTTAATTTATTAAATGATAGGGAAATAGGGGGAGACAGAGAGGGAAAGAGACAGAGAGACACCTGCAGACCTATTTCACTATTCATGAACCTTCCCCGCTGCAGGTGAGGACTGGGGGCTTGAATCTGGGTCTTTGCACTTGGTAACTTGTGCACTTTACCAGTTGATCATCTTCCCAGTCCCATAAAAGATTGAAAAGTGGAAAAGTGAAGGGAGCCAGAGAGTGGCATACCTGGCTGATCACATTTGTTACCATGCATAAAGATCTGGGTTCAAATCCCAGTCCCCACCTGCCAGAGATGGGGGAGGCTTTATCAGCAGCGAAGCAGATTGACAGGTGTCTGTTTTCCTCTCTCCCTATTTATCTGCTCCTCGCCTCTCAATTTCTCTCTTTCTTATCAAGTACAATAATAAAAGGAAAAAACATAAAAAAGGAAAAACTGGCCACCGGTAGTAATGGATTTGTTGTGTGGTAACTGAGCCCCAGGATAACCCTGGTGGAAAAAAAAAAAAAGAAAAAGTGGAAGGACTGTATGTGAGAAACACTCTTGCAGCCAAGCAAGCAGCTCAGTCGGTAGAACTCCTGCTTGCTATTTCTGACACCAGGGGTTCAACCTCCTAGCCCTCTATAAGACAAGTATTATTCTGATATCTCTTGCTCTCTGTCTCCCTTTCATGACAAAATCAATTATTTTTTAAAGCAGTCTGTTTTCCCCAATAAGGTGATTTGGAAAAAAAAAAGATATATCCCCAACTTTATAAAGTAAAATTAGAATAATATGTGGATTATTTGAGTCCAAATAAAGGACATTTTGGCAAGGAAACAAAGTACTCTGAAGTCTCAAATACCCTATTCCTAAAGAGTCAGTTGCTTGGCACTGAATTTTTTTAATAATGTGAAGTTCCCTGGGTGCAAAACTAATGTGCTGTAGCGGCACAGACTGTATATTTCACATTAAGAAAATGCACATATTTATCATGAGAATAAGCACACACATTTCCTGAACACAACTCCGATGTGATGCATCACCCTAGCGTTCTTTAATGAACGATGAATTCAATCGAGAGCCATGCCAGGTTTGCATCTACTGGAACATATTAGCCATAGTCCATTCATTAACTCCTCACCTGGCTACTAGTAATGAATACTCCAGCTTGCTTTACCAGCCTCTAGTCTACTGTCTTCCCAGTCACCTTGCTGCAAAGCCTTCTCTCAAAGAAACCGTAGTGTTACCCCGTCAACGGGGCAGCTCAGTGGTTCCCCAATGACCACACGAGAAAATACACACTTCTTGCTCTGGTTACCCTGGTCCACACTCTCCTCATACACCCCACATTGCCACCAAACAGTCTTTATTCTGGCTCACTCTCCTGGAACTCACATGTATCCCCCCTGCTCCCTTCTGTCTTGGTGACAAGCATGTGAGCACATGTTTCTCTTCAAGGCGAGGCTGTAAACCCTTTAAGCAGTAACATGAAACTACATGACTGGACACACATTAAAGTCACTGAAGACCAAATCTATTTTAGACTCTAAGAGAAATGTTGAGAGTAGAGAGGTCAATAAGACACAAGCTTATCCCCAGGGATCTCAGAGCACAGAGAGGGAGGTAGCATGTTCCAAAATGTCATAACTCAACACACTGCAGGAATACACATAGAATACAGAAGCAAGGCAGAAGAGGCAAAGCCAGCCAAGATATGCTCTCCCCATTGCCAGACTCTGAGCAGGTAACCTCTGAGCAGGACAGGAGAGAGTAGTATTCCATGGAGTACATATCCCGTAACTTCCAGTCATTAGTTGATGGGCATTTAGGCTGCTTCCACTCTTTGGCTACTGTGAATAATGCAGCTATAAACATAGGGGTGCATAAGTCCCTTCTAAATAGTGTTTCAGTGTCCTTTGGATAAATTCCTAAGAGTGATGTTGCTGGATCATAAGGCAATTCCATTTTTATTTCTTGAAGGACTCTCCATATAGTTTTCCAAGGGGCTCTGACAGCAGTAGGCAGAACCCCTTTTTCCCCCGCAACCTTTCCAACACTTATTATCTCCTGTATTTTTTTTTAATTTTTAAAATTATCTTTATTTATTGGATAGAGGCAGCCAGGAATCGAGAAGGTAGAGGAGATAGAGACGGAGAGAGAGAGACACCTGCAGACCTGCTTCATCCCTTGTGAGACTTTTGCCCTTGCAGGTGGGGACTTGGGGGCTCGAACCTGGGTCCTTGAGCACTGTAACATGTACACTCAACCAGGTGCGCCACCACCTGGTCCCTCTCCTGTATTGTTGATGTAAGCCATTTTCTCAGATGTGAGATGGTATCTCAGTGTGGTTTTAATTTGCATTTCTCTAATCATAGGCAAAATGGAACATTTTTCATATGTCTGAGGGCCATATCTATTGAGTCTTCTGGGACAAAAATGAATGGAACTGGAGGTGATTATGCCATTACATGTGGCGAAATAAGAAAAGAGATGAAAAACAACCCCCGGGAGTCGGGCGGTAGCGCATCGGGTTAAGCGCAGGTGGTGCAAAGCTCAAGGATGGGCCTAAGGATCCCAGTTCAAGCCCCCGGCTCCCCACCTGCAGGGGAGTCACTTCACAAGCAGTAAAGCAGGTCTGCCAGTGTCTATCTTTCTCTCCCCCCTCTGTCTTCCCCACCTCTCTACATTTCTCTCTGTCCTATCCAACAACAACGACATCAACCATAACTACAACAATAAAACAACAAGGGCAACAAAAGGGAATAAATAAAAAAAAAAAGAAAAGAAAAACAACTCCCAGAAGGTTTCACTCAGATATGGAATCTAGAGAAGTGATACACATGAACTTGCAAAGATAAACAAACAAAATAAAGTAAACAAGTTGTCTCTAAGACTTTGTGAGAACTCTGGTGGTTATTTTTGGACGGGGCACAGAATTTTGGTGGTGGGTGCAGTGTGGAACTATCCCCTTAGTCCTAAAATCTTTTAAACCACTATTAATAGCAAATGAAAAATGATAAAAACTAATCATTTAAAGAGACAAGAGAGTGGCAGGCAGCAGAGAGGAAGCAGAGTATGGTCTGCTTAGGAATCTGAGAAAGGCTGGCATCTCAAGAGAGGGGAGAGGCCATACACAGACAGTGAAAATCTACAGCCTTGTAGCCAGAAACATGAACTAGGGGAGGCTCATCATCTCTTCGAGGGCTGTCTTTATGTTTCTAAATATTTACACGACTCTAAAGTTTTCCATGGATAGTATGTTTATCTCCTTTTGGAAGGCAGAACTTACAGAAGCACTTCCTAACCTCTTGGAAGCCTTAGCCAGAGTCAATATTTAACCAACCTTTGAAATTCAGGACCCAGCCTCTTCCTGAAGGTTGTATGCTCAGTGCTTTGAGGGAATTAAGAACATCTGTCAGGAGAACTAACTGATGCTGAGTCAAGACAAAAACTGAAAGGACAAGCATATTTTGCAGCAATGCTCTGGATTAGTGATTCTGCTTCTAGAACAACACATTACTTTCGCACTTAAAAAAAAACGCAACGCAATGCAGTTTGTTTCCGAATGTCCTCTTTTAGCATACTTATTATCTGTTGCCACTAACTTAAGTTATCAAGAATGAAATAGCAAGTATGGCATCATGTTAAATGAAATAAACCAAAAAAAGGACAAATACTGGATGAGGCACCCGCAGATGTAGCTTAGAAAAAAAGGACAGAAAGAGAAAACACTAAGTGAAACCTGGACCAAGTCTGGAATATTGCACCAAAGCAAAGGATTCTGGGGAAGGAGGGTGGACAGAAGGTTGGGGGGTGGGGTAGTTTGGAGTCCTGATGCAGGGTGGTGGAAAAGAAGCCAACTTGGGGGTGAGAGTGTTTTATAGATGAGAAACTGAGATGGGAGTTATACCCATGTTTCAACCACTGTACTATAAACCATTCATATTCCAATACAACAATAAAAGGGGGAAATAAATACAGGCTAAAAATATAGGTATGCATAAGTACAGTTAAACATATCACAAGATAATACTGCCAGGAGACAGACAAAGGCTATGTGACCAAGTCATAGGCTATAGAAAAATGGATCATGAGTTCACGGAGACAACAAAGCAGAACATCCCAACAAGGATGTGCTGAAGCCAAGTGCCTGGTGTTTCTCTGCAGAATCATTTGACCACAGAGTCTTCAACCCTGACACGTGCAATTAAAAAAAAAAGTTTTATTGGTGGGTTAGTGGCTACCAGTAGAGTCTTTAATACATAGGCACAGCCTCTCATCTCCCCTTGACTGGTGGCTAGGAGATACAATAGGACTCCAACTTCCCTTCATACTGTTCTTCTCCCTCCTTCCCCAGAGTTCATTGCCTTGATGCAATACACCACACTCAGTCCAAGTTTCAGCTTATGTTTTCCCTTATTTATTATAGGGCATTGGTCTTTCTCTTTCTGGCTTGCCTCACTTAACATGATGCCTTTGAGTTCTGTCACCACCCATGAGGAAAGGCACCCCTGATAGTCTAGCTTTCAGTACCCCTGGCCCTGGGATGACAATAATCAAGAAAGTGTCACCTACGGGACAGCCAAGCCAGCTGCAGTACTTAGATACACAGTCTCAGAAATGCAATAGACTAAGCAAGGAAATTATGGAACTATAGCCTAATAAAAGCCTAAATCCCCAGCATCAACTAACCCTGCTGGAGTTTCATCAGCAATCTGGGATTTAATTCCTGCTGCCTTTCCTTCTGGTTTGCAACTGTAACCTCTTCTCCATTTAAAGAGCAGTCTTCTTCATGAAAACATTAATTAAAGGGACATATGCATCTGTATGTTCATAGCCACATTATTCACAATAGCCAAAGAATGGAAGTAGCCTAAGTGCCCATCAACAGATGACTGGGTAAGGAAGCTAAAGGATATATACTCCATGGAATACTACTCTGCAATCAAAAAAGATATGGTGTCCTTTGGGACTAAATGGCTAGAAGTGGAGGTAGTGATGCTCAATGAAGTAAGTAACTGCATGGTTTCACTCCTATGTGGCATCTAGAGAACTAAAACATATGAGCTTTCAGAAGATGAGGAGGAGGAAGAAACCAAACTGACCCTATGACTTTGTGAGAATTATGGTAATTGGGGAGGGGGATCAGAACATTGGTGGTGGATGTAGTATGGAAGTATACCCTTGCAGTCTTATAAACCATTAACTACACACACACACACACACACACACACACACACACACACACACACACGCGCGCGCGCACACACACACGCACACACACACACACACACACATACACACACACGCACACACTGTCTCTCTCTCTTTAAAGCAATCTCCTTACATCAGCCTGGGGATGTCACTGACGGCCACTGTCCCATCCTGTGTCTCACTCTCTCCATCTTCCTCTTCTTCGTCACTGCTGTCTGACTCCTCGCTAGAGGAGGAATAGTCAGTCACCTTCTTCAGCGGGCGGTTCGTCTCTTCAATCCGGAGTTCTCTTAGCTCTTTGGCCAATGCTGTCAGATCCTGCAAAAGAAAGGTTTGTTGGGGACAGATGAGTGGCAGACAGGATCAGAGCCCTACCTCTCAGCAAATCCGAGCTCCCGCTTAAGCAACGAGAAGAAAAAAAAAAAGAAAAAAAAGAAGCTCTAGCTAGAACTCTTACAGAGTCACTATATGGAACTGAGGGAACGATGTTTGCAGCACGTAGAAACTAGAAAAGAAAGATGAAGGAAATTCAAACTTTCATTACAACCAATTGCAAGGCTGAGACTATTCAGTTCTGAACACGTCAGCATGTGTCCACACATACAGTGTATGTGTGTGTGTGTGTGTGTGTGAGTGAGTGTGTGTGTGTGTGTGTGTGTGTGTGTGTGTGTGTGTGTGTGGACACATGGGTATGAGCATTGGCTTCTCACGTAACTTTGGGAAAGTGAAGTGGGTCCCTCTCAGAGCTGATGGGAAATCACATGGGGTCAAAAATTGTTCCCCAGGATTCTGGGGTTCCTGCCCAAGCCACAGCACAGCTTTTCCCCTCTCACGGTGGCTACTGTGCCAAAAACTGGGTATCCGTTACAGAACAAAGCAATCCCCAAGGTCCCAGCTACTACAAAGATTCATCCGGTGTCCACACTGCCCAGGGAGCAGAGATACCACACCGAATAATCCCCCCACCCACCCAGGGATCATAAACACAGAACTGAGTTAGTCAACAGGAACAAAAGGAAAAAGGAAAGGAAGACATGAAGGTAGGGAGGCAGGAATGGAGGAGAGAAGGAAGGAAAAAAGGATCTCTCTTCTTGAATGATAGGTATCTTGTTTCCTTTTATTTTACATGGCAGTCACCTGGCAGAAATCCTGGTGAAGAATCTAGACATGGATGTGCCAGCAGCAAGAGGAGGAACCTGCCTCTCGGTTGCCCATGAGGATGATGGATCCGAGACCCTCGTGGAGGTGATGGTGTGGCAGTGAGTCACCAGGCACAGTGCAGGCAGTGTGTGGAGACCTGCCTGCCTCTCTGGTAGTTCATGCTGTCAGAGCAGTGCAGAGGGAAGCAATTCTGCAAAAGCATGACTGCTGGCGTCCGCTGGGGTGAGCTGCCCATGGCATACAGCATGCAAGGGGGTGGGGGGAAGCAACTGGACGTCAATCTTACCATTTCTCCCTACATTAGTGACCCGTGTGGGAGTCAGAGCGGTCAGTGAGAAACAGGGATCAGGGAGAGAGACACTCATTGAAAGATACTGACAGCTCACAAGTCTCCTGGCCATATTCTCTCTTTATTGCAGTCCAGAAAGGTATCTGCCCCATGCCTAATGCAGCCTGAGAGCAGAAGAGGTGACCTAAACAATTAGGTGACACTCTATACTAGCGAGCTGGAGAGAAATCGTGACAACTGTGTGTGCCTCAGTTATCATTGTGGTTTTTATTTTAAGAAAACCAAGAGTCACCATGTTCCTTTGCCAGAGAGGACTAAAAGACATGCTTCAAATCTGTTTGGTTGAAAGATTTAGTCGGCTCAACGTGTGAAACGAAGGAATCGTTTTCCCTTAATTTCATAGAGAAAGCAACAGTGACTTCTAAATTTGTTCTGAAATGACTGGCATTTCAAAAAGAAATGCTTTTGGAAAATTCAAATTGTGTCTTTCCCACTCAAACAGGCTTTGGGGGCTTTCACACACCTGTTCACATGCATGGCTTGATCTCAGTGTGTTTATCTGCCGCACCATGAGAATGAAAGGAGACTTGTGTGAAAAGACTCCCCAGTGTTTAGACATGATTTGTACTGCTCAGCAGAGAAGAAAAATTACCACACAGCTAGGATTTTATGCAAATTTAGCTTGAGTTCCTTGGCAATGGGACAAAATAGAAAAAGCAATAGCTGTGTTTCAATCTTTCTTTTTAAGTCTAGTTTTGCTTTGTTTTTAGATTTCTTATTACTTTTAAGAATTACTCTTAACAAGCCAGTGCTCATGTTTACCAAACTGAGAAGAAAGTGGAGGCATGCTATATAGCCTTCAGCACACTGGGAAAAACATATTATAGATAGTTGTTAGGCTATGAATGGAAAAATAGATTATAATCTTCTAAGTCAAATACTAACAAATTAGGTAAACTTTTTTTTTTTTACTTTGCCATCTATATATTTATGATCATATTAGGTCTATATTAGGCCTCACCAAAAGATATAACTAGCATTTAAAACATTATTTATCACTAAAATACATTTTATTATAGTTTAAAGAGATAATATGGTTTAAAATATTTATAATGTCAATAATTCTGGTTAAATTATACTAGGTATGTTTTATTGATGTTAATAATATAATCCCCCCATGAATTGATTTCCTTATCTCAGATATCTGAAGAGAAGACAAAGGAAATTAAAAAAAAAAAAAAGACTGTTTAAGATATTTATCTGGCCCCAAGTCCATTGATTCAAAAAAAACTTTAATTTGCTGAGGCAACTTGAAATTTTCTAAATACTGTATTTAGGAACATTTTTAAAGACTGGATCTGCTTTATAATTTAACTGAATTTTTTGTTTCTTTCTTTTAAGGTAGTTTTCCTGAAACGTTAGCAGTAATTTCAAACTGCTCTTAAGTTTGGTTGGCAAAAGTTTGGAGAAAACTTTTGGATAAATAACTCCAAGGTAATAGTAATAGTAACGATAGTACTAATTCAAAACTAATACCCCCAGTAACAGAAAATTAATCTTTCATTGCCAGTAGTCTATACATTTAAGCTGATGTTTTGTTCCTTATTCTTGAAGTCTGGAAAAATTTACACTAAACAAAATTATAAGGAATGGATGTGATCTAAAAAGGACGCCAGTGAATTCAGACCGATTTTCATACATTTTATTTTCTGACAATACCAATTTTCTCCATGTAATGAGTTTTGTGGTAAATTATTGCTTGTCTGTCTCAAGCCTGGAGCTAAAAAGTATTAAAAAGGGGTGGGGGAGAAATGCTATTGAGCATGAAAATGTACAACTGAAAATGGAATATGGTAAAAGGGTAAGTAAGCTTTTCTGACTATGGGGGTGAGTGTGAAGATGGTTTGAAAGGCTCTTACCCAGAAGTTTCTTGGGTCTAACATTTTTTGGAATCAAACTGATATGATTATTCACTAAGAAAACCTTATTGAAAGTGACAGAAATACCTCACCTAAGAAAGAATGTCTCTTAGGTCTCTAAAAACAACAATATTTATTCAAATCTTAGCTCAATTTTTGGACTCTTAAAAATTTAAAAGTTGGTCTTTATATATTAAAATCATTTATTTCCTTTTTTATGGGAATCTAGATATTACTTTGGGAAGTCACTTAATTTCAATATCACCATCTAAGAAAAAAAAACTGGATTTAGATAATTAGTACTGACTGAATTTTGTCACATCAGTGGTTGCGCTCTTGGATTTTTCAGATTTTTATATACTAATTAAAAACTGGTGATAAAGCCAATGCTTGTTCTTGTGGCTAGTCTTTAAGCCATCTATTTAAATATACAGCCGTCAAAAGGACATTTCTTTTTAGAGACTGTACTAAATAACCACAGACTAGACTGCACAAACTCATCTTCATTTAGAAGGGACACAAAGTGAATGAAATCCAAGACTGATGTATATGAAAAAAAAAAAAACAAAAAACAAAAAACACAACATTAATTTAGTAACAGGTGCAGAGCTGAGCTTCCCTAAGAGGTGCCTTTTGAGCAGGCAGATAATTTCCAGTTGAAATGAAGGCTTGAGAAAAATGCTTGTTACCTTAGCCTCCATTACTTCAAGAACTGAGCTAGCAAGAGCTGTGCCAGGGAGGAGGCCATCGCCCCAGAGAACTACACCACAGTGGAATTCACCTCGCAGCATTCATTAATTAAAATTCTTCTTGTTCCCATTGTTCTCCGCAAGGTACAGCAAGAACCTGATTCCTAAACACGTGATGTTTTTCATCTTCCCCTAAATTGTCTTCCTTTCCCTTGAAATCTTAAACCTTTACTCCCTTCTTCTCAGTTCAGAAAGACAGACAGATACCTATGCCTATCCATCTCTACATTGCTTTGGCATCCTTCTGTCTGCATAGATTCTCTGAAGATATGTACTTAAATTTTTCTCTTTTCAAACTGTCTAATGTCAGTTTGATGATTTAACAGCCTAGAAGAATTGAAGGTGGGAGACATAAGAAACTAACTGTACGAGATGGCACATTTACACAGAATTTTAAGACTTTCCAATCCCAGGGAGACAGCACAAAGGTTCTTCAAAAACTCTTTTATGCCTGAGGCACTAAAAGTCCCAGGTTTAATCCTCAGCACCACCACAAGTCAGAGCTTAACAGTGCTTTGGGGGGAAAAAAGAAAAAAAAAACTGTATAAGTCCACACCATCTAAATGGCAAATCAGCCATCCAAGACTGAAAAGCTACTGAAAGCTAGGAATAGGGAGGGAGGAAGGTGTGGTTCCAGGGGTCTTAGCTGTGGTACTATTAGTAGGATGTTTCTTTATAGCGGGTAGGTCTCCTGTACATTGCTAGAGTTGAACTACCTCTTTGTTCTACCCTCTGTGTGTGGCACTGGTTCCCAGTTATGATTCATGATGACCAAAACAGGCTCCACACTTTTCACCAATGTCTCCTAAAGGGATGGGAGGGGAGGAATCATCTTTGGTTGATGGACACTGGGTTAGACAGAACTAAGAAGTTTCACATTCTGAGTGGTTCACATAAGTAAGAGTCAAGGAGTAATGTTAGTAGAAGTACTTGGAGTGGCTTTCTCCCAACTAAATACAGCCTCAGAGATCTTGCTGCAGTCCTCACCTCCTCAGTTACTTACAACACTTCTACCCCTGCTGCCCACCTCATGGTTACCCAGAGGGCTGGAGTACACTAAACCAAAGAAGACAATTTATTTTTCAAAGTCTAAAATAGCCTGGGTAAACTGAACAAAAATTCCTAAGAGCCCTTTTATTTATGGTAGCCTGTTTCTGGATGCATGGATGGTCACTGAGTTGTGCTTTTCAACCCTCCTAACTACCCCCCCCCCACCATTTTATCAGCAGCTACTGTACCCAAATACCACTCTCTACCTTGTATATGTTCGGGAGGAAACTGATAGAAGGTGTGAACATCCCCATGCTGACTATTCTGAGGGGAAGGGGGCCGGGCTCCAGGGCAGAGCACTGAAGCACACCTCCTTGTCCTTTCTGAGCTGCTCATGCACAGTCGATTATGAGTAAACTTCCCATGACCCCAGGGACCAGATGGCCAGGTAGCCATGTTTCTGAAGAGCCAAGGTCCTTCGCAAAGTCCCCTGCATAGAAGCATGTGTTCCCACCTGCTGAGGCAGGTCCATGCCTGAGGTCACACCTGAGCAGTGAGCTCAGGTCCTGGCCTCACACAGCTCGGATGCCACAGCACATTCTTCACACATGCTCTGTGTGCGTATGGGCCTCGTGTGATGCTGCACAACCTGTGGATAAGGCAGGGCCAGTGTTTCTACCCCACCAGAAAGACTATGAGGCTGGTCCCAGCCAGTGATTTATTGGGGGGGGGGGGGAGACTGGACTACGAAGGCAGCTTATTAACCCCAAAGTCAGTGCTTTTTCTGTATTAGCTCACAAAAATGGTGCTCTCAGAGCCACAGCCCAAAATCCAGAATGGTGGGCAGGCTCCACAGTCCATGCACTCAGGCCTCTGCAAGGGCTGGCTCATAAAAAAAAAAAAAAAGAAAAGAAAAGAAAAGAAAAGAAAAGAAAAGAAAAGAAAGAAAGAAAGAAAGAAAGAAAGAAAGAAAATCAACCAAACAAAACAAAGCTCTATGAGGCTGTACTCATGCAGGTCTGACAAACATCAGGGAGGCAGTCATCCTTCTTAACAAGGCACCTAAGATTGACAAAGCCATCAATTTTCCTAATGGCAAACTGTCTCCACAGATAAGGAAACAGAGTTACTTCACTCGCCAGGATTCATTAACTACAGTCAATGCCGCTGCTGATGCTTTAGTTAATGCCCCGCAAAATTAATCGCACAATACTGGGCCGGTCCTTGTTCACAGCCCACACGCCATCAGTTTGGAGCACTGTCTCTTTCCTTTGTGAGTCGGGCTGCTGAGAGCCATCCTCCAGCAAGGCCAGCCAGGGCAGGGAAGGCTTTGCTGCTGGAAGGGGCTGAAACGAGAAACTGTGCCAATCTATAGTCAGGCAGAGCACTCATGTGACCATGCATGTGGACCCGGGTTCAAGCCCTTGGTCCCCACCTGTAGGGGGGAGATTGACGAATAGTGAAATGGTGCTGCAGGTGTCTCTCATTCTCTTTCCCCTTCTCTCACCTTCTATTTTTCATTTTATGAAAAAATGGCTGCCAGGAATGGTGTAGACACACAGGCAGCAAACCCCATCAATACCAAGTGACAATAATCATAATAACAGTAAGGCACTAGGGTTCCTACTTAGCCAGCAGAACACCACACTATGACCCCTGAACTGAGAAGGAGGGTGGCAGAATGGTTTCTGCTGGGGGTCCTCTCCTAGCAGATCAGCCTGGGAGTGAGCTTTCACGGGCTACCTCTCTCAACAACAGCTTCCAGAAACCAGCTTTTGGATTTACATTTTGTGAAAACCATGACCAAGCAAAGGTAATACTAACCTCATCTATCGCTTTCTTGTAGCTCTGAGAGAAGAGGAACACAATCCGGAAGCATCCATAGGTGGAGGATATGTCAGAGGAAAGGCAGCAAGTAAGACACAGAGAGGAGATTGTTAGCATAGAGGCCAGTGAAGGCTGAGGGTAAGGAGACCCCACCTGGGAGGCTGTGGTTCCCTTCTCACACCCCCCAGTCATGTGTGAAAACACAGGATCCACGGGAAAGACTGTCTTTTCCATTTATTTCCTAGACAAGAGTTTCTGGAATTTTAAATGAAGCAAGAAAAATCACAAATGGATGTCCCCCTTCCCAGTGTCAGCCCCTGTACTTTTAAAAAATATTTTATATTTATTTATTTATTTATTTTTCCCTTTTGTTGCCCTTGTTTTTTATTTTTGTTGTTATTGATGTCGTCATTGTTAGATAGGACAGAAAGAAATGGAGAGAGGAGGAGAGGACAGAGAGGGGGAGAGAAAGACAGATACCTGCAGACCTACTTCACTGCATGCAAAGCAACTCCCCTGCAGGTGGGTACCCTGGGGCTCAAACTGGGTTCCTTACGCAGGTCCTTGTGCTTCACCATGTGCACTTAACCTGCTGCGCTACCACCAGACTCCCCAGGCCTCTGTACTCTTATCTGCTGCTGCTTTCTGGCAACTTGGAGTCTGCTATGTCAGATTGATGAAGGAAGCTAGATCTCATGTTATTAGATCCCTTCAGGTAGTACTTGATCAAATGTGGGTGCTGACGGAATAGCCCAGAGAAGCACAGAAAATAGCAGAGAAGCCACAGTGTTGATTTACAGGGAAAAGAATATGGAGGCTGGGCTGAATAATGGAGAGAAACTCAGAAAGAGCCTGAATTTTCTGATGAGTTTCAGTATGTTTTTGCCAAAGCCGCTGAGTGGAAATTATGGAGGGAAAAAAATAGGTTCTCTTGCTCATTTATTCTCTAAAACAGCAGTAGTGGGGCTGGGTGGTGGTGCACCTGGTTGAGCACACACAGTACATGCACAAGGACCAGGGTTCAAGCCCCCATTCTCCATCTGCAGGGAGGAAGCTTCACAAGGGGTGAAGCAGTTCTACAGGTATCTTTCGGTCTCTCTTTCTGTCTCCCTTCTCAATTTCCCTCTGACCTATCAAATAAATGAAATAGATAAAATAAAAAATGATAAAAAATGATCATGAAACGGTGATAGCAAACAGCCAGGTGGGGTGAGGGGGCAGATGAGGACTCCAGGATCTGCTCAGTTCTTTGTGGGTTAGATGTGACTTCTTTCTGGATGCTTCTAGAATCAGTTCTTATTTATCTCAACAATTTCTGTCTCATGAATGTGTCCTCAACTCCCCTAGGCATCTCTGGTGAAGTAAGGGTTTAGGCTCCCTGACAGAAAGCACTCACGGCTGGCCGACCGGGCCTCGTAATATCCCTGGACTCCTCCGGTTTCACCTTGGAAGGTTCGTGAGGGAGCACGGGGGACCCCTCAGACTTGCTGTTTGCTAGAGAAGACAGAAAAAAAGATGGTGACGTCAGGGCATTGACCGGAGCTTGGGTATGAGTATGCATGTGGGGGGTGGGAAACAGACCCCCAGGAGCAGGACCCACTCTCTGGCATGTCCTCAAATGTCCCTAAGGGGCAGACGTCCAGCACAGCATGTTTGTATCTGTGACTTGGATGGTGTGAGAAACTAGAGGTCAAGAAGCTGGCCAGGGCTGCCCCTTCCAGGCACAGAGCATCGACTGCAGGCTGGGGGCTGCTAGTTACCCTCTAGTCACTTGCCTCAGTGGCCATAGTCTACCCCATGGCGTGACCCTTTTTGCCTGGAGGCAGAGGGACACAGCCTTGAGAGAGACATGCCTAACCCAAGGGTATCTGAAGTCCCAGGCAGAGCTGGGACTCTCTTGCTAAAGCCTGTGCTCAGCCGTGACTCTCAGCTGCTTCTGAGCATTCAGAGTCCATGTCAGGTTTCTTCTTCTACTGCTTCGCAGCCAGGATGGATTTTGGGGTGTGTGTGTGTGTGTGTGTGTGTGTGTGTGTGTGTGTGTACGCAAACACTTGTGTGGTTATCAAGATCTTTTGTGGGACGTGGTACAATGTGAAAAGCTCTGGGCTCTCAATATAGAAAACACCAGAGGAAGCCAAGTACTTTTTCTCTCTTATCTGAGAAGGAATAGGAAAAAAGGAAGGACACTCAGCAGTAGTAATAAGTATAGGTGTGACTTATAAAGGAAGTGAAGGCAGAGCAGTAGAAGTGAATATAATACACACACACACACACACACACACACACACACACACACACACACACATATATATGGGGGGAAGTGAGAAAGGGGGGCTTAGGGAGTGTTAGATAGATCCTTGAGAGAACTACCGCAGTTTCCCTTGGAAGGAGATGGGGACACAGAACTTTGGTGGTGGGAACAGTGTAGAATTATACACCTACTATCTTATTTGTAAATCACTAATACAAATCAAATAAAACACTGGACTCTCAAGCATGAACGTCTGAGTCTGACTCTTGGCATGGCAGATGCCAGAGTGTTGCTCTGCTACTCTTTTCTTTATTAAGTAAATGTTTTACTTATTGGATAGAGATGCAGAAATTGAAAGTGAGAGACAAGGGGGAGATAGAAAGGGAAAGAGAGATACCTGCAGTTCTGCTTCACCACTCGTGAAGTTTCTTCCCTGCAGGTGGGCAGCTGGGGCTTGACTTGGGTCCTTGCACATGGAAACAAGTCTGCTGTACCAAGTGTGCCACCACCTCTCCCCTAAATAAGTATGCTTCAAAAAGAGAGTGAAGTGGGGTAGGAAGGAGGGTGCTGGGGACATGGGGGACAACTCCAGGAAGCGGGGTGTGGAACAAGAAGCCCCCAGACAGCTGCAGAGTGGAGAGTAGTTCTCTGGTTTATGAGCTTCCAGGCAGAGAAGAAGCAACAGAGAGTGAGAGAATCTTGTGTTTTGTTTAAAGAGATCTTGGAGGGACATGCCAAAAATACAAGGGTGCTTTCACCAAGAAAACTGGAGGCCAGTGAACAGGACAAACCAGCCTGAACTAGATCAGAGGGTCAAAATGATCAGTACAAGTTCTATATTCCTTGACATTTGCTCAATGTATATTAAGTTGCTCAGGAATCGGAAAGAAGAGAAGATGTCAGCCTTCCAAGCTGAGTAAATTTGTGTTTGGATCAGGCAATCTCAATCTCTGCATTAGCAGATCAGTCTCTGCTGACAGAAAGCAGCTAAGGGTTTGTCCAGCCCCAACTCAGAGCCCTGAAGCTCAGATGCCAGATTTCCTGAATAGACATTCCCTGACAGGATAGATCTAAAACCTCAGGAGGCTATTGGAAGATGAACTCTGTCTAGTGAAGAGGCTAAGAGGGCAGGGGTAGATAGCATAATGACTATACAGACTCTCCTGGCTGAGGCTCCAAAGTCTTGCACCACCATAAGCCAGAGTTGAGCAGCGATCTGGTAATTAAAAAAAAAAAAAAGTGATCTGGGATATGGCACAGTGGATAAAGCATTAGACTCTCAACATGAGGTCCCGAGTTCCATTCCCGGCGGCACATGTACCAGAGTGATATCTGGTTACTTCTCTCTTTCCATCTTTCTCATAAATAAATTAAAAATCTCAAGAAATTATTCTAAAAAATTCAGTTAAATAAAACAACCAAAAACAAACAAACGCTAAGAGAAAATTAGGACAGGTAGGTAGACTGACCAGGTAGAGCAATTTATAAGCACTCTAAAAAGTATTAATTTTCCCTTGGAAAAGTCCTGGTCTTCATTACTTGTGAGCAAGATCATCTTCTGAATATGGCTTTTCTGAAAGAGTAAAAGCCACTTAACAAGAAACAATGTGCTGAATAATCAGCTGGGTATGTAGGTGTTCTCCACAAGCTTCCACATTTATGAAAACTAAACAGTGACAAGTGGCTTGAATTAATTGGTCAGTGAGGCCAGATTTTTCCTCTCAAGTAGGAAGAGTCAGAAGCTTCCATCTGATTAGGTGTGTGTGTGTGTGTGTGTGTGTGTGTGTGTGTGTGTGTGTGTGTGTGTGTGTTGCCACCAGATTCACTGTTGGGCTCCATGCCTATGCAATGAATCCATCACCCCCCAGTGGCCATTTTTTCCTGTATTCTTCAAATAGAGACAGAAATTGAAAGGGAAGGGAAAGAGAAATGGTGACAGAGAGATACCTGTAGCCTTGCTTTATCACCTGTGAAGCAATCCCCTGCAGGTGGAGAGCAGGGGCTTGAACTCAGGTCCCTGTGCATGGTAACGGTTTGCTGTCCTGGGTGAGCCACCATCCATCCTCATGATATATATTAATTTCTTTATTGGGGGATTAATGTTTTACATTCGATAGCAAATACGATAGTTTGCACATAACATTTCTCAGTTTTTCACATAACAATACAACCCCCACTAGGTCCTCTGTCATCCTTTTTGGACCTGTACTCTCCCCTCCACTCACCCCAGAGTCTTTTACTTTGGTGCAACTGTACAATTTTTTTTAGGGCAGGTTTTATTTCTTGTCTTGGGTGTCTATGGATTCCACAAGAGCCTTTACTGAATTCCACTCTGAGAAGGTCTCAGATGTGTGAAATGTGTTCACACTGGGCAAGGGGACAAGGAACATGGAGACTGGGGGCAGCTGGCCGATGGCTCTTGGTCAGTGCAAAGCAGGTTCCCCGGGAGACAGGTGCACCTGCCATCAGAGAGGCCTCTGTTCCTCTCTGCCATCCCTTGTCTGAGTGGGGACAGTAGCCGACACCCCCAGAGTCCCAGACCCCAGAACGGATGCTGACTTTCCCTGACCACTCAGCCACTCTCTCTGCCCCCCAGAGGAGAGGGAGCTCCAGGCTTACCTCGGACCCGGGTCCGCTCACTGGAGCCAGCATGGGAGCTGGGCTGGGAGCCGCCCTGGGAGCTGGGCTGGGAGCTGGGGGAGCTGGAGCTAGAGGAGCTGGCACTGCTGGTGCGCTGCAGGGGGCTCTCCAGGACGGGCTCCGGACGCCGCAGGTCAGGGTTGCTGTGGACAGCAGGGCACGGTAACCAAATACTCCTTGGGGCCTGACCACCACCCCACCACTCCCAGGGGCACAGGTGCTGGGGACAGCAGAGACGGTGACCTCAGGCTCCATGGGGCCTGACTGCAACCCCATGGGGACAGGCCTGTGAGCCTGTCAGAGGGCCATGGGAAGGATGGTCCTGCCCTCTAGGGCCCTGGACCAGAAAGGACAGCAATGGGATGTCCTGAGAAGGAGGCCAGAGGCCGACCCAGAGCTGGGTCTCAGCTCTGCACCTTGGAAAGGACTGGAAGGGTTGTCAGGGGAAATCCAGTAGTCGGATGCACAGACATCTCTGAGTCCAGACACACCTGCCCATTCTCCATTGTCTGGTTTATCACCTTCTTGCCGCCTCTTCTCTCTCTCTCTCTCTTTCCTTCTTTCTTTTTTCTGTCCTTCTTTCCTTTCTTTCTATCTTTGGCATGAAAGTATAGTGTATATTCAGTTTTGCATCTTGCTGGTAACTCTCTCCCTCTCTCTACCATAAATGGGGCCTCACCTTTCTATGTTGGCTTTTTGAGAGTGGGAGGAAGAGAGGGAGGGGGGAGACCACAGCACCAAAGCTTCTTTCAGCGCACACATGGCAAAGCAGTGCACTGTCCAGGTGAGCTATTTTTGCTGGCTTTATTTTCCTCTCTTGATACTGCATTATCGGTAGGTACTTTCACTTCTGAAACCAACAATGGGTGCATAAAAATGGAATTCCCCAGAGCCCTTCCCCACTAGGGAAAGAGAAAGAAAGACTGGGAGTATGGATCAACCTGTCAATGCCCATGTTCAGAGGGGAAGCAATTACAGAAGCCAGACCTTCCACCCTCTGCATCCCACAATGACCTTGGGTCCATACTCCCAGAAGGTTAAAGAACAGGAAAGCTATCAGGGGAGGGGATGGGATACAGAGTTCTGGCTGTGGGAACTGTGTGAATTTGTACCCCTCTTATCCTATGGTTTAGTCAATGTTTCTCTTTTATAAATAAAAAATTAAATTAAAAAAATGGAATTTCTCTATCAAGAGTAGGGAAATGTTTTTCTGCCAAGAGTCATTTAGATATGTACTACACTACTCACAGACCATATGGAATTGTCCACTTAAACAGTTCACACTTAAAATTTCTGTGCACAGAGCTCTAGATTCACTGAGTCCTCAGTCCCACCTGTAGTTGCCGTGTCTGGGCCACACTAAATGATTTGGGGCTGTTACAGCCCCGGGAGGACATCTCCAGCCCTGCTCAAGATGACTTACTGCTGGGCAGCTGGGTGCTTCCAGTACCTACTGAGACAGGCCTCAGAGCAGCGGCATCTACACCCACCTGCAGACCTCCCCTGCTCCCTCCTGAAGCAGGGAGTCCTGGGTGACGGGCGTGAACTGGACCCTGTGTGGGTCAGTTCACATGGGAAGGAGTCAGCATATTTCAATGAAGTGCTTGACCTGCTTCATCTCAATGCACTTTTGTTTGTTTTGTTTTGGGTCACCAGGGTTATCACTGGGGCTTGATGCCTGTGTGACAAATTCATGGCTTCTAGGGGACCTCATACCCCCTTTTCTGTCTCTCTTTCTGGATTAAAAACCAGAGAGAAACTGAGAGAAGGAGGAGATAGAAGCAGAGAGAAAACTGCACATCTGCTTCAGCACTCAAGAAACTCCCCCCCCCCCCCATAGACACAATTGGGGCTTGAACCCAGATCCTTGTACATGCTAACGGGTGCATCCTACCAGGTGAGTCACCTCCTGGTCTCCTCATTGGATTGTTACCAGCTTTTATCACGACTAGTCTGTTAACTTGTGGGAAAGCCCACATTACTGTTTCAGAGCAGTTTTCACAAAATTAATGCCAAAGCGGTCTAACTCTTATTCATATTTATTTGCCCCTAGATTTCCTTTTCTGTGATTTTGGTGATTTGTTCATTTGGCTAGTGAGCCTTTTTATTTAAATTTTTATTATCTTTATTTATTTATCAGATAGGGACAGCCAGAAATTGAGATGGTAGGGGGAAATAGAGAGAGAGGGGGGTGAAGGGAGGGAGGGTGGGAGAGAGAGAGGGAGGGAGGAAAAGACAGACCGAGAGAGAGAGAGAGAGAGAGAGAGACCTGCAACACTGCTTCACCACTTGTGAAGCTTTCCCCAACAGGTGAGTACCGGGGGCTCGAACCTGGGTCCTTGTGCATTGTAACATGTGTGTTCAACCAGGTGTACCACCACTCCGTCCCGTGAGCTCTTTTTGTTTCTCAGTCTCCTGCAGGAAGTCTTTCTCTGCTTTGCTTTTTGTCAAGGGGAGGTATGGCTCTGAGGACAGTGTAATGCCACAGAGACATGCAGCTTCACACATTCATCCTTCTCGGCCCAGATAAGCAGCCCTGCATGCCCACATGTCTCACGGCTAAGCGGTGGGTGCTTCCCATGTAAATGGGAAATAATAAGGCTGCTCCCTCGAGTTGCTTGCAGCTCCCTCGAGATGCTTGCAGCTTAATCAAGAGAAGACCACAAATTGGCATCATTACAGCTGAAGATAAAGCAAATGAATTCTTTCTACTTTTATTTATTTTTTTATTGCCATCAGTGCTATCACTGGGGCTCAGTGCCTGCATGATGAATTCACTGTTTCTGTGGCCTTTTTTTTTTTTTCCTGGATGGAGACAGAGAGAAACTGATGGGCAAGGGCGGGTTGAGAAGGCAGCATAATGATTCTGCAAAAAGACTTTCCTGCCTGAGGCTCTGAGGTCCAGGGTTCAATCCCTCTGGGTCATTAGCCAGAGCTGGGGAGTATTCTGGTCTCTCTCTTCCTTTCCCTACCCTTTTACCTCCCCCTCTCTGTCTCTGTATCTCTCTTTCATTAAAAAAAAAAAAGGAGAAAGAGGCAAGGGGGAGGTAGGGGGAAAGAGAGAAAGAGAAGCACTTGCAGTATTGCTCCACTGCTTCTGAAGTTTTTTCCTGTAGGTGGGGAGTAGGGGCTTGAACCAGTGTCCTTATGCTCAGTAACATATGTGCTCTACCAGGTATGCTACTGCCCAGCCCTACAAATGAATTATTTTCAAAAATAGGACACTGCTTGTGGTAACATATCCCTTGCGTGCCAATCTTAATAGGTAGCTATTTTTGTTGCGGGAGACTGAATGAAGTACATAGTTTCTCTGCAGCAACACAAAAGGAAAGGGAAAACATTAGATTGCCTTTTCTGCTCTTTATTTATTAATTGTTTTTGGTGAAATATGTGCATGTTGATCAACACCATACTGTTTGTGTTTTTTCTCTTCTTTAATATGTTGTAATGTAAGAGGTTGGGAAGTGGTACATATTACTGGGAGAATGAACATATTACCATGCACAAGGACTTGGGCTCAAGCTCCTGGTATCTACCTGCAGGGGGAAGCTTCATGAGCAGTGAGGCAGGGCTAGAGGTATCTATCAATCAATCAATCAATCAATCAATCAATCTCTATCTCCCCCTTCCCTATTGACTTCTTTCTGTCTGTTTCTATCCAGTAAATAAATAAATAAATAAATAAAATATTAGAAAGTATGTAGTTATATAAAACTAGTTGTGAGTTCAAGGAGCTGAGATAAATAAATTCCCCTAAGAGACCAGTTTCAGAAGAATCCCATGAAAGACTAGATTCCCTTTGCTGACACAGTCATTGGTCCATATCAGATGCCCTATGATAATAGAATGATAATAGAAATGCATTTGAGGGCTAGCTCTTTGTCCAGAAACTTTCCAGACCATAGATGATGCTGTTTGCTCTAGAAAACACACATTAAAATGAAAACGTGGTGGTTATTCCATTTGTTTGAATCATTAAAAAAATCAAAGCAGAAAACTGGGATTATTAGTGATCTGTTGGTGTAAGTGGTTGGTTGCGCCAAGTCTATAATTAACTGGCTGACAGCCCAAACCCACTGGACTCTGCTCCTCAAGGACGTCACCAAGAGGGACAAACAAATTACAGGAAGATAAGCTTGGGATGGGACAGAGAATTATTATTATTATTACTACTGAAATTAAAGCACCTAGTCATTGGGTTCTGAGTGAGGTGATTCTGGCTTAATTTAGATCTTTTTTTCTGTTCTGAATATGCTTGTTTGATCCAACTTTAATTTGCTTGAGAAGAACACATGAATCAAAGTTCAGTATTAAAAGGGTCTGGGATTTTTTTTTTTTTAAAGCTGTATTCACAAGAAAAAAAAAAAGCGAACAGATCAAGTCTGGGTTGAAAACTCAAGTGGTTGGGCCAGAGAAATAGCTCACTTGAACAGTGTGTTGCTTTGTCATATACAGAGCCAAGGTTCGAGCCCAGTCCCCACCACACTGAAGGAAGCTTTGGTGCTCTACCTCTCTCTTTCCGCCTGAAAGGTCTAGAGCAGTGAAGCCACAGAGGTAACTTAAACCCATTCCCCCCAAACAAAAACAAAAAGTCCCACTGGTCACCATGACAACAGGAGACATTTAGGAGTCAAGACAGCAGGTGAGAAATGACACAGGCCTGCTGAGCTGTTCCTGCTGAGAGAAGGAAGGCAGGAGGTGGTGAGGGGACCCTGGAGGGACAGTGCACCCCAGGCATTAAACACCAGAGAAAGGAACTGTCAAAAGCACACACTGGGATTAGCTCCAGCTTGAGTGGGGAATGTTGGGAATATAAGTGGGTGCCACTGGACACTAAGCTTTGTAACTGGTAAATACTCCAAGATGAGGCTAACAGCCATAAGAACAAGAGGAACACTTAACAGACTCCTGAACTTCAAGGTGAGACAGAACAGGGCCAATGAAGCCCAGAGTCATCATTGAGATGAGCGGGTCAGCCTCAGTCAGGTTTTGTGCAGTGGGATCTGGGTGGAACCTGGGTCATATACATGACAGAGCAGGCTCACTACCCAGGTGAACTATCCCATCAGTCCACTGGTATATATTCTCCATCCATGGTTGGCTGAATCTTTGAAACCTGTGTGTTCAGTACCCAGACTTATATGGGTAACTTTACTTTCCCAATTTAAAAATGGTCAGGTGAGATACATGTGATTGGTTTCTGGATTGCCCCATCCATCCATCCATCCATCCATCCATCCATCCATCCATCCATGCATCCATCCATCCATTCATGAGCTTCCACTGTACACTGAGAGTAAAATGTATGTATAATAAAATAAAAATAAAATGCATACATTCTGGTCCCCCAGAATTGACAGTCCAGGTGGAAAGCCAACATGCCTCTGAAGTGCAATAAGTAAGTAAATAAATAAATAAAGACACATTTAGAAAAACAGCAATGACAATCACTGGTGAGGACTCGTCCTGTTACCTCCTCCATCATCTGAGCTTACCTTGCTCTGATGGGTTGAGATCCTAGCCTGGGGCCCAGAGCACTACCATTTCCAGGAGAATTCTTTCTGGCTAACGCTGGGGATATAGAAGTTGTTCTTTGAGGCACCTGAGAGAAAAGTCAGAGTTTAGAAGTTATTTCCACAAAACAGTTCCCAAAGGCTATTGCCTAAAAGGTAATCTATTTTTTTTCAAGAGGGTTTTTAGGACTTAGAGAAACTATCAGAAATGAAAAAGAAATACCTATCCTTTCTCATGAAACACAAAATCCCAATACAATGTTAAATGAAAGGCTGTGAGGTATACTCAGCAACCATTAAGGGATATGACACTCAATACTAAAACAAATTTAAAGGCAGAACAAACTAATTATTTTGATTCACTGGGCTAAAATAATTTATCTATCTATCTATATGGGGGGGTGAAGAAGAGAGAGAGAGAGGGAGAGAGAGAGAGAGAGAAAGAAAGAGGATACTAGAAATTTCTTTAGGGTACTATTAACTCATCTGATCATTAGAAATTGCATCAGATGAGAGTCATCCATCTGTAAACTAAGCTCCATTATAGTTCACATCGTAAGTGATAAACAGACAAGGACACTGAAATCTGATGATTAACTCGGGCAACAGGCTAGAACTTGGGACATCGGTCATAAACACGAGTTCAGAGAAACTCTTATAATAGAGTTACATGTTTCTACTTCCTAGCAAACTTGAAATTACAAATTAAAACCAAACACAAAATGCTGTGCTTTGACAGATTAATTTGGAAATGTAATGAAAAACATTATCATGGCTGAAAATACTGGAAAGCCTTTCAAAAAGACTCTGTGAGTACAAACAGGACAATGAGATACAGTAAGAGAACATATTCTTAATTCATCTGGTAAGGCCTTAAAGTAGCTTCCAGCAAGTCACACATGAGACTTAAGATAAAATGAAACTGAATATTGGAAGTACCTGGGAGGAGTCTAAGCTAAGAGAGGGGGAAGAGAGAAAACTTTATGACATGACTAAGATGAAAATGGAGACAATTTTCATCTCATCACAGACGACTGACTGAACCAAGCATTTGTCAAAGGCAATTCAATTTTTCATTCATTTCTTGAGGCTTTTTTTTTTTTTGCAAATGGACTTGTGTTTTGTTTGTACTGGATAATCTTTTCAAAATATTCTTTGCTTTAACATTGTTATTTAACATCTGAGTGATGTTTGGCATGACTATAAAATTGATTGGTTGTTATGTCTAAAACAAAAACAGTGTGCCATGTCCACGAACTGAAGTGGACTGAGTGGATGTGTGTTACTAGTCTGCTCAAATCAGACATTTTATACTCACATCTTTCTTTCTTTATATATATTTAAAGTTTTTATTTATAAAATGGAAAAACTGACAAAAACCATAGGATAAGAGGGGTACAACCCCACACAGATCCCACCACCAGAAGTCTGTATCCCACCCCCTCCCCTTTCCTATTCTTTATTCTTCTGGGAGCATGGACCCAACGTCCTTGTGGGATGCAGAAGGTGGAAGGTCTGGCTTCTGTAATTGCTTCCCCGCTGAACGTGGGTGTTGGCAGGTCGATCCATACTGTTAGAATTCAATCTAATTACTAATCTGAAGTCTAAAGTGCTTAGGTGGAAGGAACATATACACAGAGCCATGGTCTATGCAACAAAAAGTTTGAGACATTCGATCAATTTTTCCCCTCTTATAAACTGAATAGTAATTTGTGAGACTATAAGTTAATAGAAGTGTATATTAACACCATTCCCACCACCAAAAGTCTGTGTCCCATCCCCCCTACAACCCCTATAGTGAAGCTGAACATCTGCCCTCATCTCCCACCCAGAGATTTTTACTTTGGTGCCCTGCTCCTCCCAGCTTTATAAACAAGAACTTTTCTGTTCTACTTTCTCAATGTTTGTTGATGAGTGGGATCATCCCATATTTGTTTTTATCTTTCTCACTTAGCTCACTGAACATAACTCCTTCTAGCTCCATCCAAGATGGGTCAGAGAAAGTGGGTTCATTGTTCCTCATAGCTTCATAGTATCCCATTGAGTATATATAACACAGCTTTCTCATCCACTTATCTGTTGTTGGGCACCTGTGTTGCTTCCAGGTTTTAGCTATTACAAATTGTGCTGCTATGAACATAGGTGTACACATATCTTTTTGGTTGGGCATTATGGAGTCCTTGGAATATATCCCTAGGAGAGGAATTATTGGGTCATATGGTAGGTCCATGTCTAGCCTTGTAAGAGTTCTTCAAACTGCTCACCACAGAGGTTGGACCAATTTATATTCCCACCAGCAGTGCAGAAGGGTTTGTCCCTTTGTCCCCACAGCCTCTCCAGCATTTGTTGCTGCTGTCCTTTTTGATGTATGCCATTCTCACAGGAGCGAGGTGGTATCTCAATGTTGTCTTTATTTGCATTTCTCTGACAGTCTGACCTGGAGCAATTTAGTCATGGGCCCTTTGGAATATAACTAAAACAGGCCTACTCGCTATCTATAAAATGAAGACCCTCCCAACTCTTCATCTGAATATTCCAGCCTTTAGGTTCATGATTAGTCAACATCTTGTTTGGCTTTATATGTTAACTCTCTTTCAGTCATCAGGTTCCAGGTGCTATCATGATGCCAACCAGACTTCCCTGTAAAGACAACCCCACCAATGTGTCCTGGAGCCCCGCTTCCCCAGAGCCCTGTCTCACTAGGGAAAGAGAAAGACAGGCTGGGAGTATGGATTGACCTGTCAATGCCCATGTTAAGCGGGGAAGCAACTATAGAAGCCAGACCTTCTACCCTCTGCATTCCATAGTGACCCTGGGTCCATATTCCCAGAGGGATAAAGAATAGGAAAGCTATCAAGGGAGGGGATGGGATACAGAGTTCTGGTGGTGGGAGTTGTGTGGAGTTGTACCCCTCTTATCCTATGGTTTTGTCAATGTTTCCTTTTTATAAATAAATAAATAAATAAATAAATAAATAAATAAATAAATAATTTAAAAAGCCTACCAGTCTTACTTTGGTAAGACTTTCCGTCTTATGCTCTTCATGTCTGTGTCTGCACTGGTGCCTACCCCATCTCCATATGGAACTTTACATTGTCAACAACCTTCCCCACAAGAAGGGACTATTAACAAACATACTGTTACTGATACTTTTTTTTTTTTGGAATAAAAAAAGCCTGTTAGACTTTGCCTTTGAGAGGAAGACAAGTGAGCAGAAAGACTTGAGCATGATTGGGTAAAATAGGTCTCCTTTTCTTTTCTTTTTTTTTTTTTTTTCTGGAATAAACAATGGTACCGCTCTCTGGAGTCCCAAGGGAAATCCACACAAAGCCCATGACAAGCTCAGGAGTGGGAGAATCTTTGAGCCAGGGACAGTGTGTTGCAAAAGCTTTTTCAGCATTTTGAAAGGCTATTGTCACGAAACAAAACAGAAGGCTGCATTCCAGGACACTTTTTGGAGTGAGTGATATTTTAGAATAGGCAAAAAACAAACAAACAGAAAAACTCTTGTCAAGGAATCCAAATTGGACATTGCTCTCTGCAGTGGGCTGGGCTGACCATTTCACCTTAGTGTTCTATTTTCAGCATTTAACTCGATTGCAACTAAATTACAACCCAGCTCAGGACTTTTTAAAAAGGGGTCCACCTAACACTGTCTAAGGGTAGGGGCAGGAGACAGCTCAGTGGCTAGAGCATACACCTTGGCATGTGTGAGGCCCTGAGATCAGAGTCCAGGCATCACTGGGGAGCACCAGGGATAGGGATGACACCAGGGAAGGGCCCCATGGATGGTGGGTGGTTCTTTGGTGAGTGTCCCTCTCTGAGGATATAGAATTAAGAAAAATCCAGGCAGGCAGGCTGTTCAGTGATGTTATGTGTGTGCAAGGACCTTGCTTTAGTCCCTAGGGCTGTATAAAACAAAGCAAGATAAAAATATTCCCAAAGTAAAACTATGTTACGGATGTATGACATTGGTTTCACTTTGCACTATTAAGAAGCAGAGATACAGAACCTAGACATGTGAGGTTCCCCAGTACTACCCCCAGCACTGCTGTATGTCTGAGCTGAGCCATTCTCTGGTCAGTCTCTCTTTCATAAAAATAGATAAAATCCTAACAAAACAACTAAACAAACAAAAAACAAACAACAACAAAAACAGGCAGGCAAGATAGCCCACTCAGTGAGCTGCTTTACCATGTGTACAACCCAGGTTTGAGCTTGGTTCTCACTACACTAAAGGAACCTTGGGTACTATGGTACCTTTTTCTCTCTGTCTCTGCCTCTCCATCTGAAAAGGTCAGTCTGAATGGGGGAAGCCCCAGTGAGAACAATAAATCATTAAATTTAAATTGTCCAATGTGAGGCACTGGGTTTGAACCTCTGGTCACCTCAGGGAACATGTGCTGGAGGGAAGTTTCACAGAGAGTGGAGAGGTGTTGTGGTCTCTCTCATTCCCTCTCTCTGTCTCTGACCTTCTGTCAAAAATAAAATATAAAATAAAATAACCGCTGGGAATGGTAGAGCTGTGCAGGCATCAAGCCTATCATAAATAAATAGGTATAAAGGAATTTTCTGCTCTTAATATGGAAGTGGACCAAATTCATTCATTAAGGAAAATGTCTTTTTCTTATTAATTAATTAATTGATTGATTGATTAATTTTCCTAATCGCTGCCAGGGTTATCATTGGAGCCTGCATGTTGAATCTACCACTCCTGACAGACATTTATATTTCCCCTCTTTTTTTCTTTTCTTATTCCTTCCTTCTTTCTTTCCTTTCCATCCTTTCTTCCCTCCTTCCTTCTTTCCTTGACAGAGACAGAGAGGAATCAAGAGAGAAGGGGGAGATGGAAAGGGAGAGAGAAGGAGACACACCTGCAGCCCTGCTTCACAACTCGTGAAACTTCCCCCTGTAGGTGGGGGCTGGGGGTTAAAACCTGGGCCCTTGCACATGTTATTCTGCCAGGGCCTACCCGCACCCCCCCAACCTGACTGCCCCCTCCACCATTTCTGATGTGTGCAGAGCAGAGCCTGGAAGACTCAGTTGTGGCTGGGTATGTGAACTCCCCTCATTCATCTTGTGCCTCTCTGCAGAGGTGGTTAGTGCCTAGCCAAAGGGACAAGGCTGGTGGCCCCACTACCACAGAGGGATGGAGGTGGGGTGGACAGGAAGCCCCGGTGACAGTGGACCTCACCTTTGGTGGGATGTCTTCCTCCTGCCGCAACCAGGAGCTCCGGTCAAACTTGTCGATGCGGGTGGGGAGAGGGGGGGTTTCCGAGGTGGGGTCCGAGTTCTGACGAGGCATCTCCACGCGGTGGGAGGGGACGCCCAGCGCCTCCTGGAAGCCTGCCAGGCCCTTGCTGGGCTGTTCATGCACCGACTGCGAGGCTGTCAGCGCTGGGCCCTGGGACTTGACGGAGACCAGGTGTGGGAGCTGAGGCAGAAAAGGCACAGGGTTAAGGGTGCAGACTGGCCACCCCAAACCAGGGACGGATAGTCAGGCACAAGGCTGGGCCACAGGGCCCTCCCAGGTTGCTCTTGGCTTTGTTAAAGATTTACTGGTTGTTAATAAGAAAGTCGTGCAGAGAGAGAGAGAGAGAGAGAGAGAGAGAGAGAGAGACGGAGAAGGAGAGGGAGAGAGAAAGAGAACAGAGAGATATGGAGAGAAAGAGAAAGAGGAGAGAGAGAGAACACACATGCACAGAGAGAACACACACACACACACACAGAGCGAGAGAACAGAGAAAGAGGGAAACCAGAGCACTGCTCAGTATTGGCTTAAGCTGGTGCTGAAACATGGACCAGGGACCTTGGGGCCTCAGGCATGCTAACACTGAGCTCTAACAAGCTAAACTATTTTCTCCAACCTTCAGGATACTCTTAAAATCTCTTCAAATTCAGGTATGGGTAGTAGCGCAGCAGGTAAAGTGCATGAGGCGCAAAGCGCAAGGATGGGCGTAAGGATCCTGGTTCAAGGCCCTGGCTCCCCACCTGCAGGGGAGTCACTTCATAGGCGGTGAGGCAGGTCTGCAGGTGTCTATCTTTCTCTCTTCCTCTCTGTCTTCCCCTCCTCTCTCCATTTCTCTCTGTCCTATCTAACAATGACGAAAACAATAATAACTACAACAATAAAACAAGGGCAAAAAAAGGGAATAAATAAATAAATATTTAAAAAAAAATCTCTTCAAGTTCCTCCATTTACATAAGTGCATGGGAAGTCCTGGCAGAAACATGAAGAAGGCTGAGAGGTTAGTGAGACTGTGCGGCCTGGGAGGAGGCACAGAAACTGAAGCCGTGGGCTCTAAAGCTTGAATCCTGAGTCAATGCCAGCACTGCCTGTGTCAGAGGGTTGCTCTGATTCTCTCATTGCTATCATTAATAACTCTAAACATAAGTCTTATAAGGAAACTCAGGGAGATCAGTGTGGCAGTTACCACAAATAGGGCTTTAAGTGCACATTTACTGACCAGCAGGCCAACAGGTACACAAGCACTTTTTTCCCTTATATTTCAAAATCTGTCCCTGGCCACTGCTCACCTTAAACTTCATGAGGGCTGGCTCTGTCCCCTTGCCCTCAGAGAATCCCTGTTCTGCCTAGCTCAGCTTCAGAGGAGCCATTCTTACTATGAATTCTACATCATGGCTCCTGATTTGATGGGCCCCAGGCCCAAGCCAGGATTCATTGTGCTTCTTTGTGGCAGGCATATCTGCATACCTAGTGACAGGCCCCCGGAACACAGAGACTGTACCTGGGCATCCACTGGCCGGAGCATGGGGGGTGTGCGAGCAGGCTGCACCCCACTGATGCTGAAGGACTCCGACCTGGGGGGCAGATTGGGATCAGATATCCTGTTGGCAACCTTATGGGGCATGGCAGGGGAGCTCTGTCGGTTGAGCCTCGATCGCTCTTCAACCTGGAAGCAGAAAAATAAATAAAAAACCCAAATGGGCTCAGTGGATCTGAGCTGGTTCACTCCCTGATGAAGGTTTCTGTGGTCACCTTCACACCTGCTTTGGTGTCTCTGATCAGAGCATTTTAGGAAGACACGTCTGCCCTGTCTCAGGGATCACTTATGTTCACTTTGTGTGAGGGATCTGCCATGTCTGCCCTGTGTCAGGGGTTTGTGGAAGCAAACCCCTTTCTGCCGGAGCAGACATGAGCCAGGAAGACACACAGCACTAAGCCGTCACCCTCTACTTACTCCATGTCTCTCAATTCTTCAGTTTCCAGTTAGGAATTAGGGACCTGCTAAGGGGTGCCTCTTGCATGCATGAGGGTTTGATCTTGAGGACTATGATACCACAGGGCCAGAGAGAAAGGCAGAGGAAAGCTGCAGTTCAGATTGCTTTTTATTGGGGGTGGGAGTGGGAATGAGGATAGAAAGTTGCTTTGAGGGAGTCGGGCGGTAGCACAGCGGATTAAGCACAGGTGGCTCAAAGCGCAAGGACGGGCGTAAGGATGCCGGTACGAGCCCCCGGCTCCCCACCTGCAGGGGAGTCGCGTCACAGGCGGTGAAGCAGGTCTGCAGGTGTCTTTCTCTCCCCGTCCCATCTTCCCCTCCTCTCTCCATTTCTCTCTGTCCTATCCAATACCGACAACAACAAGGAAAACAAAAGGGAATAGATAAATAAATAGTAAAAAAAAAAAAAAGTTGCTTTGAGTTGAATCCTAGAAGGAGGGGGAGAGGGTGGCCAGTTGGGGCAGGCTGGTGAGAGGGTGAAGCTGAGTACACTAGTCCCACCCCCATCTCTGCTGTCTTCCTGGTGGGCAAGTGGGTGTTTGGGGAGGCTTGTCTAATTAGCTTGGTCCCAATCTCTCTCTCTCTCTCTCTCTTTTTTGCCTACAGGGTTATCACTGGGGCTTGGTGCCTACACTGTGAATCCACTGGTCCTGGAGAATGTTTTTTTTTTTCCCTTTGTTGCCCTTGTTGTTTATCATTGTTTTTATAATTACTGTTACTGTTAGATAAGACAGAAAGAAATCATGAGTGGAGAAGACAGAGGGGGAGAGGAAGATACACACCCGCAGACCTGCTTCACTGCTTGTGAAGCAACCCCCTTGCAGGTGGGGAGCTGGGGGCTCGAACCAGGATCCTTAAGCCAGTCCTTGCGCTTTGCACCATGTGCGCTTAACCCACTACACTACTGCCCAGCTCCCAATATTTTTCTCTTTTTAAAAATGTATCTTTTTATTTTATTGGATATAGACAGAAAGAAATGAAAAGAAAGGAGAGATAGAGAGGGAAAGAGAAAGACATCTACATTTCCGCTTTACCATTCATGAAGCTTCCCCCTGTAGGTGGGATAAACCTGGCCTTATACCCATTCATTTTCTTTATCAGTACCATTTTCTTTTCCAGTTTCAGGAATTATGCAGGCAGTGAGCCCCAGAGAGAGCTCTGGTGACAAAAAAGAAAGAAAAAAAGATTACATGTGTAGGTATACTTCTCTAGCTAAACCCCCAACACTCAGAGCACTGCTGCCTGAGCCCAGTAACCCAAGAGTTTCAAACATGTCTTTAGATAAACACGTGGCTTTGCAAATCACAGCCAGGTGCTAGTGGACCTCAGAAGCCAAATACATTCCAAGGGAGAACATTTGCCATCATTCTAATTCTGAGAACCAGCCTCAATTTCAAACACATACAGACAGCACATTACAAAACAACAGACTGAAAGTCTGCTCCAAGGACTCCACCTTAACCAGAGAAACCATTTATGAGGTCAAGATGTGTTTTGAAAATTGCCAATAACAAGGTTCCAGCAAAAGAAACATCGTTGCTTCTCACAGAAACATGGCTTGCACAGACCCTGAAGCTGCTATTAGTTATTAATAGGAGTGGCTGGGGCTGTGATAGGGTGTGGATACACCCAATGAAGTACAAATCAAGAGGCCCTGGGTTCAAGCCCCTGGTCCCCACCTATAGAGGAGAAGCTTCATGAGTAGTGGAAAAATGCTGCTGGTGTCTCGCTTTTCTGTCTCTTTCATTTTTTTCTTTCTTGCTTTTTTATTTTTATTTTTTTTGCCTCCACGGTTATTGCTGGGGTGTGGTGTCTGCACTACAAATCCACTGCTGCAGGTGGCCATTTTTTTCCCATTGTTGTTGCTGTTGTTGTTAGATAGGACAGAGATAAATTGAGAGAGGAGGGGAAGAGAGAGAGGGGGAGAGAAAGAGATACCTGCAGACCTGCCTCACTACTTGTGAAGTGACCCCCTGCAGGTGGGAAGCTGGGGCTCAAACAGGATCCTTGCACCAGTCTTTGTGCTTCGCACTGTGTGCACTTAACCCGGTGTGCTACCGCTCAGCTCCTCTCTCTCCCTTTCTTACATTCTCTTATTCTCTATTTCTCTCTGTCTCTATCAGAAAAAGGGAAATACTGGGGGTCAGGCGGTAGCACACTGGGTTAAGTGCACACTGTGGAAAGCACAAGGACCAGTGCAGAGATCCCAGTTCGAGCCCCCGGCTCCCCACCACCTGCAGGGGGGTAGGTATTTCTCCCTCCTCTCTTGGTTTCTCTCTGTCCTACCCAACAATATCCAGCAACAACAATAGCAACAATAACAGTGGGAAAAAGGATGGTCGCCAGGAGTGGTGGATTCGTAGTGCAGGCACCAGGTCCCTTTGATAATCCTGGAGACAAAAAAAAGAAAGGGGAAAAAAATGGCCAGTGAGAACTGTGTAATTGTCATATCGGCACTGGACCCTAAAGAAAACCCTGGAGGCAGAGAGAGAGAGAATGAAGAGAGAAAAGAATTGAACAGGACAGAAGGTGAGCTGCAGTTGGCGGGGTCGGTAAGTTGTGTGTAATTATTATCAGGGTGCTGCACTTAGTCAAGGGCTTATGCTTCCTATCACTTAGTTGACACTGAAATGGATTCTATCACTGGTGCCTTCCAGCCCACACCATTCCAAGACATAGGATGTCGTCTGTTTGTTATCCTTGGTAAATGATGTCAGGATGGTTCAGTGTGGTGAGTTTGGCTCCAGGGAAGGCCAACAACCATGTGCTTTTATCGGCGCACCAATTGCTGCCCCCCACCGTCCAAGCCTGGCGCCTCTGCTCATTCCATTGCTGCTTGCTCCACTTCCTCCGTAGCTCGCCCTGCTCACCTCCTTGGCCCAGGCTGGCTTCTCGCTGGCGCCCACACCCTCCTTGTAGTGGTACAGCGGCTTCTTGTCCACGGGCCTGGCCTCCTGGCGCTGGTGTTGCAGGGAGACCAGGTAGTCGCGTTCCTGCTTCAGCTGCCTCTGTAACCGCTCTGCCTGGCGCTGCTCCTCCAGCTGCTTGCGCTTGTACTCCTGGGCGGGTGTGGGCAGGGGGGAGTCAGCAGGAGGCACAGTCAGAGGAGGACAAGGGGGAGGGCGTGGGTAGATCAGCAGGGGGGAGTCATGGTCAAGGGTCATGTGATGGGGGGACAAGGATGGCAGAGGGGGAGGGGGGCCTGGTCAGCATAAGGAGGCCATTCTCAGAGAGGGGATAGGGGACAGTCAGCAAGGGGAGATGGTCAGGGTGGGGATAAGGAGGGACAAGGGACAGGAGTCCAGATCAGCATAGGGAAGCCTCCTTCTTGGGAGGAGTGAGTGCAATGAAGGGGAGAGAGAATGGGGGGCTAGGTCATCACAGGGAAGCCATCCTCTGGGAATCATGCCATAGAGGGAACAAGGATGCCTCTGGACCAGGCAAGGAGGGATGGGGTCAGCACAGGGCAACCATCCTGGGGGGCATGTGATGGAAGGGACAAGGATGGCAGTGGAGGCAGTGGAGGACTGCAGAGGGACAGAGGACAGGAGGGCCCCAGAGACAGGACACTGAAGACAGGGCCCAGTAGGGTCAGGAGACAGGAAGGCACAGCCTGGCCTCAGTAGCTATGTACAGGGGACTTTTAAGGGCAACTTGCCAGGTTCATGCCATCCCTGTGGACTCCCTCACCCCAGTGCCTAGTGGCCTATCCCCCTGACTAACTATGACCCTACAAGGGACAATGAGGAGGACATCTGGATGGCCAGCACTCAGTCCCTCTGACTCAGTGCATGCACACGACACGTATGACTCACAGGTTAGACACATCACTTAAATTACCTCGTATTCAACCTAACTTAGATTAGCAAACTCCGTCAACAAGACTGCACACAGGCTGAAAAATATCAGAGCTCCACTGAATTAAAAGTTTTTTTAAAAAAAGAAAGATAAACCCAGAATTAAAAGTGTTTTAAAAAGAAAGATAAACCCAGAAGCTATGTGAGCAGGGAGTACAAAATGTTCTCGCTGCTGGGGCAAGACAAAAAAAAAACATGGCTGCAGTGTTGAGTGAATTTTTGTTTTTCTTTTCCTCCAGGGTTATCACTGGGGCTCATTGCTAACACTACAAATCCACTGCTCCCAGAGGCCATTTTTTTCCATTTTATTGGCTAGGACAGAGAGAAATTGAAAGGCGAGGAAGATAGAGAAAGGAGATAAAGATAGACAACTGTAGACCTGCTTCACCACTTGTGAAGCAATCCCCCACTCCCCACAGATAGGGAGCTGGGGGCTTGAACTGGGATCCTTGTGTGGGTCCTTGTGATTCACACTATGTACACTTAACCCAGTGTGCTACTACCTGGAGTGAGTTCTCCCAGTAGTGCAATCCCAGGAGTGAGTTCTCACGGGAGAGAGGGGCTTTCCACTCGGAGTGGATTCCAGAGTGTCGCCAATGGGCTTAGAATCACTTGCAATAAACATAGTGGGTTAAAAAAAAAAAGGATCTGAACTTATAAGGCTAGATTCATGGTAAAGTTTCACAAACAGATGGAATTAATAGAGAGAGTATAACAAGTGTGCTTAGTGTATCAGGGCTCTGAAAATGGGGCCAGAGAACAGATTTTTTTTTCTGAGAGTTTCAAGGTCCACAGGGCCTGGAGCAGGATCTCTTCTCAGTTGGCCCATCAGGAAGACACACACACACACACACACACACACACACACACATATATGCACACATACACTCGTACACATGCACATGTGGTGAGCACAGAGCAGGTGAGCATTCCCATTACCAGAAGGAGAGCTTGTTCATGCAGCAGCTGTTGCTGTAAGATCTCTAACTGCCTCTGCTCCTCCTCTAACTGTCGCCTGATGTATTCCTGGAGAGGTAGGCAGCAGAGAATGCAGAGGAACAGAGAGAGAGAGAGAGAGAGAGAGAAGGGAAAAAAGCAGTGATTTCAAAGGCAATTAAGAGTAGTCAAGTAAAGTGCAGAAGGAAAAACAAAACAAAACAAAACAAAAAAACCCAAACACCTCTTCACCAGGCAGGAAAAAGACACCCAGCAAAGTCAGAATCCTTCAAAGCAGCCAACAGCACAGGGTGGTGGCCCAGTGCAGGGCTTTCGGCGTGCGGCCTTGTCTCCCTGCTGGCTGTCCAACCAAAGCTCCTGGACTGCCCTGCTCAGGGCTCCTGGACTCACTGGTGCAGGTCCCCTGGGTGGGCAGCAGGTGTCAGATGACATGGAAGGCCACCAGGCATGAGCTCTGAGGTTGGCCAGCCTGAGTATCCTGGGCAGCTAAGCCAGTGAGGCTCTGGATGAACACTCAGAGCCTGGCAGTGGGTAAGGCAAGGGCAGGGCAACCTGTACTCCTACACAGGGCCCACTCAGAGCTCTCTGTAGGGCATCACCCATTGGGTACCAGTGGGAGGGGGACTGGGGCCAGTGTGCTAGTGGGGTGGTTTGGGGTGGGGGGACAGGACCAGCAGGCTGTGCTGTTGACCGCTTGAGTGACCAAAAGAGGTTCTGGAGAGCAAAGCCGCTCAGAGAGGGTGGCCCAGGAACTGGGCAGCTGGGTCCTGGGGTTCTGATGTCCAGGAACCCTGGGGTTTTGCAGTATAGGGGTCCTGGGGTTCTGGAGTCCTGGAGTTCAGAGGCCAAGGGTTCCAGGGGTCCCGGGGGTCTACCTGCTCATGTTCTGCACGCCTCCTCTCCTCCTCCCGCCGCATCTGCTCCTCGTACAGCCGCCGCTGCTCTCGCTCCTGCTGCTTCCGCAGTTCCTTCTCACGCCTCTGTTGCTGTGAGGCCAGAGACAGACCATTATAAGGGACAGAAGGGGCCAGGGGGCCAGGGGGGCAGGGGGTCATGGCCTCAGGGACACACTGGTGTGTCACACACTCAGGAGCCCCTGCCCAGTACGCCTCCTTTAGGAGGGTGGCTGGGGGGTTGAATCCAGGGGTATGGGATGCCCTGACACCACAGGCTATTAAAACACACCCACCATGCTTGAGGTTTCTTGTTAGCTGCTTGGCCACCCTGTCAGAGGGCATTCACCTACAAGGCTACAGAATGGCCTGTGGTAGAGGTGCAGGAGGACAGACAGATGCACCCAGCCTGACTCACTCTCTGAGGGGATGCTACCCGTCTTTCTACATCTTGTTAAGTGTGCACTCTCTACTGCCTGTTTCAGCTTCTCTGTCTAGACTCTGAAGCTCAGGAACCCTCACCAGCATTGCCCAGGTCCTTAAGCAGGTTTGGGGGGGGGGGGCACCGAGACACTCACAGTCACAATCTGGGATGCGTGGCCTGGAGCCTGGTGGGATGCCCTCACAGTGGAATACTGTGAAGACCTTAACAATTGTGAAGTCATCTTCTTTGGATGGATGACTTGCTAAATGATAAATGAGATCAGCCAAGAGAAGATGAAGCTGGGATGACCTCACTCAGAGGAGGAACTTAAGAAACAAAGGCAAACAGGGAAAACAAAGTAAACCTTGAACTGGGTAGGGTACATTGCACCAAAGCCTCTGAGTGGATTCTGGAGAGGACTCTGGGGATGGAGGGCAGAAATGGATTTGGGGGAGGGGGTTGGAATCCTTGTGCAGGATGGAAGAAAAGGACCAAAGTTGGGGAAGGGGGTAGTGGGTCAGCTGGAGTCTGGGATTGAGTTGACTTCCAGACAAGCAGTTAGCTGCCTTACAGAAAAATAACACAGGATGAGTGGCTGGGTAGTTATGCTTGTTATTACAATGTTCAAGGACCTGAGTTCAAACCCCTGCATGGGGGAAGTTTTGCAAGTGGTGAAGCATGCTGCTGTAAGTGTCTCTCTCCCTCCGTCTCTCTCTCTCTCTCTCTCTCCCTTTACTCTTGGTTTCTGTCTTTATCCAATAAATAAAGATAATTTAAAAAATGAAAAAAAAAACACAGGAAGACTCCAGTAGAAAGCATCATTATGGTGGTCTGGGAGGTGGCACAGTGGATAAAGCATTGGATTCTCAAGCATGAGATCCTGAGTTCAATCCCCGGCAGCACATATACCAGAATGCCTGGTTCTTTCTCTCTCTCCTCCTATCTTTTCCAGCAGTAAATAAATAAAATCTTAAAAAAAAAAAAAAACCATCATTAAGGGAACTGACAGAATAACTTGGATAATGGACCCCAAACAGAGACCAAGTGACCCAAAGCCAACACAGAGAGAGAACACTATAATAATGTGAATAGCACTGGCTCCTAGAAGCAAGTGATCCTGATTTAGCCAACATTTCACTTATTATTTTTTTTCGTCATTGGTCTCTTTCATGAATGGAAAAAAAGAGAAATATATGTATATGTATATCTATATCTAATCTCTATCTATCTATATATCAATTGAAAATTTAGCTGATTTTCACATGAAGGATTTGTACATTTTCATCCCCCTTGGCCAGGAATCAATACTGTTTTCTTTTTGAATTTTTTAAAAAATTTATTATGTTTATTTATTTATTGGCTATAAATAGCCAGAAATTGAGAGGGAAGGGTGTGATAGAGAGGGAGAAAGACAGAGAGACAGACACCTGCAGCCCTGCTTCACCACTCGTGAAGCTTTCCCCCTGCAGGTGGGGACCAGGGGCTCGAACCTGGGTCCTTGCACACTGTAATATGTGCACTCAACCAGGTGCACCACCACCCAGCCCCTCAATACTGTTTTCTAATGACCAGCCACCCAGGTTCCCTTGCAAGGTGCACGCACAGTATTGATTGCAATGCAAGAGGGTCTGGCTACACAAACACCCCATCGTTTCTGAGAAAGACACTCAGAAGTGCCTAGTAATCCTATGAGCAGCTCAGGGTGGCTCTTTCGGTTGCATCCACCCCACCGTGGCTCCGTGTCCCAGACCGGCCCTCCCAGCCCCATAATGCAGCCTTGTCATTCAGTAGGTGCTCAGATACTGTGGAACTAAACCCAGTAAGGAGCCTGAGGTCAAAGCAGACACATGTCCTTTTCATTTCTTTGAGGGTATCTTCCTTCCCAGGAATGCTTCTCCTCTCTTTTTACACAGTGCCTGAGAATATGACTCTTTCTGCAGAGCTAGCTGTGTCTGGGTCCCTGCTCCACCCTAGCTGTCATTTCTCTCCTCTGCAGCCTACACTGGGCCTGCCCCCATTGATAATTACTGCAGATATCACTGCAGACTGGGTAGCAGGAGAAGCAGAGAAAGGTTGGCAGAGGCTCAAATGCCATCTCCCTCCCAGGCCCCTTCTGAGTCAGAATATCCTTTTATACTAAGCACACACAAGACCTAAGAATGGCTTTCTAAACAGAAAGCCACCTCTGAGTGACAGTGACACGACTCCCTGCCACCAACACTGGGCTTCCAAACCTTGTTGCTGTTGCCATTAGGCCTCTCTCTAGGGCCTGGTGCCTGAAGGATTCCACCACTCCCGGGGCCATTCTTTCCCTTTCTTTGTAATAATAAAAGGGTGAGAAACAGAGATAGAGAGGAGTCGATGGGGCAGAGATGGGAAGACACCTGTAGCCTTGCTCTGCCACTCAGCTTTGCCCCTGCAGGTGGGGACCGGGGGCTTGAACCCAGGTCCTCAAGCATGGTGATATGTGCTTTACTGGGTACACTTCCCCCCCACACACGTGTACACACACACACACACACACACACACACACACACCCCTTTCTTTCAATTGAAAGACCCAAGAGTGAAGGTGGGGTACATCTGAGCAGAGTGTTAGAACTCTTGAGAATGAGAAGTTCCTCTGGGGACCCCAGGAGTGGCAATTCCACCCCCCGAAGCCTCTTTGGATACAAGCTCTCCATGCAAAGCAGGTCAAGCACCAATGACTTCTGTCAGAACTGGGCACAGGCCCTGAGCTGGCACTTCACTCCTGCCCCATGATGAACAAGTGCAGCCCAGCCAGCTGGGAGGGTGTCCCCCTGCAGAGTGGCCACATGCGGAGGGATGGACGGATGGGTGGACTGACAGAAAGCACTCTGCCCTATCAACATCCTCTGCCCCAGGACACACTAGAAAGCTGCAGTCCATGACTAAGAGGCTGAGAGGACACTTCCTAGCAGGCCAAAGGGTCAGCCCCTCAGGCCAAAGGGTCAGCTCTCCCCTCAGCTCCTCTAGCCTGGGCCCCTCTTACTTCCTCCAGCCCTGCCCCTCACTTCCCCCAGCCATGCCCCTCCTCACCTCCTCCAGCCCTGTCCCCTCACCTCCTCCAGTCTTGCCCCTCATTTCCCCTAGCTATGCCTCTCCTCACCTCCTCTATCCTGCCCCCTCACCTCCTCCAGCCCTGCCCCTCGCCTCCCCCAGCCCTGCCTCCTCACCTCCTCCAGCCTCCTCCTTTGCTCCTTCTGTTCCTCAATGCGCTTCTGCCGCTCAGCCAGCAGCTGGCGCTTATGCTCCTCATTCTCACGCTGCTGCTGCTCCAGCTGCTGGCGCCGCAGGGCCTCTGAGCGCTCCTTGTTGGCCAGCTGCAGCCTTAGGAAGTCCCTGCGTAAAGTGGACTCCCCAGGAAGGTTCAGGATGGAGCTGGTGGGGGGGGGGGGGACATTGTCAGTCAGGGGAGAAGAGGGCACTGTCACCTAGGAGGGATACAGTCACCCAGGGGAGAAGCCAGCTGGGAACCCCCTGCCCTTCCCAGAGTGGGATTGCACTCAGCTGTCCTCAGGGTCCGGGGACACTTTTGGAGGGTCATGCCGCCCTCACTAGGACCTTGTAACAGTGCAGAGACCTGTCCCCCACAGCTGCAAGTACAAACCCTGAGTCCTGAACTGTTGCTATTCCTGTTTGACATGGCAGCCCAGAAGGTGGCACAGTGGGTAAAGTGCTAGACACTTCAAGCATGAGTCCTGAGTTTCATCCCTGACATCACATGTGCCAGAGTGAGACTTTGCTTTTCTCTCTCCTAAACAAGCCATGTTTAGCTTCCATCCTGCAGATGGATACTGGGGGCTTGAACTTCTCCAGGGGCCTACACTGCCCTATTCAGTCACTGTGGTGTCCAGGCCTTGCTGGCCGCTGAGTGACCCACAAGCAGGCTGCTGGGAAGGTGGAGTGTGGACAGCTGCTCAGGGGGAGCCTGGGCCTGGGGACTCAGCAGGTGACATGAGTGTCTAAGTGAGCAGTCAAAGTGCACAGCTTCCCTGATAGCAGGGCCTGACAATGTGTCCTCTGACAATGTTCACTGCCCTCCAACCCTAATAGTTACCCCACTCAGACATAGAGAAGGAGCTCCTCTCTGTCTGTGGCTCTGAAAATCCCTTTGCTCAATGGATGGAGCCACAACACCCTGGGAGCTCAGCACTGCCCTCTGCTGGTGTGGCCTCAGTAGCTGCAGCACCCAAACAGGGCACTCCAACTCCTCCCAGCAGCAAGGGTTGGGGGTCCCTTTCTGGATGAAGACTCTCCAGCTATGTGGGGTCCCCTTCTCAGAGCCAGAGGACCCCAAGCCTCAGATTATCACCCCCACGCCAATTCCCTGACTCACAGACAAGGGATGGTAGCAATGAAATGACCCAAGAAGGCTTTGTCCGACCCCTGACTTTTGACCCCTGATCCCCTAGCTCCCCTGACCCCCTGACCACAGGGACTGGCAGCAGAGCTCTGGGGAGTGGTCAGCACCATAGTGAAATATGGCTTCTGAAAATGCCTGGTGCTTGGCTTAGGCAGTGGTGACAGTCTGAAGGCAGGTGACATGGGCATCAGGTCCTGAGTCAGGCCCTCAGGGAGCATGGAGTGTGAACCAAGCAGCTCAGACACTTCCAGTCCCTGTTCCTCAGGAAGCGGTATCCCCAGCCCTGTCACAGGGCACAGCTGGGAGGAAGCAGTGAGGTCTCAGAGTAGAGACCTTAAAGTTGGGGGCAGGTGGCTGCGGAGACAGCTCAACTGGTAGAGCACTAGACTTCTGTGCCAGAGGTTCCTGGTTTGACTCTTGGTACCACGTGTACCAGAGTGGTCCTCTGGCTTTCTCTTTCTCCTTCTCTCTGACTCATGTGAAATCCTCTCTCTCATATCTAGTCAATAATAATATAAATCACCGAATGGGGTGCACTGTACAAAAGCAAAGGACTATGAGGAGGGCAGGGAAGAGGCTGGGGGGTCTTTGGGGCCCTGGTGCAGGGTGAGGGGAAAGGACCTAAGTTGGGGGTGAGAGTGTTTTGCGGACACCTGTCATGGGTGATGAGAAGTTGTACCCATGTGTCAACAATAGTGCTGTAACCCACTAAAAACCCAACAAAGATATATATATAATTAAAATTAATATCTTTTAAAATTGTGGAGATAAGTTATATGTTGATTTGCAGGTTTTCTGAAGAGTCTACCTAGAATTTTCCCCCTAATTATCGAATATATATATATATATATATATATATGTTGACAATGATTCAATCAGACCCCCCAAAAAAAACCTAGCATTTTGAGAGTGATCAGAAGTTCTGAGAGCGAGTGAGGGTCCCATGAGCAGCCCTGGCCGGCCCTCTCTTACCTGGGCTCTCCCGAGTCGTTCTCTTCGTCTTCTTCCTCGCTGCCACTATATTCGTATTCTGTCTCATCTGGAGAGAGAGAGAGGCAGGGATGTTAGGGCCCAGGACTCTGTGGTGCAGAGACCCAAAGATCTGTGCCTAATGCTGAGAGGGGCCAGGCTCAGGCTCCATTCCAGTGGCTCAGGTCCCACCACAGTGATGCTGAGTCCCCTGATGCTGCCCAGGGGACTCTCCAGAGTGTCTTCCCTACCTGGCCTTCACAAGCACTCGAGGAAACCAAAAAACACTGCAGATACCTGTCACGGCAAGATGGGAAAATGTACCCATATGCCAATGACTGTACTGTAACCATTAGCCTCTCAATGAAAAAAAAAAAAAAAAAGAAAGAAAATGAAAGGAAGGAAGGAAGGAAGAAATTTAAAAAGAAACTAGAAAACAACTCTGCTGGTGCCAGCTCCCCTGACAAGATTAGCCATGCCAGCTTCTACTGGCCCAACTGTTCCCTCACTGCCTTATTGACAGTATTCCTGTTTAAGTAAGAGTTTTATAGTAACTTACATGGACTCACAAATTTCTTTTATCTGTCTTGATAAATAGCAGAAGGAGACACTTGACAGTTTGTGTTATAAAAAATAAGGCCTGAGCCCCATCAGCTGGGGCCCTAGTCGGGGAGTACTGAGAGTCCCAAACTGACATGATGGGCCTAGATCTCAAATCAATCCCTCTCCCCAATGTTACCAGTCATCTCTATCAGGAACAACATAATAGACCCTTTGTGGGCCCCCATAGGACCTTGCCCTCAACTCGGATCAACAACGCTAGAGAATGTTCCATCCTCTGAAGGGAGGATGGACAACATACTCTATGCTACACCTGAGGAAGATGGGTCCTGATATTGGGGCAACTTGGAAAATTCCTATTCATGACCACATAATATGAGCTCAGGCTTATAGGGTTACAGAGGTCACATAAGCTCCTAAGCTGAATATGGGCTCCAAATCAGAGCAAATCGATGGGGTTTACAGCCAACAATATTTATACACCTTCCCATATTTGGGAGCTACTCTCTTCCTTGATCCAGCTTTCTGGTCCTTTTTCCAGCCATGACATCATCTCCCCAGACAATAAATTGGATCCACCTGCATATCAGATTTGAGGCTGGGGGGGGGGGACCTAGCATAGTATTTTAGAAATAAAAAAAGAGAAAAGAAAGGAAAATAAGGCCTGAAATGTGTGCCAAACTGGCAGGCTGCATTTAGTTCAGCAGTGTGTTAAGTTAACATGTGACAGTGAAGAGGACTGAGCTTTTCTCTGGAGGCAAACAGAATCTAACACACAGCTGGGATCAGAGGCCCCAGAGTAGCCAGAGACCCTAGGGCTATGGAGGAGGAAGACTTGTCCCACAGCAGGCCCTCCACTGAGTCTTTGTGCCATGTGTCCTCATTCATTTCTCACAGCAACCTTTGAGCATCACACATTCTTTCCAAACAAAGATCTGGATTCTCTAGTAGAGTGGCCAGCATCGTTTCAGTAAGAGCAGCTTCAGCTGAGAAATAAGAACAGAAAGGAAGCACAAAGTAGAACTTGGACTGGGCTTGGTGTATCTCACCAAAGTAAAGGACTCCAGTGGGTGGGGATGGGCAAGTGGTTTCAGGTCCTGGAGAATGATGGTGGAGGAGGACCTAGGCTGCAGGTGAGTGTTTTGCAAAAAACAGAAATTTTGCATAGATACCAACAACTGTATTTATTATAAATCATTAATCCCCTCAATTAAAAAAAAACAGGTTAAGCAGAGGCTGTAAATTAGACTCAGTCAAGAGCTTATGTAGTCTGA